>NC_069086.1:1422709-1770261 GCF_947172395.1 Bicyclus anynana
CACCACCTGACGCCTTGATAAAGATCTGCGCCAATATAAACTTAGAAGTGATAACAAATTGGATCGATCCTGTAGCGTGTCTGGTGAAAAAATTACCCACCTTGATAAATGTACAGTCTCGTAAACGCAACGATGTAGCCTATAAAACGGGTAGATGGAAAACCTTAATCAAGAATTCGATTATCCAAATAATACTTGGCCCGTGTATGCAAACGTAATACGTCCACAATTTATATTTTCTTTTTAACTTCAGTTTTTTTTTTAATGTTGTATGTAGGTATTTGCTTGTGACTAAATAAATTAAACTCTTCCTTATTTAAAGAAACGACATTGCCTTTACTGCGTGTCCTAGTAACGCAATGACTAATATATTTTCCATATGTTGGTTAATATTATCCATAATATTTAAGTTTACATTGCCTGTTGTAGTTGTATCACGGCCTAAGACGTATGTGTTTGTGATAATAAGATTTATCCTTACCTTTCATGTCATATTCAATATAGAATAGGCATCATCTAGGTAAGCTTGGTCCAACTTCGACTGAATTACTGGTTTCCGTAAGGCATAAATTGTAGTCAGTTTTCATAAAAAAGGTCAAACAATCGTTATTTTATCGTTATTTTATAAAAAATACTGATTTTTTTAGCCTATGCTCCTAACATAAGTGGGTATGTCAGTTTACTAGTACGGGTTATGTATTTTATTTTTTTTAATACGTATTTTAGTGGGTACAGTGTTCTTAGTAGAAAATCACCATTTACAGGAATGTTTAAGCTGCTTAATTCTATTTATGAGTAAACAAACCTCTACCGTTCTTTCCCAGTCCGTGTACTCGTTGACAATCGTATAGAATATTTCACTCAGGTGGTACGTGTAGGAGTTTCTCACATACGTTCTGAAACAGAAGGATTATGTGTAACGTGTGTATTGCTATGTAGTATAATACGGTATTAAGGCTCAGGTGCCGGCATATGTATATAATAATGTTATCACACAGGTATGTGTGTTATCACACACCTGCAAATGTGTATACTAATATAATTACAACGGTGACTAGACCCTTCAAAACAGAACCCATGCTGCTAGGCGCCAGAAATATAAATTTAGAAATTTACTTTTCATTCTTACCTTGAAATTATATGTTGAGTTTTTTGGTGAACTACTATCGTCATGCTTATTTCTTGCGCCTAGCAGTATGGGTTCTGTTAGCTAGCGCATCCAATTTTAGACCTCATTATTACTTTCAAAGAGGCAAGATTGTATTTAAACACAAGTATTTAAACCCACGTCATGCAAGGATAAAAACTCCAGATGTCACCTAAACAGGCATACTTCGACAAAGTATTAGCCATGTATTTCAATCGAAACGTATTTGTCGCAAAAGTAAGTCTACGATAGTAATTCACCAAAAACTCTACTTATAATTTCAAGGTAAATTTCTAAGCAAGCGCGTCCAATTTTAGACCTCATTATTGCTTTCAAAGAGGCCATTATTGTATATAAGCATCAGTCAATAAAATCCGCGCCATGCAAGGATAAAACCTCCAGATGTCACCTAAACAGGCATACTTCGACAAAGTATTAGCCATGTATTTCAATCGAAACGTAAAAAGTAAGTCTGTTTATTTTATTCAGTCTTTTTCAAACAACTTCTGCAGATAAAATCATAAATACCGCGCGTTATTCCGATCAGCAGTTTATGTCACACGCGAGCAGTATCCTCCCGGAATTATCGTGCGGGCAATCGGCCCACCCATTGTTTTATTATCCTCTAGCTTTACGAGATGTGATAAAATATGAATTATGGGAATCACACTGCCTTAACACATCTCGGAAAAGAAATACATGGAAATTTAATACAATTGTCTAGCGTCGATTGAATTCGAAACGAATTTCGGAAACAAACAGAAAATAAAATAAGAAATGGGGTTCCTGTTAATGATATACTATTCTATGCCTCAGGTTACCAAAGTTGATGCTTATTTGACCGAAAACCCTCGCCGACCTGAGGTGTGCTTGTGTGTTACCTTGCTTTATGTGTGAACAATTTCAATATTGATTTTGTAAATATTGTAATCAAATTGTATTTAATATTATGTAAATATGCAGATACAATTGACATCATAATATTATAAATCTTTAAAAATATAAAATAGAGAAAAAAGTGAATTAATAGAGTTTGAATTGCACCAATTTTAATATTAACTGAAACAGTATTTCAACACGCTCCTATTAAAGTAAATATTTTGCATCTGAATTTTAAAGCAGTACCTAATCATTTCCGTCGTTTGAACTACACGTTTGCGTATGTAAAGTTTGTATACAGTATAAAAAGGTAGAGAAGTAGATAATGCCTCAAAAGTAAGTATCGTCTTCTTATACGATTTAGTTTTGTGTGTGTGTTCTGTGAAATATTTAACAAGACATAAAGGGATACTATAGAGTTACTTAAGGAAAGATACTATATATATATTGATATATACTATATATATATATTGATACTTCTACAGCTTACCTAAGCATTCGATCTCTTTTCTCTGGTTCAATTCCATTTTGGACGTCGTGCGCCGAAAACTTCCAAAGCGCTTCACAAGTCACAACACCAAACAACAAGTCGTACTTATTTTGAAACAATCGTCTCCCACTGTCACTTCTTTTTATATGAAAGTTATTTTGGTTCATATTATTTAGAGGACCGAAACTAGGAAAGTCTGAACTTGAATGTACAGTTAAAAAGTCTTTGGCGAAATCTGTCTTAATTACAACACCATCTACCGATGGTCCGAATGCAGTTAAAAAGTTCGGTGGGGATATGTCTATCGATAACAATTCTTCTATAGTAGCGTCTCTTAAACAATCAACTATAACTTCGTGGTCTTTTGCGAGGTCTTCTGGTATAGTGCAGTTCATGTGTTTTGCCAGTTTCAGAGAGTAGTATATCGGATCGTCGACTATAGCCCATGAGCTTAAAGCTGATCCTGATAATAGTATGGCACGGTGGAATAGACCTGCAAAAAAAAGAAGATTCAAGATAAAATAATGTAAACAGAATAAAACATATAATTATTAGTACGAAAAATATTTCAGCTAGTGTGAAATGAACTTTAGCTGATCAAATTAGGTATACAAAATATCGAAATAATGATCACAATATGCTAAATTTGTGAACACTAATTCTTAACTCTTCTCGGACCAAGGCGTTTGTAACCTTCGTAACTTTAATTTTAAGTTTTCGACTTTAAATATCACGATTAAACCATGACATAACTTGACATTTCAAAAGTCCTTGTAAACTAAGCTTATCCTACTAATATTATAAACGCAAAAGTTTGTATGGATATTTGGATGTATGTTTGAATGTTTCTTACTCTTTCTTACGCAACTACTGAACTGATTCGGCTGAAATTTTGAATGGAAATAGATTTTACTCTGGATTAGCACATAGGCTATGATACTTTTTATCCCGAAAAAAACCTTGGATTCACGAGATTTACGAAAACCTTATGAGTTTGATGGTATTAGTGTTTGTTACTCTTTCAAACTCGGTCATGTATCCCGAGGGATTTGTGAAAAAGTAATTTCCACGCGGACGAAGTCGCGGGCGTCCGCTAGTTTGAAATAATTGAATTTTTAGTTTGAACATCATAATTATTTCATTTAATTCAATACTTTAAAACGTCAGATTTTGGCTCTGTAATAGCGCTGTATCTACATTTGCCATTATGAATAATATAATATTATTCTGAAGTTATAATTTGCATCGGTTATCTCAAGCTCGAACAAACAAGAAGCTGCCCAAAAATATCACTTCGTACTCAGTCCATTAATGGGATTGGGTTAAAGAAAGATTTCATATTCAATGTGATTACATCGCTTAATTACGTAGATGGAGCACTCCTCCACATGTTCGGTAAATGTATTATTCTTGTTCAAACGTAATGTACGAGATTAATCAACTCGAGTTAATTGCTATGGAATAATTAGTTTCTAAATAAGATCAGATTCTCATATTATATTAATGTGTATCCGATTTAATTTAACTAAGCACTTTGACATGACATTTCATAATAAGATTTATGACATTACTACATTTTACACCATGGTTGCCTTGCTTTAGTTTTGAAGATGTTTAAGTATATCAAGAATAATTACCGACATCATTTTCTTAGTTTATTTTATAAGTCCTGATGTTATTCCCCTTATTTATTTTACCATAATATTACAAGAGCCGTGATAGCCCAGTGGATATGACCTCTGCCTACAATTCCGGAGGGTGTGTGTTCGAATCCGGTCCGGGGTATACACCTCCAGCTTTTCAGTTGTGTACATTTAAAGAAATTAAATATCACGTGTCTCAAACGGTGAAGGAAAAACATCGTCAGGAAACCGGCATACCAGAGAATATCTTAATTCTCTGCGCGCGTGAAGTCTGCCAATCTGCATTGCATAACCCATATTCAGTGAGCCGAATATGGGTTGATAATGATAATGATAACAAGTTTGAAGAAAATTTTAACTTCAATTCAGCGCTGTTAGTTAACTGTAGACGACTATAAGCTTCATTACCCGACTAAAAATATAAAAATACAGATACCATAATTTTGTAGAATTATTGTACGAGTAGAATCACTTATCTGATTCCAGCATCGTTAATCTAACTGTATGAATAATTTTAATTTAGAATTCATCTGACCTGGCATAACAGTTGGTGATATCATCAAGAAGTTGATACAGGCAGCGCCAGAGCCGTGCCCCATGAGGGTGATGTTGGTAGGGTCGCCTCCGAATAGAGCGATGTTCTGTTGAACCCAGTGCAAAGCCGCTATTTGATCCATTAACCCGTAGTTGGCAACCCTGGCTTTTAGGTGTGGCGATGGATTTGCATTCAGGAAACCTGTAAAATTAACTTTTTTAAATGTTGATTACAGAGCTTTGCTTGTTTAACTAAAATGAAGTGTTGAATGGAAACAGCGCTATCTAGTGGCACTACTGGACAGCTGTTTCAATTCCTTAGAAATTCGCGTTTACGGTTACGCGATAGTCACAGTATGAAAACATTGAAAACTGCCACAAGGCACGCTGATGTTAAGTAATAATGCGGTCTTAACTAATGGTAATGCAATAACTTGTCAGAGATACAAGCTAATACTAATACTTCTTGCTTCTTTCTTTCTTTCTACTGATAGTTCTTCGTGCGACGATATCGCAGTAATCGTTTGACGGTATGTCTTTAATGATAACTAGATAATTACAAATTTTTAGGGTATTCGAAGGGTTTTTTTTTTGCAGAATGTTCCTTCATTGGAAGATTTTGCAAAAAAAACCACCCCCTTTGATTGTATATTGTGTCTATTCGTTCTACAGTTTACAGAAATAGTTTACTAGCTAAACTTATATATTCTATTTTTTAAATTTTTTTTCTAATGTAATTTTTTTTTTATTGAGAAAGAATACAATATGGAACTTAAGCTAACTTATCCTAATATTAATATTATCTTTGTAGATAGACCAACAAACAAATAAAGTCTGTATACTAATATAATTGTGACATTTAGCTAAATTTATGTAAGTGCTTTAAGCAGTCTTGTTTGAATGTACCCTTAATGAAGAATATTGAGAAAAGTATAAGGAAATTGCTGATTCCGTACATTCGATATATCAAGAGCCCGTCGATGTGTTTGCAAGTTTGGTTTGGGCGTTTGCGTAAAATATGAGGTTAGGGGGTCGAATTTTTCACTTGCCAATACTTCGTCGAAATCCGATTTGGTATTCGGCCCGAGTACGCGTTGAGAGGAAATATTACTTCGGCTACTTTATTATGTATAGGATTCGGATATTAAATTAGACAAGAATTTACAGACTACTCGTACGTACGTATTCCACTTATTTATAATACAGTATGATATTGTTTCAACAGTATTGCTTTTGTACGGCTCTACAATACAGTGTTGTAATTATCTCGCTGAGCCAGTGAGTAGCCTATGCGGATTCAGATCTCGAGGTCCTGAATTCGAGTCGTGATATAAAATATTAAGCTTACTTTGGTAAAGTTTATTGAAGCACCGGAGTTAACGGTTTGTAATTTTATAGGCAAATATAAAACCTACCAAACTTAAAAAAACACAGTGACTGCGACAGATATTGTATGCATGGCGATAATTACCAAGGGAAGTTCTAGTAGGTAGTAGAGATATCTATATAGCAATGGATCCATACCTACGTAGGTATGTATGTAGATTAAAGATATAAGAAAAAACCAAGACATAGTTGGATATGTCTATATAAATATATATATAGGATATAGGATTTGGATAATAATATATATAGGATTTGAATGTCTTTTTGTCCTTTTAAAAAATATAGGACTCTCCTGAAACGTTCAGTAAATGTTCTCTGTCTATATTACTCGTACGAACTTTAGGAAGTTACACAAATCTTTTAGAATGTTACATTTGTATTTCATCAAAAACATTTTTTAAAATGCTCACTAACACAGTAATATAACTGTAATTTAACTCAAGTAAAATAGCCCTCTTTAGATACGGTCAATAAAGAAAAATGTTTTATCCAGAAATAGAGAATATTTCACGAAGTTTTCTACTTAGGTCTTCATACTGAAGATACGAATAAAAGCTGACGCATTGATTCTTCAAAATGCGAGTTGAAAACCAGCGGATCTACTAAACTTAATTTGGAAAACCTTCGATTTATTTATTGAATCACAAGCAACATTGGATTCACTTGCAGTACAACGCTGAATGGCCATCTCATTTCACGGCAAGAAGCCGAGTGAAATATATCTTAGTTGAGTATGCCCTTTGATATGAAAACCCAAGATACATTCATAAATTAAATTCAAACCAAAATCCTATTGGTTACAAATATAAATTTACTTATACTTTTGAAACATTATGTTTGCCTGTTTTTAGTGAGTCTATTACTGGTGTAACAATAAACCGACAGTAAACTTAAATGCTCTTTTTAACTTAATGATAGTTTTATTATCATCAATTGCAAGTTGCAGTCTTTTAACTACGGAAAGCGGAAAAATCTCTACTGACTTGCGAAGCATATCCTTCTATCCTTTTTGCACGGACTAAAATAATTTCTCCTTAATGAAAATTGTTCCTTTTTAGTGTACGCTTTGTTCAAACCAAAAAGGAACCTTCCTTTTTGGTTTGAACAAAGCGTACACTAAAAATGCGTCTATCAAAATTTCTTACATATGAGACAATAGGGGTAGATCTTTCGTGTTCCTCTCCCAAGTTAGCCCGCTTCCATTTTGACTGCATCATCATTTAACATCAGGTGTGTTCGCAGTCAGACATCGCTAACTTGACAAAGAATAAAAATTAAAAAATATATATTCAAAAAGTGTAATCTGAATCTGTGAAAATGTATATCGATGATCAAATCGTATGCCTTATCAACGTGGATACATTTGCCTTCCAATTTCACCCCTATTTGCATTTATAATAGCGCTTGGATAACTTGTTCAGATGCTTCAAAGGCTGCTTTCAAAATTCCCAGCAATTGGATTTCAATATAAAAATGGGAGTGAATAAATTGCGAAGAGTTGGGAAGAATAAAAAAATTGACTGTATATTCTTGGTGGAAGTAAAAATTGTACGCTAACTTATGCTATTTCAAGTGTATCATATCTCAAAATGCAAAAATGGAATCATCCTTGTGGTGGATATATGAATTTTTAAATTTCTTTCTGTTTGTTGAGGCATCACTAGAATTCTTTACGAACTTACTTTTGCAATTGTGATATTTATATAACCAGAATAATCCTAACAACCAAAAAAGCAGCTCCAAGATTTTTTTTTTGTAAGAACGCTAGAGGTTCTAGTTTCGTGGCTCATAGGATCACTTATTTACTGTTCATATTTATTTTGTCAAGCCTTTTTCTTATATCTGGTTATGATTAAATTACAGTAGGTACTATGTTTGCCATAGAACTGTGAATGTGATTGCAAACAAAACAATATACATATAGAACCGTTTTATGCCGTATAATTTTTAGGGGCATCCAAAACAAACAGTTCATCTTGTTGACCTAGAAACAAAATATTTGACAAGAAGTGTACTACCGACTACAAACGAAGATAGAACCAGTTTAGCCTTATTTTATTTTTAAGTATGGTCGCGGTATTTCAGGAACTTTGTTATTTTTATTTGTTATACATATTAAAAAAATACAAAATGCTTGCTTTAAGGTATAAGAAAATATAAAACTTATTATTAAGCATATATTTTGTAATTTCAGTTTATCTGTATCGCACCATAAAACAACATTTCGAGCAGATTATGAAAATTTATTGACTAAGGAAAATATTCCACGCCCCAAAACGGCCCATTTAATTTTGATAATCGTATTCCACCGCCTCATTATTCTGAGCGTCTCTAATAACTGTATTATTAAATTATTTCAAGTGTCAGGCTCGATTAAACAAATGTCTGAATTTGTCTCCGCAAAACGAAATAAACTCGCTTTGAATGAAGTATTCCCAATTGGCTTAATTAAGATAATTTCTTGGCAAACGTAACAAGCTCATTAGTGCTGGTCGCGGAGCCTTTTATAGACTTACTCGCTTGTGCTCTTGGCTTTGCTTAATACGATCAGATTTATAATATAACTAGCGGACCCGGTCGAGCTTCGCTTTGACTTTTGTGCACTTCTTCCCCTTTTCTACCCCACCATACCCCTACCTTGTTCCTACCCTACCCTATCCTACTCTACACCTACCCTACTCCTACCCTACCTTTTATTTTAACGTGGGGACATCCTCATGGATACGGGGAGGCAAAAAGGTTGTGTCGGACTTCAACCGACTAAAACCCCACGGTGTTCCGACTCATCGCCTGAACCTACCCTACCCTATTCCTGCCTTACCCCTACCCTACTCCTTTCTATCGCCGTGCTTATTTCTGCCACTTTGTTAGGTAAATTTCACGTCAATCGTTTTTATAATATTCGAGTTGCGAAAATGCGGGCGACGGTGGGAAAGTAATGCGTGGGTGTGAAGTCGAGCGCGCGAAAAGCAGAGGGAAGGACTGGTATGAAAACGTGCGAGCGGGGCATCGCTACCCCCCGCCTGGCTCGCGCGGGCTATCGTGAGTTTTACGAACGAATTTGACAAGCTATAGAACCCATGATCTCGCGGCGTAAATCTGGCTTCTTAACCATAGACTTATTGATGCTTCCAAAGATGATGACCTATACTAATATAATAAAGAGGAAAGATTTGATTGTTAGCATTGAAAAGGCTCCGAAACTACAAAACCGATTTGAAAAATTCTTTCACTGTTTTACGCTACACTATCCCCGAGTGCTATAGGCTAAATTATATCCTCTAATTTCAACGGGAACGGCAGCTACGCGGGTGAAACCGTTTGGTTCTGCTAGTGAAATATAATTTTTTTCACATCACTAACCTAGTACTCCAAGCCTGTAGTTGAGAGTGACCACGATGAGGTCCGTGTAGCCAGCCAGCACGGCACCATCATAAGGGTTGCCAGAACTCAGCGAGTAACTGTCTCCATGTATGTACACCAACACTGGTAGTGCTAGCTTTGTTTCATCCACTGAAAGGAAAGCACATTTAAAAGATTGTTCAGATATATTTGGGATTTGACGACGTTTCTTACGCAGTTGGGATTACTTTGGTTGACATCCAAAAGGTATGCAGGCTAATCTTTGACGTATGCTACTTGAAAATTATATGAAATTCAGATTCTATTTAACAAATGTCATCCAGTGCTTACTAGTGGATATCACACTTGTAAATGACATTCTTTTTCTCAATTGATTTAATGTTCATTTTTATTAGGTTGATTATAAATACCAAAATAGTGAATACGGCAGCTGGTTCTGTTACCAATTAAGAACAATATAGTATTTCATATTTTCAAAATAAAAAAAAAACAATACATCGAATAGAGACAGGTGTTATTTATTTATGAATCCAAGAGACAACACCATCCAAATCCCACAAAACTCCCTACAACGTCTTTTTCGGAAAGGGGAGCATCCTCTGAGTTCTTTACTATATAATACAATGTTAAATAATGAAACGAAACAACAAATTAAAAAAATAAAAATATTACAACAATGTAACATTGTTGTCATGGACAAAATGTTGAATTATGCCGCACACTCGCTATACATTGTAATCTACTCCATGTTCACGGAAGACCCAATCCAACGTGTCAACCCGTTTGACGTCATGAATTACGTCATCAATATTGCTGACGGGCTCACATAATCGAGTACGGACCGATGAGCACACAACTTGACATGTCTGTCAATCCACATGCTTGATATATTTTCCAATGATGTAAGTGAAAAGAGGTAGATAAACAGGAATTATAAAAGGCAAGAAACAAGGATAGTTTGTTGCGATCAACAATTTCTTACAAGAAAATATATTTGACCGCTAGAAATAAATATACATCGTAATTTTCCCCACTTGAATTTGAAGACTTTTACCACGTCATTGCCTTAACTCTCCTTGATAACCGCGTGTGTAAATGCCTATACGAGTTTTTCGATTCGATTTTCATGATGAATGTCTTTGTGTTAGTGTAATTTAAAATAACATTGAAATAGATTTTTTGAATATGATTTCCTAATATCGTGGCAATTTAAATTAAGAACACCTTTGACGTAGTCCCCAATTAGCAAAAAACATTGTCTTCTCTGTAGGCTACACACATTATTTATTTATAATATTATTAACATTCCATTATAAATATTTATTTCATTAAATATATTTATTTTTATTTATTTAATACATTCATTCACACTTACATACACACTTACATTACATACAATCATAATTTCACACTCACAAATTATTATATATACTTTTCACACATTAAATTAATTCACGCGCATACTCGGGTGAAACCCGTAGTATGCGGCGCGGCGGCCGTCTTACGTCACGCGCTCCGCGCTCGGTCAGTCGACATTTGATGCCTACCCTACCATTCGTTCTCGGTGCGTTCGAAGCTATACGTTTGACTCGCGCGTAACCTTTGTGATCATATTGTATTATTTATTCCTCTCATTGTGAATGTTAACTGCCTAGTAATTAAAGACATTCGAAATACTATCGTCGTGTTAATATATATATTCCATCACTGCTAACCACAACAAAGCCTAAACTGGTGACCCTAAAGAAAAATCAAAATGAGCAGTGAAAGTGACACAACGGGATCGCAGGCGAACACACAGTCGCGGCCGAAGACGAAAAAGGTGTCGGGCAGTTTCTTGAGGACGATTCGACACTGTCGCCAGCCCACCGACATCCAGCCCAGTGACGCGACATTAAAGAGGACTTTAGACGCCATGTCAAAACTCGACGAACGCCTGAACGACATCGCAGCGCCAGCTCAACAGGTGAATGCTGTGACAACCGACTTCGAAATATTAAAACAACAACTGGCCAAACTCTCAAAGCTGGTCAGCATGTTAACCGCCCGCGAAGACGAACAGACATTTTTGAGCAAACGCAACACACGCAACCGCAGAAGGAGCTGCAGCCAGTCACAACCCACACGGTCAGCTACAAAGCACAGTCGCTTCACGAATTGCTGGTACCACCACAAGTTCGGATCAATCGCCAACAAGTGTGTACCACCTTGTAAATTCAAGACATCGACGGAAAACGACCGGCGGCCAGCAGTGACAACAGCCGACGATCATCGGACAAAAACGGGTCGTTTATTTATTACGGACCAAGACACAAAAGTGCAATACTTAGTGGACACCGGTAGTGACATTTGTGTATACCCAGTAAAAGCCTTACGCGAACGACGTAATAAAACTTCATTTTCGTTGTGTGCGGCGAACGGTTCGGCTATCGATACCTACGGTTACATACAATTAACACTAAACATAGGTCTACGCCGCGACTTTCCGTGGCGATTTGTAATCGCGGACGTCACGAAACCTATAATCGGTGTAGATTTTCTGTCTCATTATCGACTCATTGTAGACATCAGTAACCGTAAACTTATCGATAGCCTAACCAATATAAGTAATACAGCTAGTGTTGCGTCACCCAACTTACTTGTAACGAGCGTTAAGGTATCGACTGGCGGCAATAGTAAATATCATAGTATATTATCTGAATTTCCAGATATCACCCGCCCCGCCGGTACACCAGGTACAGTAAAACACAGTACACAACACCACATTCGTACTACACCAGGCCCCCCAGTGTCGTGTTCACCCCGAAGGCTGGCACCAGATAAATTGAAAATAGCCAAACAAGAGTTTGACGCGATGCTGGCGAACGGTACCGCTCGTCCATCTGACAGTCCGTGGTCATCACCTCTCCATCTGGCGACTAGAAAAGATAACGGCTGGCGTCCTTGTGGAGATTATAGGCTACTCAACGCAAGGACAATTCCAGATAAATATCCAATTCGTCACATACACGATTTTTCACAAAGTCTGTCTGGTTGTAAATACTTTTCTGTTATAGATTTGGTCAAGGCTTACAACCAGATCCCTGTGGCTGAAGAGGACATCCCTAAGACAGCGATTTCATGTCCCTTCGGGTTATACGAGTTCCCTTTTATGAACTTCGGGCTGAGGAACGCAGGTCAGACATTTCAGAGATTCGTCGACGAGCTAACCCGTGGACTTGACTTTTGCTACGCTTACCTTGACGATTTTTTGGTATACTCCAGGACGCAGGAAGAGCACGTAGACCATTTACGCCAACTGTTCTCGCGTATGCAGGAATACGGCGTACTAATCAACACAGCGAAATGCGTCTTCGGTGCACCTGAGGTAACATTCCTGGGCTACCAAATTTCCGACAAAGGCACCAAACCTTTAGACAGCAAAGTCAAGGCCATCGCGGACATCACCATCCCGAAAACCGTCAGAGAGCTTAGACGATTCTTGGGCATGATTAATTTTTATAGGCGATTTCTGCCTAACGCTGCCCAAATCCAAGCCCCTCTGAACGCATTACTGACCGGATCTGTTAAAGCTTCCCACCCAGTCATCATAGAAGGAGAATCTCTGCAAGCATTCGAGGACTGCAAGAAGAGTCTGTGTGATGCAACCCTATTAGCGCATCCGGTATCTCACGCTAAACTGGGACTCGTCACTGACGCTTCCGATAAAGTCATCGCAGCAGCCCTACAACAGCACGTGGACGGAGCTTGGCAACCTCTAGCATTTTTCTCACGTAAGTTGAGCCCTTCGCAGGTCAAATACTCTCCATACGATCGCGAGCTCCTTGCAATATACGAAGGCATCAAACACTTTCGTCACATGTTAGAGGCCAGTGATTTCACCATCTATACTGACCACAAACCGCTATGTTACGCTTTCCATGAGCGGAAAAGTAACTGCTCGCCACGTCAGTATAGACACTTGGACTTCATCTCGCAATTCACTACAGACATTCAACACATCGCGGGTAAAGACAATGTCGTTGCCGACACACTTTCCCGTATTTACGAGTTGCAGACGCCTGTAGATCTCGAAGTCCTTGCCAAGTCCCAAACCACAGACCCTGAGCTTGTCCAACACCTCAACAGCGAAACATCCCTTCGCCTTACCAAGATGACAATACCTGGTAGTCGTACTGAAATGTACTGCGACGTCAGCACCCCGACTCCCAGACCTTTTGTCCCAGAGAACTGTCGTAGGCAAATCTTCAACAGCCTCCACTCTCTCAGCCATCCTGGTCCTAACGCCTCAGCTAAGCTCGTTGCACAACGCTTCGTTTGGCCACTCATGCGGAAAAACTGCCGTGACTGGGCTAAGGCATGTTTGGCATGCCAGCGCACGAAGGTAAGCCGACACGTGTCATCACCTATAGGTACGCTTGCTTTACCTTCGGCGCGATTCAAATATGCCCATTTAGACCTTGTCGGGCCAATGCCGTACTCAAATGGTTTTCGGTATTGTTTGACAGTCGTCGATCGCTTCACGCGATGGCCGGAAGCTGTCCCCATCACCGACATTACCTCTGAGACAGTAGCCAAAGCCTTTATCTCTTGTTGGGTCTCGCGTTACGGTGTTCCTACCGATATAGTCACGGATCGAGGAGCACAATTCCAATCGGCACTTTTCCAGCAGTTAGCCAAATCCATTGGATTCGAACACCGCAGGACAACTGCATACCACCCACAGTGCAACGGCTTAGTTGAACGCTTTCATCGACAGCTGAAGGCAGCTATAACTTGCCACACTGATTCAAATTGGACCGAATCCCTACCCCTGGTACTTCTTGGCATAAGGAGCGCTATAAAGGAAGACCTCAAAGCGTCATCAGCTGATCTGGTATACGGTGAACCACTCCGATTACCCGGAGAATTTTTCGGTCATACCACAACTGGGTACACCACCGATATAACCGATTTCTCAGCACGCTTAAAGTCCTTTGCCGAGAAGCTAAAACCAGTTCCCACTCAGCACCACTCCAAAACTCGCAAAACCTTCGTGTTCAAGGAACTCGACACGTGTAGTCATGTTTTCATTAGAGAAGACGCTACACGTGGATCCCTGCAACCAGCGTACACAGGTCCACACGAGGTTGTACAGAGAAGTGCCAAAGTTTTCAAAATCATGGTCAAGGGCAAAGTCGTCACAGTATCAATAGACCGACTTAAACCAGCCTATATACTGTCTGACGACACACCCCAACAAAATCCAACCAAACCTCCACAACCTAATCTCTCAAACCCTCCACAACCTAATCTCTCAAACCCTCCACAACCCAAACCTCCAAATCCTCCCCCTGCACATCAGGCAGCTGGAGACACCACACAACGGACCACACGTTCAGGGAGACGAGTACGGTTCCCAGATTATTATCGTCCGTAGACACGGCCTCTGGAGGGGGGTGATGTAGGCTACACACATTATTTATTTATAATATTATTAACATTCCATTATAAATATTTATTTCATTAAATATATTTATTTTTATTTATTTAATACATTCATTCACACTTACATACACACTTACATTACATACAATCATAATTTCACACTCACAAATTATTATATATACTTTTCACACATTAAATTAATTCACGCGCATACTCGGGTGAAACCCGTAGTATGCGGCGCGGCGGCCGTCTTACGTCACGCGCTCCGCGCTCGGTCAGTCGACATTTGATGCCTACCCTACCATTCGTTCTCGGTGCGTTCGAAGCTATACGTTTGACTCGCGCGTAACCTTTGTGATCATATTGTATTATTTATTCCTCTCATTGTGAATGTTAACTGCCTAGTAATTAAAGACATTCGAAATACTATCGTCGTGTTAATATATATATTCCATCACTGCTAACCACAACAAAGCCTAAATTCTCTACTAAATAATTATTGAATAGTTTTCGTTGTCTCAGCGAAAATTTAACGAATCCAAACGGCGACGCTACCCAGATTCGACAAAATAACTGTGGCGTCGCTATAACTTTGCAATAGAATCAATGATTTCATTGAATATAACATTGTTTAGCCCATAGTAATAATCCAACTATATAAAAGAGAAAGGTTACTCACGAAACCTCGAAACCTTTATACAGAAACATGAAACTTGGCAGGCAGGTTGTTTATAGTTACTAGACGTTCGTTAAGAAATATGCCGGGGGCAGACGAAGTCACGTTTGTCTGCTAGGTAGGTAGTTAGGTAAACATTGAGGATGTTCCGATTTCTGTAAAGCGTCTTTTTAGAATATGTGTTCAAGGTCATGGATGGTGTCGTCGCTTATTTAGGTCGTTTTTTTTTTTAGAATTGCAAAATAAATTAATTATTTATGCCTCGTTTATTATCATCATCTTCCTAACGACTGTTTCATAAAATACTAAATATAAAATACAACAGGATATACTTACTTTGCAAGGGCGCAAAAATATTCAAATAAAGACAATCTTCGCTTTGATTCTTAAGATAAGGCATCAGTCTTTTCAAATAATCTAATCTGCCTTTAGGCATTTTTTCTAATAGAATTCGCTCGTCGTCCAGATCCAATAGCTTTTGCGGACAGGACGGGCCCGGCAGGTCTGACACTCGCACGCCCTCCCACGGCGACGGCGTCCGTGTTGGACTGAATCTAAAACAATTGAAACGATGACTCTGTTATACCTACTTTCTATTCTAACATCGTCATAAACAAAATGGTATGCCTTTCTAGCTTCCGTTTTCCCTAGCACCTATTAAATTATTACGATTGTTATATTTATCTACTCGTACTTTAGGCATAGTGGAAACTAAGTTTGTTCTATTATAAGTTTTTTTATCAGAATTGTGACACACTTGATGACCGTTTACCTATACATCTTACCGTACCACATTCAAACCGTCGTTAGACTTAGGATGCTCTGCCTAGATCTCGTGATGAGTGAGAACTATTGTCCACCAATTACGGCGGAATTTAAAATATAACTCTCTTTCTCTCTCTCACTACGATAGAAAGAAAGAAAGGGCGATTCCGTAATTGATCGACAATACTTCGTTTGTGATATTTGTCGATGACACAGCCTATGTCTAGTGAAATTAGAAAGACTATACGAGATTCCGTATCATACATATTAATTATGCTAATTTTATTGTATTTCTAATAGCATTAAATTGAAAATTTTTAAAACCCCCAAAGGTCATGAAATTTACAGTCTTGATTAAGTCATTTTTTGCACTTTCATTTGAGATCCCACTCTAGTATTTTTGCAGATATTCGGTTATTCTTCCCCACTTTCAACTCCTAGAACTTTTAAACGGCTCAACCGATTTTCATCAAACATGTCTAAGAACACTTGAACATAGGTCACCTTTCATACAAAAAAAAAACTAAATTGAAATCGCATCATCTGCTCGGGAGCTATAGTGCCAGACAGATAGACAAGGTCAAACTTATAATACCCCTCATTTTGCGCCGAGGGTTAAAAAACCACATGTCAAATCATATTTATTCGAGCTTTTGATTCATAGATGTAGTAAGTTAGTAGTAGAAATGAGTTAAATGCCCAACGTGAACTAAAGTAAACATAAGTTCTTTGATAACGTTATGAACACTGTGATACATCCACGTTTTCATTACGTTCTGTGTTCCACCTATCACTGATCTTCGTTTCTAATCAGTGCGCTCTGTGATATGGTAATCCTTTGCAAACGCCTACATTTTCACATAAAGACGAGCAAAGCTGCATTTTGGGAATGCGCATCAAATAGGATTACCGCGCGTATACAAGCACACAGGTGTCTGGTATGACTACGAGAGTTGTCTTTGTCAACATCTAGCATTAGCTCGTTCAATTACCAACTCGCTGTTGTGACGAGATTAAAAAACATGTCTGTATTCTATCTTTGTTATTTGAATACTAGAAGACACGACTAAATCCGCGTGATAGTCGCTTAAACAAAAAGTTACACACACAAAACTTCTACTTGTGAACTTCTGTTCTCCTGATATTTAGTCTTTGATGCCTAGTTTTTCAGTATAATGATAATCGATTTTCACTCTTTTGTAATCAGGTATATTTTTTTGCTATTACTTTTTGGAATAACTCAATACAAATCCGCATAATATAATATATGCTATTTTAAAATTTTAATTTCCCTTTGTGCCAAATTTTGTCCAAATCCGTCAATTCATCCGACACTGAGTCGTAATTAAGTGAGATACATAGAAGCGTTAGCTTTTAGCGATGTCTGTTCTATGGATACATACATGTATACATTCAAACTTTAATATAGTTTTGAGTATAGATTTACATAGATAAACGATCTATTTTAAAACTGTAGGTTAAAACACCTGTTTACTTAAATATTTAGGACTGTGAAACAGTTTACCAAATTCAGGCAATGGGGTTACTCTTAATAAGCGTTGAGAACACCCTTCCCCATCCAGTTTAATATATAAGCCGTTTTGATTAAATTTAAATGTTTACTTACGTGCTAAATATAAAAATTAATAAAGAAAATTTTAAGTCTCACCTGTTCGATCCAACTGGCGGCGTCGCATATGGAACTCCTAAAAAAACTTCGAGCGGACTCAAGAATTTGTGCTCGTCCATTGCCAAAACTATCCCCTGTAATTTCCCATATTTAGTCTGAACTATCCTACTACTTATCCTAAACTTAACATTAGATTTTGGAATTGAGTTTGAATTCAAATAATATCTCTTGTAATCACCATAGTCACTGTAACCACTTTTCTCAGGATTATAAAAGTTAGCACTGTGAGGAAATTCCTCATTATAATATGGATTTTTATCAAAATTGACGTTTGTATACTTTTCACCAGAACTAATACCGTCGTGATCATCGTAGTCTTCATTCGGCTGATCGTTTTGAACACTATTGATATTTAGTTTGTTTAGTTTATCATTAACACTTGGCTTATCACTGTGGTGGTTCATGTTAGTTGTGTTGGAGTTTGCAGTTTTTAGTGATAGAAAAAATATAAAGAGGAAAGAATATAAATTAAAACATACAAGTTTGTTAGTATATGATTTGTTGTTTCCGTTTTTGTTATTGTGTCCATCATTTTGACGCATCGCCTCTTTTTTAGTCCGCGCTTTATGAAACTGTCCGACCGGAAACATATTTCGTCATGTTATCATTTTTGTTTTGGATTTATCACTACACACGTCCATTGCGGGCTTCAAATGCTTTGTGTTGGATCTGTAACAAAAATAAATTGCATTACATTTTGGTTTATGTTATCGATAAGTTTGCATTGTCGTAAATATAACAGTATTGTTGAAAAAACTTCTGCCAGTCTATAATCTGTGAATAACAGAGTACCTCTTTCCCATTGAATTTGTGTTTTAACTGCAGATTGCACGAGATTTTAGTTTCGTAATCTACCTACTTTACATTTGAGGTTTTATATTTTGCCACCACTATATTTTTCGGTAGAGACTGTATCATTAATATGTGTAATTACTAGTTACAATGTGTGTTAATACTAGTTACTAGTACAAATGTGATCTAGATTGGAGCGGGCTTGCTTAGAAAATACATTAAACATATTACTATAAATAACCTCATGCTTTCCCTGCGTAGTATTATTCATTCATTCATTATTCATTAATTAAAACCTTTGTCATTTCCAGATAATGTAGCTTTCCATTAGTGAAAGAATTTTTCAAATCAGTCCAGAGTGTATTCAATGTAATAAACAGATATATATAGTTATTGAATATATGACTGATGTCAGTCGCTTTGCGGCAGCCTTTCTAAAAATATTGTTAAAGATCAAACTTCAATGGTCTCTAGCAAAGGGTCGCTGCGAAGTTAAATGTATGGTAACAGATTTCTTATGATATATCGTAGAATATTAAATAAATACGTTTTTGCGGGCCTGGAATCTAAAAACTACCCAAAAGTCACCATGGTTCAATATCATAATTGTCTACTGTACTTCGTTATCCTATCAGCCGATGGATTGCAGGACGTAGGCCTTATGTAGGGAATTCCAAACATCACGATCCTGAGCCTGCATCCAGCGAAAGCCTGTGACTCGCTTGATGTCGTCAGTCCACCTAGTGGGGGTCGACCAACACTGAGCTTTTTAGTACTTACTTATCTATTGTAAATTATAATTATAAGCTAACAAACATATATACAAGTTCTGGATGGATAGTCAAAACCACCACATGCTTATTTTCGTGAAATTGTTATGTGGTTAAACTTGGAAACGGAATAAACAAACAGAATTTATTATTTCGCCACTCATACCATTATAATTAAATTTTCCCAAAAATTGCTGTTTTCATTTACAATTTTTAATATTATTTCCATAGCTTGAGGCAGTAAATCGGACTAATTTCATCCGAATCACAAATACAACTGTGTACTTAGCCATATACCAAACTAATTTAGGTTAGTGCCAGAATTATCTGCGGAATTCAATTACTGCAGTGAATGACTGTGGGTAGTTAATTATAGTACAAACTCATTATTCAACAACATAATCGATTTGAAATTCATCCTAGACATAAATTATTGTATAAGCATCCACAAATTAGGCATTAATTATTGTATTATGATACTAGCTGACGCCGGGCGGATTCACCTGCGTAGTTTCTGTTGCCATAGGAATAAGGGGATAATAATATAGCCTTCCTCGATAAATGGGCTATCTGACACTGAAAGAATTTTTCAAATCGAACTAGTAGTTCATGAGCTTAGCGCATTCAAGCAAACAAACAAACACTACAGCTTATATAATATTAGTATACGAGTAGATTTGTGTTGATACTATGACAAGTTAGCGTTTGACGGCGATCTCACCTGATGTTAAGTGACGATGCAGTCTAAGATGGAAGCGAGCTTACTTGGAAGAGGACGGTTTCTACGTGGCATCGTACCGGAACGCTAAATCGCTTGGCGATACGTCTTTGCCGATAGGGTGGTATGCCACGGTCGATGCCTACAACCAGACTAGACCAGAGTCAACGTAGAAAAAATAAAATTCCTCAATTGACCGAGCTGGGAATCAAACCCAGGACCTCTCTCTTGAATACCACAGCACTGTCAACTATGACAGAGAGGTCACCGCAACCATACTAATACTCTAAATTTTTAAATAAATTACCCCTAAAATTTTTCTCGGCAATGTTTTTCTGAACAGCCAGTAAATATTTTAGTGCATCATCATTAGCAATCCATATTCGGCTCACTGCTAAGCACGAGTCTCCTCTCAGAATGAGAGGGATTAGGAAAATAGTCCACCAAGCTGACTGGATTGGCAGACTTCACACACCTAGAGAATTAAGAAAATTCTTATGTACGCAGGTTTCCTCACGATGTTTTCCTTCATCGTTTGAGGCACGTGATATTTAATTTCAATGCACATAACTGAAAAGTTGAAGGTGCATGCCCCGGATCAGATTCGAACCTACGCCCTCCAAATCGAAGGCAGTATAGGGTAGGGTAGGGGTAGGATAGGGTAGGGATAGTGTAGGGGTAGTTGAAAGTTTACATCGAGTTTCACACGGACGAAGTCGCGGGCGTCCGCTAGTTACTAATAAAAAGAACTCTGACTAATTACCGGAAGAAGAAAATGGTTAAGTACTTCAAAAAGCCTGTAAAAATCTCTCGCTTACACAAGTCCGCCGTTTTCCTTTAATAACTGATCTTAGTTGCTTCTTGAGGAACGTTCTCTATATAAAGGGCCCAATAAAAGTTTAAGTGCTGCAACCATCGTAAAATAAGCTTTTGATTACGCAAATAAAAAGGGAATTTTTTCATTAATTCTTTGAATTTTTCCGTCCGGAAAAAAATTCAAGTAGACATCTTACTTTGCGATAGAAATTTTATAATTACCGCTTCGCTTGTAAATAAAATATTCACCCTGTTTTTAATAAAGCAAATGAGTTTCTAACAAAGAAAGCGATGCTACTTTATTAAAATTTTAAAGTAACGAAATAGTACAGACAAAATAGTGTAAAAGTCCCCTCTCATTCTGAGAGGAGACTCGAGCTCAGCAGTGAGCCGAATATGGATTGATAACGAATGTAAAAGTCTGTAATGCCTAGAACCAACTTATTTTACAATAGCTGAAAGATTTTAAGTTTTTACTTTTACCACGAAGTATGGGTACCTACTATGGAGCTAGAACCATGGCTTTGGGAGGCTTCTCGTTTGAATTGATTCGCAGGGTGTAGGTTCGAATCCGGAAAAGTTGGAGGTGCATGTCAAAGCATGCACCTCCAACTTTTCAGTTATGTGGATTTAAAGAAATTAAATATCAGGTGCTTCTGAAACAGTGAAGAAAAAATTCGTGAGGAAACTTGCCCACCTGAGAATTTTCTTAATTCTCTACGTGTCTAAAGTCTGTCAATCCACATTGGGCCAGCGTGGTGGACTATTAAATTTAAATTTGAATAAATTTATTTTCTTTCTTCTTTCTTCTATTAGCCACTCTGAGCATGACTCATGATCAACAATGAGCCGAGTATTGATTGTTAACGGTGAATAATTATGAGAAATCACGTGCCTTTAACTTGTTGTGTATAGATTACTGCTATGTTATTAATGTTTACCTGAACTTACGCTTGTCTGTCAAGGCAACCTTTTCATGCTCTTTTCATTATAATGTGTTTCTATTTCTTTTGCTTTGTTAATTTTTGTGGTGTACTAATCTATACTATTATAATTTGTACTAATATTATAAAGCTGAAGAGTTTGTTTTTTTTGATTGAAAGCGCTAATCTCAGAAACTACTGAACCGATTTGAAAAATTCTTTCAGTGTAAGATAGCTCATTTATCGAGGAATGCTATGGGTTATATTTTATCCCCGCGGGTGAAACCACGCGGCGTCAGCTAGTAAAGTAATAAGATTACTTTAAATATACAAAATATTTAGATTGCAAAATGTTACTACACCAACGTCACTGGCACGCCAATACTGGCATTGAGTGTCATAAAGTAAATGTCAGAACTATTAAAAGAAAGTAATTTATTTCCGCTGCAGTTGTAATACAATATTTTCTCCTTAGTTTTTATCTCTACACTGATTTAAAAATTGTTACAAGTTTTACATTGTCTCCAAATACAAACTTGTGTAGGTATAGTGTATTTAGTTCTACACGTAGTCAACAATTTTTAAGTAAGTATGTATTATTTTTTTTGATAGTGTATAGATTTCGTTATTTATAATACATTAGATCCTAGTCGGTTGCATGGATGTTAATACCTGGGGTAAGCATATGCAATATTTACGCGTATGCTCATATATATCATTATCATAGTTGAGTATGGTATACGTATTTCTAGTATAGAGCATGGTCTGAAAAACTTTTACCTTGTTTATATTTTTATGTAATTTTTACATAAAATAATGCATGCTGTCTGCAAATCTGATAATAAAGTAATTTAAACTCTGTTAAGTGCAAGTTCTTTTGGAGAAGTAAATATCTTTAAACCGAAGCTTAGAAGTTAATTTATAATTTTCTACCTCTTTACAAAATATAATAAAGAGTTAAAGAAAGTTTATATATGTAGGTAGGTATTTTGGGATCTACAGCATAGACATTTATTATGAGAGAGTGTCATAACCTGATTTTGAAAATTATACAACCAATGCAATTTTTAATTATTCGCGAGTGAATAAAGCCTTATTTTATCCCCGTATTTATTTTTCCGTGTATTCCTACGGAAACTCACTCATACGGTTCACGCGACGGGAAATACGCGGCTGAATTCGCGAGGCTCCTGCCAGTTAATATAATACAAGCCAATACTCAATAGGTACGCAATTATTTCACCATCACACAGGTTTTTATGCCGAGTCACGAATAGCATCGTAAAACTCGTATTGAGTGTTAACGCTCGTATGTATAAGCTCTTAATCTGCGCCGCTTTCATTACACACGTGTCGGTTAATTTGCTCCAGCATCGGAATTATCCGGGGAATCCAATTAGTGTCGTAGATGACAAGCGATAGTCAATAATTACACTTGGAATTTATTTGCACGTCGTATAATAAACTCGATTGCTATCATCGGTGACTGTTGGAATGCATACATCGCTAATGATCGGTGGGACTGTTTACACTGTTAGGTATAGAGTGAGAGCTAGCAACAGCCAGACTTACTACTTTTAATGAAGGCTGAAATTGTCAACCCATGTTCAGTATGATAAGTAAGTACAGTAACTAAAAATGAAGTTTGGACTGTCGTGGGAATGTAGTAGGTTTCAAAGTTACAGATCCTCAATGAGTACAAATGAATACGATCTATTTGGATATTTTATTTGAGGAATTATGTCTTTAGTAGCCACACCTATATTTTTGTTGCAACTTCTCGCTAGCTTTCTTTTACAGAACTTTTCTCTGAAAAAAGGTTTTTAGAGGTTCGTGAAAAGGTATGTGAGTAGCGGTATGATTTTTAATATAATGCTGAGGAAAATGTAAAAAAATGCGCTATCATTTGACGTTAAAAAAGCTCTCATGATAATGAGGGCTTAGCGTTGTTCTATGGTTTAGACCTTTAAAACCTTCTTTATAATCTGCTGTCAAAGCCACCACAGTCCAAACTCTAGAATTTGCTATCCTATACTTACCTATGGTAGGAGAAAAGGCTGACAAACTTTCAGCCTTCATAAAATGAGGTGTATCTGGACATCGCAGATTCTTAGTCCATATACGTACTCGTATTTGTTTAGTTACTGTGACATTTGTCCACAGGTTGCTCTAATGCGACAATATATCTGTATAATAAATAAGCTAATTTGCATGATTGATTCGTAATCAATTGGTAATCGTTAGTTCGTTAATTTACTGCGTTGGTCCAGTAATTACTTTGTGTAGGTAATAATGAGTTTTTAAATCCTGTGTCATGTAGGCCTCGCAACAAAAGAGAAAGGATTCCACTGCTATTGGTAGATAATATTCACGAAGTAAATCTGTATATTCTAATAGTCAACCCGTATCAAACAATATACATATAAATAAAATTGTAGTGCCTGTCTGTGATTTCAAAATAAGTTTAACTGTTTTTTAAGTGCTTACAGCTATACACGACAAAAACTAAATTATAATCAACTTTTTTTTTAATTTTTCTTTGTTTGTCTTTCTGTTTGTTCATGCTAATCGATAGAACGACTGAATCGTATGTAATGAAACTTCTTTGAAATATAATGGAGGAGGAGGAGTGGAGTAACATAACGGATACTTTATAACTATATAATTTTCATGGTACCGGGATTGGTAATAAACAGAATTTACGCGTACGAAGTCGCGGGCGTCCGCTAGTATTTCAATAAGATGCTTCAATAATAATATGCCGTTGACACTTCTAAGATTTACTATTACGGCTATTAAAACATCGGGATAATCGGGGAATTTTTTCCAAGAAATTTTCAGTTCGATGGTTTAATGAATAAATAAAATCCAACTGTATTTAATTACACCATTGGCATAATAAACAATACTTCATTTACATCACACAGTAAAAGTATAAAAATAATTACCAGTACAAACAACCATAGAATATTAATGAAGTAAAATTTTCCCGATACATAAATTAACTCGTTTTATATTAAACGCCAATCGAATCAGCAATTTTCCTCGCTCTGGGAAATCTGGAAACTCTGTCGATGAGGGATTAGATTCCACGTCGAACACGGGTCACAAAGGATTAAAATAATATATGAAATTCGCGGAAAAATCAACCCGATAACAAAGTTCAACACCCGCCCGTGGGTTCATACAAAATTCATGCTTTTCAAATGTCAGCCAAATCAGCAGATTTTCCCAATCCACTAACTGCAACCGACGTATCGCAACTGAATTAAGTTTATTTGCATTGAATGAATTTATTTTAAAAGTCCGAACTGACGTGGAAATCTCTTTAACAAGTTTGAAATGAAACGTTTTAAATAAAATAACTTTATTACTACGTTGAAATTACATTTATTTAGTAATTCACTTACTAATTAATGTAATCTCAACTGTAAACTGCCAAAAACTATTGTTTATCTATCCATTAACACGATTGCATCTTGCACTATCATCTCATCAATATGAAGCATTCCCTTGATAGCAATTGCTGGTAAGAATATTTTTTGAATCCAGGACCTACGAACTACGAGTATATGCCCCGCCCATTGTTACTTCAGCGTTTCGACTCGCTGAGCTACACCGATGACTCTGATTCTTCTACGGATTTCCTGATTTTTGATTTGATCAAACAGAGCTTCTCTTTTATTGTAGATTTGTAGATCATCACTGTCAACAAACGCTGTTTGAAGACTCGTGTTCAGGAACTTTGAACGACATTTTTGACGAAAATGTGTGAATTATCCCAAACGACTTATCTTATTTTTAATACTATTTTATATAACAACATTTTTAAAATCAAAAATTATTATCAATGATCTTATATAACTATAAATAAACAAGACATTGGCAGAAACAGTTATCATCAAGACTATATCACTGTGTACTCAAGTAAGCCGATCTTGGCTGGCAATATATTCCGTTCTAATGGCTAGATGTTATTACTGAAATCCGATAGCGCGTGATTATAATAGTGATAGAGAATTGCTTTTAACGGCTGAGGAGTTGAGATAATAACTGTTTAATATCGATCGGGTATAAACACCGAATATATTCGTTTACGTAGTAGATATAACTAAGGATTTGTTTTGTTTGTTGGTTTTTATGTAGAGTTTTAATTAAGTCCTGTTTACCAGACTTTCATAACAGCGCAAGGTCTGTCAATCATTCTCCTACCATAGGTAAGTGAGGTAGACTACCATGGAGTTTCGACCGTGGTGGCTTTAGGAGGATTCAAGCAAAGCAGAATTCAAAGGTATATATATGTACGAGTATGTAGTTTATATAACTATACTAACATTATAAAGAAGTAAACTGTTGTAGTGGTTAATCTCTTTGATCTATTGAAGTGATTTTGAAAATAATTTTACCATTAGTAAGCCAAGTTATTTGTAAATGTTATAGGCTTTATTTTATCTCCGTATTCTTATTGGAACGGGAACTACGCGGGTAAAACCGCGGGGCGTCAGCTAGTAATATTATAAAGCGGTAAAGTTTGTGTTGTAGTAAGGGGTAATCTTAGGATCTACCGTATTTATTTTGAAAATTCTTTCACCACTACAAAACCACGTTAATTGTGAGTGTCATAGGCTATATTTTATCGCCGTATTCTCACGGAAACGAAAGCTACGAGGGTGAAACGACGGGGTGTCGACGAGTGCTTATACATATACGAGTATTAGCAGTGAGAGAGATTAAGATAAGCTTATTGATGAATTTAAAGAATATCAATATCAAGATAATAAATTGTCTTACGTTTTTACCAAAAAAAACGAAAAATACCAGTACGATATTCATGAAACATAACAAATTTTATGCTCTGCACAAAAAATAGGAACTTTTGCGGCGGATTCAATCTGCAACGTCAATCACGTCAAATGAGTCGTAAAACTTTACGAGAGGGATGTTTCAGATGAAAACTACTCAGCCGTAATTCCTGATATTGTTATCAGACGTCAGAAAAGTCGCGAATTTTCACACATTTCCTGGACCTTTGAAATGTTACGTGACGAATTTATTGTGAAGTGTAATTATTTAGAGTTAAATTGGCACCTCGCATTGAATAGGTATCTACTATTACTGTTTTAGAAATAAAATAAAGAATTAACATACTATATTTATTATCACAAAACACAGAAAACTCTAAAGCTATGTTTATTATTCATATTTATGTGTAAGCATATAACTTAGTATACATAATATTGTTAGAAGGTACCTATAGATATTTTCCTTCCCTTGTATAGTGTGAGGAGTATCATTTATAGAGTGATAACTCTAAATAACAATTATTTAGTAAGGCGTTTCTTTAGTTTACCTAAACGTATTTTTATAACACTGAAAGAATTTTTCAAATCGGACCAGTAGTTCCTGAGATTAGCGCGTTCAAACAAACTCTTCAGCTTTGTAATATTAGTATAGATTATACTAGTATAAGGTACATATTAGAGTTAGGAAGAAACCACACGATGCGGTGCGGTTGCGGTGCGGCTCCAAAGCGGTGTCGCTGCGGCGGCCTGCATATAAATATCAATGATATGCTAGACGTTGCGTTTCGGCGCCGTACCGCAGGAACACTTTTTCTACGGCGCCGCAACGGTGCCTTATTGCGGCGCCGCGTACCACATGTGTACAGTGATGCGGCAAAATGTTTACAGTGCGGCGCCGCACCGCATCGTGTGGCTTCACTCTTATAAACAATTCCTAACCATCCTCCAATAATATAATATCTATGCCAAATAAGTAATGTAAAGTAAATAATAATAAAAATTTTAATACAAAGCTAATATTATATAAAGTTGATTTTTTGGGTTAATAACAGCGAGTGTTCACAAATATTGCGGTAATTAAACTCTGTGCTAACATCATCAGATATTAATGCGTTTTATATTTATCAGTGTCTGTGGTAATCAGTATCATGTTTGTAATTCTACTTAATACAACATAATACCTATCTATTGTACGTTCGGTTTTGCGGTTTCACACTATGCAAGGAATAATTTAAAATAGGTACTGAGTAAAAGGGCTTTTTGTGACAGCAATCATGCCTTGACAAATTTTACAAACTCATTAAATTAGTACCTATAACGTTTGCTACGCGGCATCGAACACAATATCGATTGACGGTACCTTTTTGCTGGTATTACCTGACTAAACTTAAGCATATTTAAAAGATATAAAATCCTAAATTGACCCAAACAGGAATTCGAATCCAGGACCATTTTGCAGCAGCGTTATCAACTGCGCCAGAGAGGTCGTCAAAAATAAGTTGTTGAAAATTTGTTCCCAACCTTAAAAAGGCTTAAAGGTTAATTGTAAGCTACAATTAACAGCCTTTTTAAAGTTATATCTCTAGATGCATTACACAACCATGTAAATATGGCTGACTAAATAATATCTTACTATAATAATTATAGCATCTCGCCGCCTGGATGCTCATCAGACAGTCTCTCTACTAAAACCTCTCAAAAACACCTTTTCTAGGAATTTTAAAGAGGGCGCGGGTGATTTGAATAAACTAGCCTAAAGCTACTGTTACATAATTATGCTCTAAAATAGCATGCTAAAAACGTGCTATTAAGTATGCTCCATACGAGCATGCTTATCATCAGTTTACATTTGCTAGCAATAAGCATGCTATTTTTAAATAAGCTCCTGAATAAGCATGGTCAAAGCAAACATTCCAATTACACATGCTAATTCGTATATATCGCTCTCTGTCTATAGTATCGTGTTAGATAGGGAGAGATTAAGGTGAAGAAAATACAGAATAACAATGCTGATCGACTAGTATGTATTCTCAATAAGCAAACCTGTTCAGACGCGCTAAAAGCACGCCCCCTTTCACCCGCGCAGCAAGTATCATGCTCATAAATTGCACTACTGTTGATTCTTGAGCAAGCAAGTTGTGATACACATGCTAATAAGTAGCAACTGCTCAATAGTAGCATGCTTTCGTGCTTGAAATGAGTATGTGTAACAGTAGCTTAATTGTCAATTATCTAACAAAGTTTACTTGAGTATTTATTGGTGTTTTCAATAAACTTAACCAAGAAGTCGGGCGTAACAGAACGTACGACAAATCAAAAAGACATATTGTACCAACTAAGATTGAGAAGATTGACTAAGATACGAGACGTTGAGTGATCACGGAAAATAAATACGAAAACTAGTACCTAATTACTACGTCTCAAGGAAACAACATACATAAGTAATTTTAGTTTCCAGCAACAAAACTTCACTCCGCTAAGCACACAGACGTATAACTTACAAACTAGCTAGTAACAAAAGCGACAGAAACAGAACCGATTGTTTCCAACTTAAACTTTGCCATTGGAGTGTTTATTCATGACTGGAACAAGGAATGTGCTCCAAGTTTTCTATTTAACTGGTTGAGCAAATGTAACTCAAATCGATGTTAATAAATAAGAAGCACTAGGAATATGTGAAGTTCAAAATTGAGTTATTCCTATTACAAAATCAGAAGTATCAGAAGTTCATCATACATTCAAAATCAAATCTTTCATAAAATTGTGTTTGTGGAAATGCGTTACTTTATGCATATTGTGAAGAAGACAGAACGTATAAATTTCAATTTGATATGAAGAATAGAAGTCAAATACACAAAATCTTATAGGGATACTATTTCTCCCTTTGAAATAAAGACCCAAAAAACAATAAATATTAAGAATTACAAACCCTTGCAGAGACAAAAGAATGTAAGTATTAAAAAAAGTTTGTTGCTTATATTCTGGCACTTTAAAAAATATTTTTCCTTAACCTTCGATCAATATAATATAGCGCTTCGTTTTATTGAGATGAGACGTAAGGAAAATTACCTGCTAAGGCATTAAATTATGGTCGCTAAAAGGAAATCCCAACTTCTATGCGGCGAAGTCTACTAGTAACACGAAATATGGAAATGAAAACTCTTGAATGTGCCAATGAAGTTTCACTTAAATTGGAAATTAGTTCTAGTACGAGGCCACTTACACAGCACTATAGAAATATCACGAAAATCATAAAAATAATACCCTTTTTATTTTCCTCATAATCCTGTCCCCCAAGTTCAAGAGGTCCCGAACAAATATTTTCAGCCGAACGATTCTATTATAATGTAAACCTAGATTAAATCGAAATTAGTTTTGTATTGGATACTCGTAGATAAGTCCTTAAATATAAATGGCGACCTTTGCTTTGTATGAGCGGAACCACATACAGACTGTACGATATCGTATTGCATGCTGACACCACTTTGCGCTGTAGAAAGTCCTGTCGTGACTAAAAGCTAATACAGCAAGCAAAGGACCGTCTGCTCCTATAGCAAAAGCATCGCTTGCAACACCATGCAAAGTTGATTCGCGAGTTCACTCTACAGTGGCACACAACGCTGAAAACCCCATATCATACATGAATTTTCTTTGAAACCATATCCTTCACACACATTATTAATGATCTTAGATCATTTAATATGTATAATCAAAACATAGTGGTAGTTATTTCCCAGATAATTTCTGACACAATCTTAGATTATGAACAATTTATTTCTTGTAGATAGCTCTCGTGTCACGTGCCTTTCTATGAACTAAGACTATTAATTACAGAACTACTAAACTATTAATTAATGTAGCCTTCTTCATTGAATTTTTAAATACGATTTATATAAATTCAAACCTATATATTTTTTTAACTATCAAATAGATGGTACAGTTATTATTTATTTATTTATTATTCTACAAAAAACACATTTCAATTAAGCCTAACCATAGAGCAACACAAACCACAGTTGGTTTTACTGTGCAATGGTTATTATTACATAATTAAGAACTAAAATAATTAACAAACAAAAATCATTATCGGGTAGTTAAATAAATATCGTAAAAGTGTGAGTAACCCGCTGCTGTGACCCTACACAGGCTGTCCCAAAATGACGCGTATAATTATTTGTTTCATCATCATCATCATCATATCAGCCGATGGACGTCCACTGCAGGACATAGGCCTTTTGTAGGGACTTCCTAACATCACGATACTGAGCCACCTGCATCCAGCGAATCCCTGCGACTCGCTTGATGTCGTCATTATTTGTTTATGTAAACAAAAAAAAAATAACATTTTTTATTGATATCTATATTAAAATATTGTAAAATAATTTTCTTAAGTAAACTCGTTACCTAAGTTTACCACCTAAAAATAGGATTGATGCGGTTGAAACTTCTGATGAGTAGAATTTTTTCAATGAATTTCAGAAAGCCCGTGTTATTTAATATGATGTTACGATACGACATCGTATCGTGTGTGTATTGTGGCTCTTACCCAGGCCTTCGGATACCGTAATGGCGATAGGATCGATCAAATTCCATCGGCTAATTTGATAGGCTCGCTGGAATGATAAACAGGAATAATTAACATGCTCAGACTTGTTAAACAGCACATATTCCATTCAACAAGCTTACAACGAGAAACTGATGTTGTGACGTCATTTATAGGTCTACATCTATAAAATAATAACTGGGAATATGAGCTTAATTGATTGTTAGTTTTTTATGGATTCACGCCTTATCTACTCTACCGATTAATTAGTACTTTCTAATTTACAATACGTTAGTAACAATGGTACAAAAAATACACCAGGTTAAAATTTCATCGTATTCAGAAAAAAATATCAAAGTTTTGAAAAATATTTAAAACGGCATTTTATTTATTGATAAATAAATTATTAAAAACATTACAACTCGATATACTGACATCAATAAATTGAGTTAACCCAAACTAAGAAATAAACATAAGAAGCAAAATTTAAGAGAAGACGTTAGACGTGAAGTAAAAGTAGAAGAAACAAATTATCACAATAATTAATCTAATCTCTGAAATTATCTACCATATTTTCACGTGATTTAACTGTAAATAAGGCTAAGTAATTATTTTTATTGGGCTTTTTAATTGAGATCGGATCGTAAACAAGACAATAACTAATCAAATTTGAAGAATTATTAAAATTGGTTTTCAAATAAAACAAAGCTAAATTACTTAGCAATCCTTCGCACATATATCAAACCCTAAGAAAAGATTGCTTCCTAAATTGGGCCGAACCGGAAATCGAACTCGGATATCCTCGAAAGATCCATTCTTTTTCACGTGTAAGACTAATCTTTTCTTATTATCTTGGGATAAAAAGAATCTAAATTATTTCTATCCCAAGATTGGCAGTTAGTAAATTAGTTTATAAATTGGACTTATCTAAGGCTAAAGTTGTTAGCCTAAACATAAGCCTCTGAATATATTCAGAGGCTTATTACATCGACGGAATGGATCTGACCTTTCTACACCGGAATACCTATTTCGATTCATCAAAATATTTTCGGGTTGCTCGCTTTAATTTTGTTGGAACGGTAAACAAGAATTGTTTTGGGTAATTGACTAGTAAAACAGTTGAACGTAAAAATAATAAAATTTGTTATCATAGGTTCCACAATAATTTCTTTTTATAATGCCTTTGAAATTGTGTATGTGCCGAGACCGTATTTTTATACTACAGCGGTATTACCATAGAATGACGTTGATGCAGCACGGATATTCTCTAACGATGTTTTGTATAACTCGCAAATGCGAGTTTCAAATTCACCGCTATCTTTCTCATTCTATAGTGTCATGTTAAACAGAGAGAGATAGAGGTGTATACGAAACTCGCACTTGCGAGTTATAAAAATATCGTTACAAAATAGCCTAGCTGATCGGGTTTTGAGCGTCAACCCTCATATTAAACTTAGGTAAGTATACGAAGTCTGAAGATATGAATTTAACTTCATCCTAGTTACTAGTAATAAATAGTGGTGAAATAAGTTTTCATGTTTAAAGTAGTTTCCGTGCTGCAGAGAAATTAAAAGTTGTGAATTGCTTACAGCTGCAAATATTAATTCTCTCAAGATTTTTATATTTAAACCACTTCTGATTCTATATAAAAACCCTCAGCTTTTGTTGGTTTTGCAATTTATCTTAGTTTTATTGATCGCCTTCATCTTTAAATTCAATGGTTTTCGTAAGAAATAAAATAATTTTAGAATTTAAATTTCATAATCAATTAAAATTAAACAATATTAATTGTAGGAGTTTACGAAATTAGTAAACATATTTTGAATTGTTTAGTTAGTTTGTCTTAGGTTAGTTCGATTGATCGCCTTTATTTTTAACTTTAATGATTTTCGTAACAAATAAAATAATATTAACTGTAGGTGTATACGAAGTTAGCTAACATACTTTTTAAGTTATTTTATTTAATGTTGTAATGATGTGATGTTGTTATTTTCACCTGATGTTTTGATATTGTTATCAATTTAGAAGGGACTTTTATTCCCGCCATTATAACTGATTTCAATACAACATCATCTTGATAGGTCTTTAAGTGGTCCAATGATATTGAAGGAAGGATTTTTTGATGGAGTTTCTGAATGACATTGTCGTTTGGATACTTTAGGTTTTCATGTAGAATAGCAAAATAAATCAATCCTAACTTCCTACTAATATTATAAACGTGAAAGTTTGTATGGATGTTTGGATGTTTGTTACTCTTTAACGCCGCTACTACTAAAGCGATTTGGCTGAAATTTGGAATGGGAATAGATTTTACTCTGGATTGACACATATTCTACTTTTTATCCCGGAAAAATCAATGGTTCCCGAGGGATTTGTTAAAAACTCAATTCCACGCGGATGAAGTCGCGGGCGTCCGGTAGTAATCCATATTCATGAAAATGATACTCAATACAATACTCATCATATCGAAAACTGTTCAAATACCCAGTGGCAGCGAACACAAAGAAAGTGTCCGTACAAAGGAAATTGAATTGGATTACTTATAAACTAGTTACGAGTTAGGTACTCCAGCAGGTTTTGCCAACTTAGTTACAGTTAGGTACAAAAGCGTCGGTCCAATTGTTTCTAGCGTCAACTTTAACATCGGCGCATTCATCCGCGACGTATAATGAAGGATGTCCCGCGCATAGATTTAAAAACCAAAGATACTTTTTGGCTGGTGGGAGGCTTTGGCCGTGGCTAGTTACCACCCTACCGACAAAAGACGTACCGCCAAGCGATTTAGCGTTCCGGTACGATGTCGTGTAGAAACCGAAAAGGGGTGTGGATTTTCATCCTCCTCCTAACAAGTTAGCCCGCTTCCATCTTAGATTGCATCATCACTTACCATCAGGTGAGATTGTAATCAAGGGCTAAAAAAATACGATATTCGACAATTAAAATTTTAAAAATAAAAAAAAAACATTAAGTTTATATTTAAGTTATAACACTATATAAATATCATTTGTTACTTATTTAAGTTTAGTTTATTGGTGTTAAAGTAAAGTTGTAAGCTAAAAAAAAATTTTGATAGTTCCAAATATAACCCACAAAAGACTCAGTGAGAGTGGTGTCATCACGTCATCATTACTCGTATTTAGTAACTTTATAATCAGAATCTACTTTATCTATACTAATAATGAAGAGGAAATAATAAAAATATAAACTTTGGCTAAGTTTGTTGTGGGCTCTTCTCGAACCAAGGCGCGTTTGGATACCTCGTAACTTTAATTTTAAGTTTTTGACTTTAATTACCACCATTAAATCATGACTTATCTTGACTTTTCAAAAGTGCTTGTAAATTAAGCCTAATTGAAATAAATATATATTTTTTATTTTTTTGAAAGATTTGATTATTTGTTTCTTTGCATTGAATAGGCTCTAAAACTACTGAACCGATTTGAAAATTCTTTCACTGTGGGGAAGGGGTCACCCAGTGCTGTAGGCTATATTTTATCCCCGTACTCCTACGGATGAAACCGCAAGGCATCTGCAAGTGTGTAATAAATACAGCAAGTATTTTTATTGTTTTTTAAGTGATTGTATTTGATTTCGTTCGATTATAGCGATCACGATGTTAACGTTTTACTAGTCTCTTGTATACCTAAAATCGCTAACATTCCTCAAAATACGCTAACTAAGCAAAAAACGGACCTATTTTTCTAGAAATTCTAATACTGTAGATCTTGGATATAATACATCAATGGACCCAACTTATCTTTAGAACTGGCCTTTGATACCACATTCTTGTGTTACTGTCAAACGACTTTGACCTATAAGACTTTACATCAAGGTTGATATTTCTTTGATCCCTGAAGTTATTCGGGGCACGTATGGCGAAAGATTGCGTACCGTGACGGGAATGTCTGCAATTTGATCTGTTTAGTTGTGTGTTCTTATTTAGTTATAAAAAGATATATTTTGGGATTTTTCCAACTTAAAACAAATCTTAAAGCCACGAATTTGTTTGTGTGAACAACTAATTTGATAAAAAAACAAATATATGGTAGAAATGAATTTTACTTACTCTGGGCCAGCCACATTCCCCCTACGTTCAGATTCTGAAAGAATCACTAGTGAACCAAATAAATAAACTTTCAGTAAGTTATGACTTTTGTTTTAAATTTGGCCTTTACCAAGGTAACAAGTTTTATCCCAAGTTACAAACTATAAAAACAGTTTTTGAGTATTTTCGGTTTTGTATATCAAAATTAACAAAAACACGCACGTTCACTTTAGAAATAATCACTATTGACGGATGTTTGCCGTTAAAAATAAACAAGTAAGAGTTAGCGTATAATATTAGTAGAAAGTAATTCTAATTTCATTTCTACATTGTATCCAAAGAACAATAATTCCCTCATTTATCCATACAAGAGTATTTATCATGCTACTTTCGTCGTAATTTATAACTGTCTAAATAGCTGGGAAATTCATATAATTACTGATTCTGGCGCTCTGCCACCGCGCGCTGGGCCGGGGCCAAGTGTTGTATTGCTGACATCAAGTAACATGATTAACGCTGTAAACACTTCCTTGGAATATTGTCTACTAAGCATTTTGACAACCCTGAAGAACCCTGTGAAGTGTCAATGTTTTCGGTTAGAGAAAGCAAGGTAGTAAATTTTTCTACAATACCAACGTACCTTAAGCCCTCATTCACAAGAGAGATTTTTTAACGGACGTTAAAAAGCGTTCAAATATAGTATGAAGTTAAATGAAGGTCTATTTTCAACGCCCAAAATTGAAAATGCAACACTACGCGAAAAAATAACTTTTTTTAACGTCCGTTAAAAATGCTTGTATCCGAATGATGGCTTAGAGTTTGCAGTTCTAAATGCAAAAATGGATTGCACGGACCTGCTGACATTAATCGCGACCCATGTTCATGATTATGAAGCAACAGTTTTTCAATGTCAAAGTTAAGTTCAACTTGTAAAATGTAGCAACTCTCGCAATCTGTTATTCTACCACAAAAAGTTGTGAGATCCATGTAATACCAAGTCGATTACTTTCCCTTATTCTGTTTCAAATTATCACGTAATTAGCTAACCTAACAACATTTTATAGTGAACATAGCAATATTAAAAATGTTTTATATTTTAAATAAATAGATTGACTTGGCCATCGCATGAATACACAATATACTCGTATGTTACAATTATTATTATTATACTCAATAACATTGCTTAAAGCGCTTACCAACTTTTTTTTGCTCGATGTAGCAAGTATGATCTATCTCTATTTAAAATTTCAGCCAAATTGATTCAGTAGTTGCGTCGTGAAGAAGAAACAAACATACTTACACGCACAAACATACACAACTTTTCTTTCTTTCCAACTCGCACTTGACCAATCTTTCATTATTTAATTTCAATTTCTATTGATATAAAATACTGGATCGGTATCCTGATAAAATTTAATTCGATTCTCCATTTCTCCAGTGGACCAAAATAATTTATTCCATCCTTTTTATTTCGTAAAAAGAAATTGTAGGTGGCAGAAATTTACGCGGCATCAATAATTTAATTTCGCCATTGATTCAAGCAAAAGGCATTTGCATAAAGTTCCCAGCAAAAACTTCAAGTGATCAAGAAATCCAATTTCTTTTAATAAAATATTATATTACGCGATCCTGGTTTGGCGAGAATAAATATTTTTTTATTATTTTTGAACGGCAGATCACTTGAATTACATTATTGTCGTTCCGTCGATATTTTATTACAGTATACTGTATTTTATACTTCTATATTTTTATTAGTAGGAAAGTTTTTGGTGGCTGTTTGTTTGGAGGCATACTATCACAGCACCGTGGTTAGTCCTGCCGTCAAGCAGCATTGCTGTATCTAACATTATCAGCTTATTTTAATGGCCCCCTACAAGTCCAGGGCTCTCTCTTTACAGGAGAGGGGATATAGGGCTTAGAGCCAGCACGTTGCTGCGGGCTGGCGAGTGATATTGTTAAATTACCAGCTACTATCAAATGTTATGGATAATAATCAGGACCTGCTTTGCGTGCTCACCGAAGCACGGAGGTGTAATACCACCAACTTCCCAACCGGTAATGTGAATTTTTACTCAAAATATCTTAGAAGAGTGATCCCAAAGTCATTAAAAACCGGTAAATAACGTGAATACAAACTCAACAAATATCGAGGCAATAAACGAAACACCTCTAAAATTTTCTTGATCGACAAAGGGTATTAATCCACTGAAAGTGCATCAAGCTAATCGAAACAGATATCTTTGGGATATGCTGCAACGTTCACCAGAAAACTCGTCAAACATTCAGCAATTCATTTTCAATATTTCGTATCCAGATGGGAATAAACGAAACAAGTTACCTCGGAGCTGCAGCATGGTTTATTTGTTCAACGTCAAATGTTTGCGCTGCAGTATTGAACGGACCACTTTCCGAAGTTTCCAGTTCACCGGATAATTTCACAGTGCGGTACGATTTTAGTTGTGATCACTTAGATCAGTTAAGTTTTATTTATCTTTGACAAGCTGCAAGTTTACCCGCATCTCGGAAAGTTAGTTGGTATCGGTGGTTGTTACTCACATCAAATAATGAAAGTCCAATGACTAAAAAGGAATAGAATACCCAAGAAGAGAGGTTGGATTGTGTGTGTAAAAGGATTTATCATATTCCTGGTAAACTAAAGAAGTAGATCGTTGGCATAAGATAGAAATAATGGTCAAACAATGTTCATATGCAATCCAGATTTGTGGTGGTTTGAACCATATACGAATTAGATTATATACTACCGCTTACCTGTTTTGAAGAAGGCTTTTTTTATTCAATGACAAATTAGTTCATGACTGCGATCTCACCTGATGATGATGGCTTACTTGGAACCTTTAGCTTACCAGCTTTAGAGTCTCAATTCCAAATCCTCGTACAATAGTTCGTAACAGTATATATGTTCGTTTAGGCACTTGCACCTGACAAGAAAACACGTAAAATGTAATTGATTATTCGTAACTATCACTCAAGAACGAACTCAAATGAGAAACTTGTCATCCGTAAAAAGCTCGTCGAAAAAAGCGTCCATTCTATTTCCCTAAAAATAAGCGTAAATATAATATGTAAATGGAACATTCGCGTCCCTGAAAACGCCTGACTTTCTTTATTCCATGATACTGTTCGAATAATATCGGAAGACTCTACTGAGCCTCCGAATCGTAACGTTTCTATTTTGTAATCTAATTCCTGGCCTTTTAGGGATCCCTTTTGTAATACAGTACGTTTCTTCTTAACTTTAACGTTAGAGAGCGCAGTTAGGATATGCCTTTCTTAATAAACGAGGTCACTGGGATCCTAACTCAGGTTAATTTAGGTATTTTTAAATTTCCAAATTTAAATTCAGATCTGGTCTGGTGATAGACTGCGCCCATGGCTAATATATGCTTTAGTATTCCTTTATTATGACTTAAAGAAGTCAAGTAGAGAGTAGGCTGCTATTACCATCTTGATATACCATTAAATATTTATATTGAATTAATAAGAGTATCGAAGGTAATACTTAAGGACTAATAATAAGGTAATTGAAATTGAAGTGTCTAACTGTGATTTTAAGATAACTGTGTTTTCTCAAATTAGAGTTATTTACATAATATTACAACACAGTCAAGTTTATTTTTAATGTTCCCTGTCTGTCTGTATCTTTGAAACAGCTAACCGATTTAAATATACTGTTATATTTATAATAAAAAAAATCAGTTCAGTCGGTTCCCAAATTATACATGAATAGCCACGTACACCCAAAGAAAGTTCTAGCAAATGTTGCAGTGTAAACAAGAGCTTACATAAAAGAATCATCATATAATAATAACGTAGTAAATATCGTTTAAGTGAAGTCATTATGTCGTTAAATTTATATAAAAATTTATAAGACGCTTAGCAGTGCGCTGGTGGCAACTCGGCAAGGAAAGAGAGGCGGGAAGGTTGGTAAAAAATGCTAATTTCACGAGTGAATACTTCCATGTTATTTAAACACTTGCTTGTTTTTTGATTAGCTCATAAGAATTGGCTGGATTCGATTTCCTTTTTTACATTAATTGAAGCGAATTCTTGTTTTTATTTGAAATTGAAGCCTAAAACGATGCATCTAATCTTACAAATTTTAGGTTTTATTCCTGGCCGTTAGAATATTACCGTATTCGTTCATAATTCAATATTATATTTACCTGTTTATAAATTTTAGTTACTCGTATATTTATGTTCTAATCCCTAGTCTATTATAAATGTAGGTTTTTGCGAATGTAAGCTTTTTAATGAACAGTCACTATCCAGTATAATATGAACCTCGTTGTTTCAAACTCTACCCTACATTATAAAATAATGTATTATGTGCTCTAATATTTTCGATGTACTGATAACCAAATAGTAAACGAGAGCGGATAGCTCTAAAACACAAAGAGTGCACATTTACAATATTAAATGAACTATTTTCGAACAATACTGCGAAAATCAAAAACAGGAAAATATAACAATGTGCAACACTAAATCCAGACGGAATGGCGAGAGGAATATTTATTATTTAGGCAAACAGCAGAAAACTCTCCGACGATAAATATCCGTCGTATTGAATCGGAACTCGGGTTTGCGGAATTGTAAAAAGCAATCGTAGTTTTGAAGCTTTAAATATGGAATAACGACCTCACTAAACCGTCTTGTTTAATGATACGATAAAAGAGTACAAATCTATCGTATTTTGAATAAAATTACCAGAAATTCAATTTGAGCGTGTAGATTTCGGTGATTGTTTTCTGTCTGGTTATGTTTATCTTCAAAAAGGATTCAATGGATTTTTGTAGTTAAGGTTGAGCGTCATATAATGTATTATTTCATTAAATTGTTTCATTCTAAAACTCATAGCTACAGATGAATAGCTCAGTTATAGTAGGGGAGCCCGGGATGCTAAATTTGCAGTTACTCAAGCGTCATTGAGATTACATTTGGTAGATTAAATTATAGGAAGAATAAATGGTTATTTACTTTTTCCGCTTTTAGCGGTGGAAAAAAAACTACAGACTTTAAAAACAATTTTTATTACTTTGGCTTACTGAAATTGTAAGAAAATTTTAGCGATTAATTAGGAGATTATTTCCTTAAAAATAAGTAAAAAATTTAGTCGCACTCGTACCTCGAGCACTAAAATATAAGGGTTTAATTTTGTAACTTTGAAACCCTCCCATTCCATTACGTTACGCTCAAATCGTCAGATTTTCGAAATGTGCAGTTTTTAGCTATCAACTTACCTACCTTATCTTAATCTGACGTGCTGGTTGAGTATTTATAAATTTAGTTTTTTTTTGGTTGCCCTAAACGTACCCACCAATAAGGGCTCATACTCGGTGGAGGTACTCGACAAAGTGTAAGGTATAGTCCCTTATGTTTATCTGCCGCGCTCGAGTAACTGCAAAAATCCCCTCTTCGGCTCCTCTACTATTAGTTATATTAAATGTATTTTAATGATTTTTATTTAAATGTAATAGCTAAATAGCTTACCAAATAAAAATACCGCTAATTATTTTATTTTTTGCTAGTTGCAGTTTTTCTTAATTTGACTCCATTTTCTCTAAAATCGAGGTTGTTTTGAGGTCTGTCAGTCTCACCGAATAAATTTTGAGAAAAATAAACAAAAATAGCATTAGAAATTAAACAAAAAATCATTAAAATTCCTTCACATTTTTTAGATTTTTAGGTTTATTTATAACTAATTGCACTCCAATAAAAATAAAAACAGGAATACGATAAATATAGTCACGTGACTTAAATCCAATATGGCGGACGTCCAATTTTAAGTGCGTTCTAAATGCGTGTTTTTTAAAGTATTTGCCTATTTATTAGATCCAGAAAGTTGAACTACAGTGCAAATTCCTCAACTGAATCAGTTGTTGATGTCTCCCTCGGACACCTTCGTAGGCTTTCTACTTGAGGTTTCGAGTGAAAGTCGTTAAATTTGCATACAAATACAGAAACTGTATCCATATCTATAAAAGTGTTTTGTTTCATTTTCTTTTTTGCCCGCTCCCCTTTTATTGTTCCCTGTCGTGACGTCTTACAGACTGATAGAAATACTTTTTTTATATTTTTACTAGCGGTCGCCTGGGACTTTGTCTGCGAGAATTAAGTTTTATTTATTTTCTGATAAAACCAGGGATTTTTGCAGGATAACAAGTAGCCTATACGTTGTTTAATAAATAAAAAGTGAAAGTTTTTTTAAATCAGTTCAGCCATTCTAAATATTTTTTCTATTAAATACGGAAGGAAATTAATTGTTTTTTTTTATTATTGTTTTGATAGAAATTAGGTTCTACGCGTTAAAAAATCATGGGCAAAAACTAATAAAAACGTAAAAATAAAATGTAAAGGTAACAGTAAATTGACCTACTTAAATAAAAAAAATACAATTTTGAATTTATCATCGCGTTCAAAGGCTCTCAGGGATTTTATTGCTTTCCCTCCATCGATTCGATATATCAAAGAATTCTTTGACGAATAGAAAAAAGCATATTGTCTTTTAAGAAAGACAAAGGAAATAAGGCCGAAAGCGTAACGGGGCGAATGGGATATTTATTCATCGTTAGGTCCCTAAAGTAACCATCCCGGGCAAATGGGACGGTACGGTCCGGGGAAAAGAGGCATCGGTACAAGAAACACAAGATATCATAATATTTTAATAAACTTGTAAAAAATATAATTAATTAAAAATAAAAACGCAACGGTAATTTTTACCACTTACTGAGCAAAAAATTTGGTGAAAAAGCAAATAACTTATCTATTAATGAAAACGACGTAGGCTATGTAGACAGAAAAGTAACTAGACAGATATAAAACATCCATCGCATTCCCTCAAAAACGAGGTCAACTATGATCTGTAAAAACCGAGACAAGACAATTCGGTACGCGTCATGTCTCCAAACGCACGTCTTAATGTTATCCAGCCTCAATTAAGTATTTAAATAATGAAATTACAGCATCAACTTGTTGCAGTAGTGCGCGGAAGCATGCCAGAAGAAGGCCAAATAAAAAAAATTAACACATCAAAATTCATTTATTAAGGCTGTATAACACTTTTGAAAGTCAAGTATTTGTTAAGACTCTACCAAGTTTAACTGATGCGGGCAGTTTTTTTCTATTAATTTAATTTACTAATCATTATATAAAATTTATGTATCTTTTGTAACGTATATCAATGGTCAAAACTGCGAAGTCAGTGATAGAATTGAAAGTGATGCCGGCCTCTGTTATCTATCACAGTTTGGGAAATTTGGGAAAAGGCATGTGGAATTTTATTAAATCTAGCTTTCCTAGCATTCGAGTAGGTTTCTTTTTGTTATATTGCGGCAAGTGTACTTGTGGCATGAGGTGGAACGCCTAAATTGTCTTATCTTCTATGTGTAAGTTAAGTAAGTTTACGTCTATGTTGTCTAAATTATGCATATTCTTGTCTTAATAGGCCCGGTAGGCCTATTATGTAACCAACAACATATGTAATTAGTAATGGCGTTGTCTTACTCCCATCTCTTTCGTCCCAACGCAATGGGAGCGCGATATTTTCGGTCGCGTCACTTTTTGGCGATATTTGTCTATTTGTTTTCACGGGATATGTCGTTAAACCTGCAGGTTTATTCAACAATTTCATGAGAAATAAAGGAAGGAACTTATCCAAATAACTATGCAAATATTGCCCACGTGGCACGGTGGCAAGAATACTGGCTGCATTTCCGCGTTAGACAGCTAGGCTGAGCGTATAAAATAAGCCAACCTTTTTGTCACCAGTCGAGGCAACTAGTCGGTTGTAAGGTTGTTAGAATTGGTTAAAAAAACATTAGGAGGAAACTCCAAAGCCGAGTCATTTGGGTAATAAAAACGCATACCAGAATAAAATACCATCCAGTATATTGTAGAGCAATGGAGACAATGATAACAAGGTTGTAATATTTTCACACCACCCTGATTGTTTTTATTATGAGTTTTAATCAAATTATTTTTGTACATCACATTTTCATCACTTCGCTTATTAACCGACTTCAAAAAAAGGAGGATGTTTCTCAATTCGACCGTATATATATTTTTTAAGTGTGTTCGCGCATAACTTCGTCGTTTATGGATAATTCTTTTTTTGTTGGAAAGGAGATGTTCCGAGGGTGGTACCATGATAAGGAAACCAGGATCTGATGATGAAATTCTGGAGAAATCGAGAGAAACTATTGAAAATAGTAGGCCGAAGGCCGCGCTTCACTATACACCGGCCTTCGGCCGGGGATCGGAAATAGAGCCTCTGGCCGTGGCTTCAACTGGTTATTTTATCCAAGTAAATATAATGCGCGAACAAAAAACGCGCTTTACCAAACCAACCTACAAAATATAATATTTTTCATTACTTTTATACGTTTACGTTTGCCTTTTGGCATGACTAACTAAATAATTTTATTTAAATTTTATAAATTCTAAGATTTCCATGGTTAACGTTATTTTTATTTGAATTAGCGTGTCTAGTCTTAAACACAAAATGAAGATGGCTACCTAAGCCCGCGCGGGGGTGGTGTTCGAATTTTGAATTTTGATTTTGTGTTCATAGATTTTTTTCTAAAATCTTTAAAAATCTGTGTCATAGGCTGTAGCATATGAGTATGTTACATTAAAAACATAAAATCGGGTCGAGTGAAGCTGAGAAATATAATTCAATATTGAATGCTTTCATGACATCAAATGCAGTTTGCGGCTCATACGAGTACATATCTTTCTCCTAGATAGTTCGTCCTAAAGCACACACTTCGTCCAACTGTGAAATGTTCGCAAGGTGAACATTAAAAATTGAATTAAGCGCAGTCGAAATTTTGTATTTGCTTAACCTAATTGCAATTAGCATCGTGAATATATGCCAAATTGAGAAAGTGCAAGGTGTCAAGGACTTAACGAAATTTTGATGGTACCGTCAATATTATTCAAGTGTCGTTAATTGCACGTTTCTATTTAACTTGCCTTCATCTGTGTACATTAAATTTTAGAAAGTAAATTAACATGACTTTCCTTCTTTTTTTTAAATATTTTATTATACTTGCAATGATATTGTGTTGTTAGTAGTGTGTTGTACAGTAGGTATAGAAAAGTATTTAGTAGTAAACATACTTACCTAATAGTATTTAGTTTATAGTGCCATATTACTTTTTTAGTTGATGTAGTGTTACATATTTTATTTTAGTAGCTACTATATTGAGTTTTTAATCGATAACTTGAAAAAGAAATGATATTTAGTTTATAACAAATTTAACGCAACAAAAATTTTAATAAAAAAATACAACCGACTTCAAAACCTAAAAACGTACCCACTAAACTAAAAAGCGAAAAATAACATCATAATAATATGTTCTACCTGCTGATCAGTATGAAGGCGGTGCTAAGCCAGTGATGTATTAATAGTAAAAAAAAAAATATAAAAAAAAAAAAAAAATACCGACCGAATTGAGAACCTCCTCCTTTTTGAAGTCGGTTAAAAAGATAACACATAATACGACGATATATAGGGTCAATAAAACACGAGTACTTTTTATCCCGGGAAAAATATTTTACACCCGAGGGAAAATAAAAAACTCCCAGACGATAGCGCGAACGGAAACAAGCCATAGTATTAATAAGAAATACTTCGAGAATCATTAGCGCAGTTGCCTTAATCTTTAGAAGCAAGCTCAGCTGCTGGGAATTAAAGCCAGTAAATCAGAAAACTTTCAAAAGCGCAATATAATGGAGCAACAGCGTTTGCACTGCAATCAATATTCCTTGACTTAACTGCAATTAAGCAACTGCACAATTTATAATACACATGCTATCAAATAGAAGCTGCTGTGTTACTTTAGGAATTTATGGACTAGCTGACGCCGCGCGGTTTAACCCGCGTGGATCCCGTTCCCGTAGTAATACGGGGATATTATACAACCTATAGCCTTTCTCAATAAATGGGCTATCCAAAACGGAAAGAATTTTTCAAATCGGACCAGTAGTTCTTGAAATTAGCGCGTTCAAGCAAACAAACAAACTCTTCAGCTTTATAATAGTATAGATATGATATTTAAAGTTAGTACTCATAGCCGAAGAGCTAGTAGCTCTTTGTGTCAGAGGTAATATGTATTTGTAATTACTTTTTTACAAGATAGCCCTTGACTGCTATCTCATACTGATGTTAAGTGACGATGCCTTAGATAGAAGCGGGCTAACTTGGAAGAAGGTACAAGTATAATCTACAATACCTTTAACGATTTCTGTGTGGAACCGTACTACAACGCTAAATCACTTGGCGTCTACACACCTACACCTACGCTTCAGGTTGATGGAAACAGGATGAAAATTTGTAGGAAGTGTTCCTTGCTTGCCTAGTGAAATTGCTTTTTTACAGGCGATAGATTGTTAATTACCATGAGGTGGGTCATCTGCTTAGTTCGTCAATTATGGCTATAAAAAAATGAACAAATAAATTCTTAAACTTTAACAACACCCGCGGATGATGTTATCGAAGTCTACCATTAATAAATATTTGATATACTAGCGGACGCCCGCGACTACGTCCACGTGATGAAATTATATTTGTCGCAAATCTCGTGAAACCTCTTTTATCTTGAAGTGAAAGTTTCAATAAAATCGATCCAGGCATTACCCGGACAGACTTTCTAAGAAAGAGACAGAAGAGTTTCTAAAAAAAAAACTCGATTGTGTTTTTGTGTCGCGTAAATAAACATAAAAAACACACTTGAGAAAACACAATTGTTTTGAAGTCACAGCCAGACATTAGATTAGATTCGTTAGGAACTTCATTAATAAACCTATTCAACTTTAATGCTATTCTCGTTACTATATATAAAGTGGAAGTAGGTCGCTACTATAAATTCATGAAATCAATACGTATTGTCCCCAAACTTTATTACCCTACAAAGCAGTTTGAATCTTAATAATATTCAATTGCTCCCCAAAAGTGCCAATTAACCAGAAGTTTGTGGTCTTATTCTAATACGAATTGTATATGGACTATAAAATTTTATAACACTTTTATTACAGTAATATCGGAGCATCAAGCACTTGATAGAGCCCATAGGAATAATAATCGAGTTAAAATATCGTCTCAGACCAACTCACTGCGTCGCCTTTTAATGCTGTATTAAAATTCTCACGTAGTACAAATAATGCTATGAATATTTTATTTTTATCGCTACAGATAGTGATAATAACACTATTTTTCCTTGCAAAAGCTGAATGTCTTAGTTATAAAAAGAACAATGAAGCACGGAGCTGACAAGGAATAATCTTCTTCAAACATCACGATTCTTAGATATTCGATCTGAGAATCGTGATGTTTCAAGAAGAACAGTAACAAGCAATGGTAACCCACGAGCACCGATGAAAACCTGTGAGAAACAACCCTTATCAAGTAATCTTACTTAACATCGTGAAGAGTAACTCGATGACTCAATTGAACGAAGCAATGATAGCACGTGACAACCAATGAGAATATATAAAAAAAACAACCTTTACCAACTTATCCGTATATCCCACTCTCTACAATTGTACCGAGTACAAGGTGGGGCAATAACTTGCTTCGCAATGTACAACAAAAACGCTTGGCGCAAAAACCGGTGAGACATTCGTAATTATACAATTTTCTTTCGCAACATCTCTTTAAAAATTGATGACTCAAGTGTGCGAAACAATGACAACCCGTGAGTTTAAATGAGAATCTGTGAGAACCAATCCTTACCAAGCAATCTCAGTTAGCGTGTACTGTGTAGACTGTAGACAGTGGAGCAGCAATTCCTTCTGCAACGCAGCAGGGCGCAAAAAAGCGTTGAGGCTTAGAGCATTTGTAAATATAAATTAACTTCTATATAATAATAATTAAGAACTTGATGACTCAAATATACGAAGCAATGATAACCCGTGACATGCAATGAGAATTTGTGAAAACCAACCCTTACCAAGCAATCCCAGTTAGCATGTACCGTGTAGAATGTTGGGTAGAGATTCGTTCTGCAACGTAGCAGGGCGCAAAAAGTGGACATTTGTAAATACAATTTAACTTCTCTATAATAATAATAAGGACTTGATGACTCAAGTGTACGAAGCAATGATAACCCGTGACATTCAATGAGAATTTGTGAAAACCAACCCTTACCAAGCAATCCCAGTTAGCATGTACCGTGTACACAGTGGGGCAGCAATTCGTTCCGGAATGTAGCTGGGCGCAAAAAGCAGTAAGGCTTTGAACATTTGTAAATACAATTTCCCGTCGCAATGCAACGCGGGGAGACGAGTAGCGCCGTTAAAAATAATTGAGTACATGGCAATTTAATCCTACGTTTTCTGTTTTTTTTTTAAACAGAAAAAAGTTCATTAGATGACGGATGCTTGCAGCTAAATAATTATATTATAACACTGCTTTATCTAGTGATAAGGCAGTGTTATAATATAACTTATTTTAAATATTTTTTTTCCTCTCTTATGTGATGTATATCACACTAATATTATAAAGGCGAAAGTTTGTATGTTAATGTGTGCTGTGTGTGTATGTTTGTTCCTTTGCGCTGCGGCTACTGAAGTGAAATAGACTAAAAAAATCCATATTTCTCGCGGGATTTGTGAATTCCACACGGACGAAGTCGCGGGCGTCCGCTAGTCTAATCCTACTTGTATTATAAATGCGAAAGTTTGTATGTTTGGATGTTTGTTACTCTTTAACGCCGCAACTACTGAACCGATTTGGCTGTAATTTAGAATGGAAATAGATTTAACACATAGGCTACTTTTTGTCCCGAAAAAATATTTTTTGAAAAACTAAATTCCACGCGAACAAAGCCACGGTCGTCCACTAGTAAACTATACTTTCTTTGTTTATATGTGCTAAGTTGTGGATCTGTGTTAAGCATTATGAATACTTGATTTTGATAGTTTAACTTTTCTTAGTCGTTACCTATTTAGATACTGAAGGGTATTAGAAGGGAAGGGTGTTTACACTGCAGTAATTCTGTTGAGGTTTTCACAATCGTTACATGCATTCCGGTTCTCTGATTTTTTGAACTATTTACAAAAGCATTTGAGCAAATCAGGCCAAGCGACTATGTGATCAGCTGCGTGGTTTTTTCCCTACTAGTTAGAATTTATCAAAATTGCCAGCAGACACCCTTAGATATACCTACTTTGATTTAAGAAAATACAAAAATTCTCTACCTATCAGTAATATTACAGAAGCCAGCAGCCAGTATATCTATTTGAAAGTTTATTTATTTATAAGTTAAATTTATAACGAGCTTTTGATATCCTGTCTGTGAATTCCCAAGCAGAAATTATTTTACCCTTCGTATTATCAAAGTTATAATTTTTGTCAATTTAACATTAAACCTCGATTTATAACAGAAGTTCTTTTCCCTTTTTTACCAGTTTGCATAGCCTATTTTAGATTGTAACAACCTTTTTCGGGGCTAAAAGGTTTTTTAGCGAAGTTCCCCGAATAATAAAGTTTGTAATTTCACAGAAAATATTTTAGTACCAATGAATAATGAATGTTTAATTTTTGAGTGGTTGGGTCTGTAGAATGATCCTGAATTTTGCTGGCTATTTCTGAGAATTATGATTAGTTTTATAATAATACATTCGCTTCGTAGAATAAATAGTATGAAATTAATAAATAAATAATGAATATTCATGATTAGGTAAGTAACAGCGTATTTATTCTTTCTTTATAATTATAAACTTTTTGAATAATCCACCACAGAGATTTTTTTCAAAAGGAAGATTTAGAGTTGAAACCCACAATACTGCTTCAGTGTCAATTGATGTGTTAGAGCTCCCGCACACGGGTCACCGGCCACAACTACAAAACGCCGCTACCGTATATTTCCTGTAGTTTTTATACAATTTATATGGACTCGCCGCACACGGTTGACACCGGGGGCCGCCACATGCTACAATCGTCGCTGCTCGCTTCTTGTAGCCCGCACCAGCCACTAAACGCCGAAACAAAACGCTACAACACGCCAATCGCGCGATTATGATACTGCAAGTGGGTTAAAAAATTAGTAGCTACCGGCCAGAAGCGGCTGTTGCACACTTTTCAGCTACTTTTGTGGCCTCTTCTTGCTTGTTGTAGCGAAGTTTGTGGCTATCGCGTGTGGCCCGTGTGAGGCGACACTTAAAAGTGATAAGTCTGTAAATATAAGTTGACTTTTTCGATCGCTCTCAGAAGACTTTGTCCTATTGTATACAATAACTTTTGTATAACAACATAAATGCAAAATTTCGATATGATAGAATGTTTTTTTTAACATTACAAACTCTCTTGTCTTTTTATAAGCAAGGTGTTCTAATTATACTTTACTACGAGTAGTACTTGAGAGTTCAACCAATATTCGGCTCACTGCTGAGCTGAGTCTCCTCTCAGAATGAGAGGGGTTAAGCCAATAGTCCACCACGCTGGCCCAATGCGGATTGGCAGATTTCATACACGCAGAGAATTAAGAAAATTCTTTGGTAAGCAGGGTTCCTTACGATGTTCACCGTTTGAGACACGTGATAACTTAATTTCTTTAAATACACACAACTGAAAAGTTGGAGGTGCATGCCCCGGACCGGATTCAAACCCAAACCCTGCGGAACCGGAGGCAGACGTTATACCCACTGGGCTATCACGGCATAACTTAACGGTATAATGGTACTTACTTATATTTAGATATTAAGATTTTTTTACTTTTCGTAACATTAATTTATACCACTTAGAAACGTTGGTATTGTGTCATTGTTTATTTACGTGTAAAATATCACTTTCCTACGAAGTGACATAAAAAGCGAACTGCTTTAAACGGAAAACTAGGAAAACTTTTTCCCACTATGTCTCACTTTGGAATTTTTGCTCAAATGAAAAATTCAGTGGCGTTTGAAAGTTTCAGCTTTCAAATTTTATTTTGCGATAGCAGCCGAGCGACTAAATATTTGCCGTTAGAAAATTTTGACGGGAAAATAATGCGAGACAATGTTTTCTGACTTTTTCTTTTTTTCTATCCATCGAGACATTTTATTTTTAAAATGTTGTGGCTTCATAAAAGCAACGTTCATCTAATTTATTAAAAAAATAAGTCACATATATAAATGAAATCAATGGAGTTTTACGGCCTCCGTGGCGCAGTGGTATGTGCGGTGAATTTACAAGACGGAGGTTCGATCCCCGGCTGAGCGTATTGCGATTTTCTTAATTTGTCCAAGGCTGGCTGGTGGGAGGCTTCGGCCGTAGCTAGTTACCACCCTGCCGGCAAAGACGTACCGCCAAGCGATTTAGCGTTCCGGTACGATGCCGTGTAGAAACCGAAAGGGGTGTGGATTTTCATCCTCCTCCTTAAATTTCACGAGCGTCCGCTGGTAACAAATTGTATGATGGCTTAGTGTGGTGGACTCAACAGGTTTTTGAAGTAGTTAATTCTCTATATGATCTATACTATCTAGGTAATAAAGCCTCACTACTTACGATAACAGAAAGTAATCAAACGTACACTAAACTCGTGCTATGAAATCAAAATAGTCTGAAATCAAAAGTAAATATGTGTGCTTTAAATAGTCAATATGAAACGTCTGGTATCCCGACGAAGAGTTTACATACAAATGTTTATTTTACTCTCATCTTTAGTGTGTACTCTAAGTCTGTATTGTACTTGTAAATACTTATGGGACTATTGGGGTCAGTATAGTCTAGAAAATAGTTGCGTTAGCAAATAGTGGATGGAAACTCGTTTTGATCGTATTGTTTGAAGAGTTTCTAAAATTTATTCTTAGTAATAGTTGTAAATAAATTATAGCTTGGTAAGTTTGTTGATGACACTCCCATGATATGCAGTCGACGGGGGGAACGTGTGAAATCGACGCGCGGAGGGCAGAGGGAAGGACTCGCGGGTATGAAGTTCTGCGAGCGGGGCATCACTACCCCCCTTCCGGCCCGCGCGGACTATCGAGTGTTACGAGCCACGCTATAGGTACATTTCTAATGGACATTTCATAAATAAATAGGTTTTCAAAATCAAATATATAAATTGAATCGCTAAATATGATAAGTCATGTTTTTCATTTCAATTAACTCACAAGGTAAGTTTTTATGGACAGAAATACGTTAAAATTTTGAATCTTTAAAAATATCTCTATGCTATGCTAGGAGTATCTCTGCATGATCGAACCAAAAATGAAGAGATCCGCAGAATAACTAAAGTCACCGACATAGCTCAACGTGTCGCGAAGCTGAAGTGGCAATGGGCGGGGCACATAGTTCGAAGAGCCGATGGCCGTTGGGGTCCCAAGGTGCTGGAATGGCGACTCTGCACTAGAAAGCGCAATGTTGGTTGACCCCCCACCAGGTGAGCTGGCGACATCAAGCGAGTCGCAGGTATTCGCTGGATGCAGATGGCTCAGTATCGTAATGTTTGGAAGTCCCTACAAAAGGCCTAGGACAGTGGACGTCCATCGGCTGACATGATGAATAAAATCTCTGAAAACGGAGTTATTAGCTGAACCACTAGACAAACGAGCCAGATAATGATGTATTAGATAAACAAAATTCGATTCTGCTCTAAACAGAGCAAATTTGCCTCAGCCTCGGTAATTCGCTTCGCAACGCAACTAAGTGGAAAAGCGAGAGATTTTAAACAGTGGTAAACACAATTTCCTACTACATCGTCTGACTCGTCGTGTCACTTTACTACATCACTAAACTACAAAACAAGTATCTACACAATTTTCGCTACTACTTGTTGGCAAAATTGAAATTTGAGTCTCTATATAAGAATAAACTAGCTGACGCCGCGCGATTTCACCCGCGTGGTTCCCGTTCGTAAAATATATAGCCTTCCTCGATAAATGGGCTATCTAACACTGAAAGAATTTTTCAAATCCGATCAGTAGTTCCTGAGATTAGCGCGTTCAAGCAAACAAACAAACATTTCAGGTTTATAATATTAGTATAGATTGCTGTTTGTTAGTCATGCTAGAACTTAAAAGAGCGTAAGACCGATAACTTTTTATATTGAATAAGTTAAACTCGGTAATTTTAATTTAGTTAAATAATCGTTTTTTTTTTGTTAATTGACGCGAAAGACCGACGAATCTTTCGTTGATATTTCGCTGAAAACAGAAAAATAAAACAAAATTCATCGATTGACTTTTTTAATATTGTCAGCAGAAATATCAAAACAATCGACATTGACAAAATTTACTTTAATTTTAAATATTCACTTATTCAGGATTTTTTGATAAATAGGTGTTAATAAATAAAAAAAATATATACATACAGCCGAACGTAGAACCTCCTCTTTCGGAAGTCGGTTAAAACAAAACTAAACACCATGCATAAATTAGTTGTGTGTGATATATTATGTTCATCCAAAAGAGCTGGACAATGCCGGCTCACATGTTTATTGTCTTGCAAATCTAATTATTATGAAGAACAATCACACACACAAGTTTGAAGGATCTCCGAGCTCGAATATCGTAATAAAAACAATACAATAAAAAACAATGTGCTACAATATAATTGAATGTTTAATTTGCAATCTTCAAGCTCGTAAAAATTTCATTTAGAAGCTGTACGCGTTTTTTAAGACACCTAACACCCGTAAAATAAAAGTGAATTCCAAAATAAATCTTTTATATTTTTTGTGGAAATATCGTAGAGAATATCCAGAATTTAAGATGGAAATTCTATAGGTACTTATAATTTTTATTAGACTTAGATTTTTAGACTAGCCTAGACTAGAATTACTCGTAGTTTTATCACATAACCAGCTGACGCCGCGCGGTTTCACCCGCGTGGTTTCCGTTCCCGTAAGAAAACGGGGATATATAATAGCCTACAGCCTTCCTCGATAAATGGGCTATCTAACACTGAAACACTTTTTCAAATCGGACCAGAAGTTCCTGAGATTAGCGCGTTCAATCAAACAAACAATCAAACAACTTAATAATTTAGTATAGATACTTCCATGAAGCCAATTTAATGATTTACCATGAAAAATTTGCAAGTGATAAATTGTATAAATGAAACGACAAAGATAAAATTGTTTATAAAGATTACATTTTGTATTTTTGTACTTGTTTTTCATAATGGTTGCGATTTCTTAAATTTTCCCAAACTAATTAAATACTACTTACGTTTATTAGGGTACTTGCATTTGTTAGCCTAAACTACGCAATAGTTACGTTAAAAATATACGGGATAGTGTTACTGATCTTTGAAAAAGAAAACTTAAAAAAAAACACTACGTTTTTGGCAGATATAGTTCATCTATTTTCTCTGTGTATTTATAAATCGGAAACGAGGCACGTCAAATCGTCCTACTAATCCAAACCAAAGGCATTAAACTCAAAATTGTACATTGTTTATTAAAGACATAATTATCGTGTTAGAGTCCGAAACATTACAACGCTTGCACAGAATTTGAGATAGGATATCTTACTGCACACTTGGGGCCATTTCGCAAATTGCCCCAAACATTCAAGCCCCGACCCAAAATGTTGTTTTGATGTCTTTGGTTGATTATTCTGCCATATATCTTAGCGGGTTTCGTAACTCGTGCTTCCATTTACTACGTATTAATTCTTGCATTCATGACTTGCTGATATAGTATAAATACGTATTTTATACTAATCATTATCGCTTTGTTTAACGACTAGATATACAAAGCGGATAATGATTAGTATATAACACTGGCTTAGGCTCACCACGCTCTAATGCGGGTTGGCTGGCTTAGGGTGATACTAGGCTAGTTGACACTTTTTTTAAATGGTCTCAAATTGTACAATAACGTTCTGCTAGATAGAAAAAAATATCATATTTTTTTAGACGTAATTACATCATTTTAATTTTTAAATATTTTTTGACCATACGAGCCAAAACGCTGTCAGCTATGATATTTTAACTGTTTCATGACGTCACGTTTACGAATCTTTTACCAAACGGACCGTTTGATAAAAATTAAAATTCTTAAGCACTGATGTTAATGATAATGACGACCGACGGCTTTACATGCTCTCAGAGACACGGGGTTGTATTACCACCAACTTCGGGAAGTTAATGATGGTAATACAACCCCGATCATTTTTACAGAACATTCCTTATAAGAAGAAAAAGTTAGAAGAACAAAGTTAAAACTAATCTTAACATATAAAAAATTCTAAGAAATATAGCTAAAAATGCTCCTGAATCCTGTCAGTTTTCAATTTGTAATATTACGTATTTCGTATTTCATTTTTGTACGGTATAAGGTCCGTGCGTACAGAGCGTAAATCTCTTGAGAAATTGAATTATCTGTATACAGAAAAGGGTTAAGGGGTTGAGTTATATCATATTGCATGTTGATTTATGTTAATATTATTATGGACATTACAATACTATGCGTAAGAGTAGGGGAGAGGTGGCATGAAAGGGACACGTATTGAAAGGGACAATTCAAATTACCGGTAAAATAAAAACAATTTAGAGACACCACTATTACTTTTGCATGGTAACCTCAACGCCAATTCTTTCGTGGCTAACTTCATACGCCTGCAATTTCAAACATGGCATATACGTGCGAGTCTTGTTAATGGTATTGAAATGTATTTTTTCTATGATAATTGTGTCTAATATTAAATGCTTCCTATTCGTCTTCAATCTGTTCCAAATATTTTCTGAATCGCTTACTGTGGCCACGAAATCAAAGATGTCCCTTTCAAGCCACCTCTCCCCTACATGTAGTTTAAAAAAAAAAAACGGTCATTTGCCATTTTTTTTTATCTGAATTAATGGCTTTTGTACCTATATTACGAGTATTTAAATTTCTTAAGCCATTTTGCACTCCTGTAACCGATTTTAATTGAGAATTAGATAGGGTACACAGGTCTTTCACCTCTCTACCATTTCTAAAGTATAAAGCTAAGTATAAAGTAACTAAAGAAGTAAATATACAACTGCAATACAATAATAAACACATAAAACAATTTAATAGTAAGTTCTGTCTTTGTACCGGAGAAGTCACTCGAATCACAAAGATGAAATGCGATAGTTTCCGAGCCATCAACTCGCGTGAAAAAAGGTTCATGTGAAATTCACTTCCGAATCACTGACCTCACAATGAAATACAAATAGACAGTTCATTTTCCAGTGGACAGTATCGGCCATCTGCTATATCGCAGCGAAACGTAGTTTACAAACAAATGTTTGTTTTACTGGCGATGCCTATAGTTGTGTGCCGTTGGAATTGATATTATGCAGAATTTGTGTGTGTGTTGAATCGTTGGATAGCGAACGCTTTAAATTGAGAAGGAGGATTTTTAACAATTGCAAATCAGTGGAGTAATAATTTTCTATTGCTATTGCTACCAACCAGCCTCCATAATTTAAAAATATAAGAAATGTGTTCGGAATTTATATTAATTAATGATTTATAGAATAAGCAGGAGATGTTGACTCTACACTCTACAAGATGTAATTGCAAAGTCACGTTGTAGATTCAACATCTCCTGAGGATGCTCTGGTTTCGGGGTGAAACGTACGTAGAGAATATTTTGTCGGTCCTGGATAACGTTGTCGCATGGGTTCGTCAGCTTTTCGCGGAGGATAGCAAAATAAATAAATCATTATATTATATAAAATTGCAAAGCAAGAGCGTTACTTTGCGGAAGTTCATCATGAAGTTCCGCAAAGTAACGCCTGCTTCTATCCAACAGATTTATTTTAAATGAAAACCCATAAATTTTACGCGCGTTTAGCAATCCGCTGCAATACACAGTTAATCTACAGCATTATAATTATGAAGAGCTGGTATCATTATATGCCCGAATCTTCAACAGTAATCACCTATACGCTTCTGACCAAAACAATGACAATATGACAATGAGCGCCATTAAGACATTAGCGTCTACGTCATAGACTGGTTCATAGCGTGAAATATACTCAAGAAATTATATTAAATAATTATATTAAATAGTAAACAATAATCTAATCACAAAGTAGTAGAAGAGAAATCATAATAAAAATGAAAAGTTTCCAAGTCATCAACTCCATCAGCTTGTATGGAAAAAAGTTCACTTGAAATATATTATTTCCAAATCGCTGGTTTTCCAATAAAATACAAATAGATAGTGAATTTTAGAGCGGACAATATTGGCCGTCTACTATCATGCGCAGTATTGTGTAGTTTACATAAAAATGTTAGTCCTACTCACAACATATATTATGTGAGTTTCAACCGATACAAATTTTCTGTTGATTGGCACATAGAGCTGTAAAGAAAATGCTGAAATACTTTTATAGGTAACAGATAATAATTAGTAAATAATGTAAATAAAAATGAAGTACCTGTTTCTCCTCAGTTCCTGAAAATTGTTTTTAAAACGATTATTACTGTAATGTGGTCTTACAAACTGTTTTTCAACTTTCATTGATGTAATTTATTGATTCGATTCGATGTGGACACTACTGACGTCGAAGACACTCGTTAGTAACCGTATCTAGTATCCGTAAACGTAAAATAATGTCTCATTGATATTAAAGTTGTTGGTTTCAATACCATCTATTATTATTATTGAACTTACAAAAACTGTCTATTGAAAGCACATGTCTTCGAAAAAAGCCCAAAATACGAGTGACCTAGAACGATCTCTCGCAAGTCAATATAATGTATCAAAGTACAAAGTAGTGAGAACTAAGGAACTTAATCTTGTTTTATGTACCAGCTTCAACTCGAAAAACTTTTCCCAAAGTAGGGCGAGGGCCCTTCTAAAAGATTCATATTATTAAGGAAATTCGTGAAGAGCCACAGTCACCGATATAGGCCAAATCCGTCGTTTTAGCAAACAGACGAAGCTCTCGCTTTATTTACCCCGTCGGAATATCGACGCGTGTTTCCCCTTACAATTGTATTGTATTGTATAATAGTACCCACATGGTTGTCATGTTAAAAAAAAAATCGTCCTTCCGGGCTATGAGAAAGATTTACCTTACTTTTAAGAAATTTTCAATTAAATAAAGTCAAATGACCGGGCGCCGTCTTTGAAGGTAAATTTTATGTTTATTAACACAATGATACTATAATAACAATAATGGAATATTGAAATATGAACTATTTTGTTAAAAGTCACGAGAAGTTGTAGCACAAAAATAAATTTAGAGCCTCAATAGCTCAACGGTAAGAGCGGTCGGATTCATCACCGAGGGGTGGTGGTTCGATCCCCGTTGGACTATTGCCGTACCCACTCCTAATTACAGTCTTTCTCGACTAGTTGGAGGGGAATGGGAATATTGGTCATATTTAAAAAAATATGGCAAATATTCTTTTTTAAAAAAGAAAAAAAAAATAGTTTTAAAATTATCGATTGCTAAACGTCAAAATCGGTCATAAGACAGCCGCCCGTCTTTCTAGTGTTAAAAAATTAATGGTGATAAATCCCGGAATCTTCGAGAGTGACAAGCCGTCAGTTTCGTTCATTATTATCATTAACATTCAGATTTTAATGATAATATTGAACGGAACTGATAGTGGTCGTTAATGAAACTTTATCACCTAAACCCGCTAATCCACATTAGAGAAACGTGGTGAGTATAAATTCAATATCCCGTCTCAAATAAGGACAGAAGAAATTACCTGCTTATGTAAACATACAGTTCCAATACACATAATGATGATGAGTAAATGACTAAACTTATCCTAACAAAAAGTATGAAAGGCTTAGTGATCTATGTATATCTCGATATTGTATAGAACTAACTCCAGGTGCGATCGATACTAGCTGCCACTCCTCTTACAGATTACCGCGTCCCATTTTATAAAATGGAACACGCTAATCTGCAGCCTATAATAGACCGCCTAGCTGTACAGCTGTCACCGATAAAGGCTAAACAAGAAATTAGTTCATATTAAGGCCTTTTATATTATTTTTATGAATTTCAAGTAAGCCCATCTCCATCGAACTATAAACTACCTTTCTGTCAAATTTCAAGTTTGTAGCATTCAAAATTTAAAAAAGGACTTTCATACAAACATGCGAGAGCCTTTAAAATGCTAGAATAGAATAAATAAAGGCGTGTGTTACATGGATAGTCGGAAGTATTTGAATAACTTTGTATGAAAACAGACAAATATTTTATTTTTAAGTTAAAAAAAAATTGGTTGTGCAGCTCTGCTTCTACAAGTGGACTCGTCAACACCTTGAAGTTATGGTAAATAATCCCGAGTACCCTGTATATGATAGCCCTTAACGATCTCACCTGATGTTATGTGACAATGCTGTACCACTTGACGTGCAAACATGAAATTTGGCAAAGAGGTAGTTTATAGATAGTACGTGTCCGCTAAGAACGGATTTTGCAAGAAGGCCGGATTAAGGAGGTCTAAGGGCGGACGGCGTCTGCTAGTTCTATATATGTATAGAATGCTGAGTTCATCGTGTGATAGATAGATTCTAATACTAAAATGCTCATGTAGACGAAAAACAGGTGCTATCTCTGTTCCATCACTCAGAAAATAGAATGTAACTTATATTTTCACAAAGTAAGGAACACTATCGGGAAACCTCACGAAAATGTATCTGAATAATTAAGGTCAGCCATCAGTGTAACCTCTCGGGTAGGGGCCGCAATGTTTGGGGCAATTTATGAAATGGCCCCAGGGGTGCACTCTGTTACCCGGCAGTCGGCTCTCATTGCACTCGCAATGGTAAGAGGCGTTTTGGAGTGATACCCTTAATTAAGGCAGACAATTGGGCCTATTTGTTTTTTTTTTTTCAAAGAATATAAAAAGCAATGATTATTCCTATTCTATTTTAATGGTCTAACCGTCGGTACTGAAGGCCTTACATAAGAACAAAAAGCGCAACCGAATATATCGCTATCTCTTTCGTTGCGTTGTGACTAAAGATATGGAACTCCCGCCATTGGTTGACATTTTGTCTGTTTCTCTTGAAACATATGTCATAGGTCGCTATCGCATTATACTAGACATACTGGTCATCATCATAAACATCAGATAGTGACTGTTATACATTAAAAAATGATTCAAACACACAGACTGATACAGATAAATCAATAGATGCCTTGATAGCATACGTCACATCCACATAAAAAAGAACAACTTATGCATATGAGTACAGAATACACTACAGGTGATTCGATATTCTATGTCATGATCCATGGCTGTTTTCGCAGACCTTGAGGATGGTGACAAAGCTCAAATATTTCAGTGTATGTGTTGTGGTGTGACTCTAATTTTTCCAATATTCACATATGCATCTGAGACATGGAGTATCAAATCAGCTGATCGGCTTCGCATAGACGCCTTCGAGATGTGGTGTTGGCGAACAATGCTCGAAAAGACTTTCCATCACCTGTCTTCAGAGGATTCTCGAGTATTTCGGTAACATTGCCAGGAGAGAAGAAGACAACTTAGAGAAACGTGTTATCACTGGCAAAGTGGAAGGGCAGAGACCTCGAGGACGTAGCCCGATGCGTTGGTAATATCAAATCCGCACCACTCTCGATACAAAAGTACACGAAGCGTGACATCGTGCGGGAAGAAGTCGTGAATGTGTGGTAGGGGTCACGACCCTCAGTAATGAGGAACACGACGCGGAGAGAGAGAGAGTTGTGGTGTAAAAAATACGTCAAAAACTAATATATTTTGACTGAGCTCCTTCTTCTTCGATTGCCTCACCGACTACGGAAGGTTGGCAGTTAAGTTCGTAAACTCTTCTTTATATTTTGCGAGGCTAAGTAATTGAGAAACACTCGCTCCACTCTTAGATGTTTCTATACCAAGACTTCTTTCTGCGACCAACGCCTCTTCTGTTCTGGCAACTTTTTTAAGATGAGCTGTAGGTGCTTTTGATTGATAATGGTCCATTTAAACTCCACCCACGTCTTTAACTACTCGTTTGTCATGTGTGGAGACTCTCTGAGAATTGTGCCATTTATGATACAACATCTGTTTGAAACATTTGTCTAATGGTCTTGGCTTAATGGCAACATTAAACCAGTACAATGCAAATACGGCTATTCCAGTTCTACGATTCTTGAAATAAACTTCAGAGTGAACAGATAAAACTATTTTCAGGCGGAACGCCGCTAAAAGCTTAAAACATCACGGAATTTTTCAGCCGAATGAAAATTTTAAAGCGTTTCAAATGTGAGAAAAACTCGCTTATGGCTTTAATCGCTTTAGGCGAGGCTTTTACGTTTCCTCCTTTGCGTGCAGCGGAATAAAATGTTTAGATTCACTCGAGTAGAACGATATCAGGTTAGATTTATATATACATAGAAGACTCTCAGTGCTACGACCTTGTGGGATTGTATTTTTTGTCCTGATGTTCGATAATTTTTTTTAGTAATTTTAATAAAATAATATAATATGTATTTATAAATTTTATTTCTAACCTTTCATTGTAATATCTATAAGGTCTTATGAATAGTTTTGAAGCTTCACTCTTTAGGCATTCAAGACATAGGTCATGAGTTATTTTTTTTTTTATATCGTCGGTCACCTAGTGGGGGGTCGACTAACACTGCGCTTTTTGGTGCGGGGTCACCATTTCAGAACCTTACGCCCATCGAGCCTATTCTCATTCTGAATCATTCTTTATTCTGTGGTTCAGGTGTTGTCTTCCCTTAGCCACGGAAATAAGCTACATATTTGATAGCCCGAACTGGGACCCGAATCCAGAAACTCATAATCCACATAGGCTAACAACTGGATTACAAACAACCAGAACTAGACGAATTACAAATAACAAATACGAATTTCGTACAATTAAAATTACATACACGAAAAAGCATTCCAAAATGTTCTACAATCATCCCAAATAGTGTATTGAAAGGATATAAACGTGAGATTTATAGAGATTGTATGAAACAGCGCTGAGTTTTACGAGTAGGTGTCTGTCCGTAGTAATTCGGCGTGACAAACGAACAGCGTTCGGCACTCCGCCGGAGTGCGCCTCTTTATAGCGGCCCTGGAAACTTTGGCGCGAAACAATTCAATATCGATGCCAATTTTAGTAACCCCTGTAGGCCTAGGGTACGCAAAATCAAATCAAATAAAAGAGATGGTCCATTCCAGGAGGATGGTCCATTTGCCTCCGTGACGCAGTGGTATGCGCGGTGGATTTACAAGACGGAGGTCCTGGGTTCGATCCCCGGCTGGGCAGATTAATTAATAATTTAATTAATTAATTAATTTGTCCAGGTCTGGTGGGAGGCTTCGGCCGTGGCTAGTTACCCTACCGGCAAAGACGTACCGCCAAGTGATTTAGCGTTCCGGTACGATGCCGTGTAGAAACCGAAAGGGGTGTGGATTTTCATCCTCCTCCTAACAAGTTCGCCCGCTTCCATCTTAGACTGCATCATTACTTACCATCAGGTGAAATTGTAGTCAAGGGCTAAAATGTAAAGAATAAAAAAAAAGGTCCAGGTCTAGTACCCCGTATCATTAAAATTTAAAAAATACAAGGATTTTATTAAGATTTATTAAAGTGAATAAATCTAACTAAATAAAAAGAAATAAATAAAATAAAAACCCAAGATTTTGAGTTACGTCAAGATGGCGCCCATAGAGCAACTATGACAAATTAAATCAAACTAATTTATCACACTATAATTTCTTTAATTCTTTGCATTTCTTTACATAATACAATATACTCTAAATCGATTATTCAATTTATATTTGATATATTTTAATAATGTTGCAATACATACCCACAATAACTGGATAGGTGTTCTCGCGAAGACAGTTGAACAAAGAATGATGAAGGCCACTATGACAGCCAGCATCGTCTTATTTATCCAGACGAGTCAGAGATTTTGCCGCCATATAGGCGAAAGTCATTGTTCAACTGTGTTCATTACATTCAGTAGCCATCTTGGCGGAAGCCATTGTTCCATCATGCTCATTACATTCATTTAATAATAAAAATAGGTAAACGTTAATGATATTGATATTGAATCTATTATAAACAATTGCTAACTAATAGCTAACAGACATGACAATAATGACAGCAAACGTCAAATCGATTACTGCATTGAAAACGTCATCTATCCGCCATTATTACCCATAGTAATGTTGCATTTCTTGGGAGATAATAAATATTATTTCGAAAGAATTAGTAAATTCGTAGATTTGTATAATCAAAACTAGTTAAAAAAATATCTTCTTTTATTTCCGCTAGGGTACAATGACTGATCCTGGGCTCCATACAATTTTATTCAGTTAATTCAGTACATTTTTTAATTGAGTCAATATTATAATTAATAATAAAAAAATATAATATATAAATAAAACTTATTTGAAAAATATATTTCAATTGTCCACTGAATAAACAAAATTTTAATTTTAATTATATTTAACTAACAACGAAGAGTTTCTGCAGAATATTCTGTAACGATGTTTTTATAACCCAACAGCGTGCGATTTGAATTAATCTCTATGTCTCTCTGTCTAAAACTATATTTTAGATAGAGACGAATTCAAACTCACTCTGTTATGTTACTTGTATATAATAAAATCATTACAGAATACCTAATGCTACTTTACAATTATTATTTCATAATATATTTCAATTAAAAGAAATTGGGTGGTCGGTAAGTGAACTTATAAGGAATTATCTTCTGTGAAAAAAAAAACAAGTCCTGTGGTTATTTTGTAATGATGTTTGTCTGACGTGTCGTGTCGTATCAGAACAGAATCGGTATCATACATTTTATATGGCAATGTTTACACGTGATGGCTTCTAATGTGCCGCATACAGAATGTATGATACCGTATCTGTCCTGATGCGTCACGACACGACACGTCTGACAAATATAAATCCGGCTTAACTCGCACGTGCGAGTTTAAAACCAACTCTATGTGTCTTTTTCTAACACTATAACATAGAAAGGGAAAGATAGAGGTGAATTCGAAACTCGTACGTGCGAGTAATACAAAACATTGTTAAAAGACTGACAAAATCATTACCCTTCCTTGGCTTCGCCGTAGTCGGGTAAACATAGATCTTCTGATTGCATTGTGAACTTAAACTTTAACATAATAGCTTAACAATTAAGCGTCTAATAAACCAGTAAACCACCAATCAATGTTGCAAAACCAAATCGAACCGTCTGTTGGTGACACACAACACATGACATGTACTAAGTAGCTATATATATCTCGATTCAATTTGCTTAATCCCACAATTTGATAAGGGATGGCTTACTAGCTAAACTGTTAAATGGCCTGCAAAGGTCAACGGGTGGGCCGCCTGTATTTAGGTCAGACACGCCAAGTTGGTCTAATGTGGCTTATTATAACAGAACACTAAAATAGAAATGGGAACAGAGTTCGTGTTCAGTTCTACTAGTCTACTTAATATCATTTAAATCTAAGAAGCTCTTAATTATAAAATTAAAAAATATATTATAATGGTATAGATTATTCACATCATAAAATTTTAAGTTGGTATATTTTAATTAAATTAGTAATTAATTTAATTCAAATTTGTTAATTTATTAATAATTTATTAACAGTAAAGTAATTTAAATTGTGATGCAAATAAGAGTATGAAGACATGGTTGTATGGGTGTCAATCTTTGCCTGCTGCTATACGCTTAAAAAATATTGTACTTCGTAATATAATCTACTATTTTAAAACTATCTACATGCGCTTTCGAATCGAATAACACCTCGACTGAGAACATCAACGGTTTTCGGAGAAGGAGAAAAAAATGATCTACGATGAAAAACCGCTAGTTATTATACTCACTGACAATGATACTCTCCAGTCTTCCCTGTCTAAATACAACGTTTTAATATATGTGAAAGAAAAACAGCAGGTGTTGTCTCTCGTCTAATATTCGTACAGCGAAGCCAATTTTCCTACCTTAAGGACGCCTTATGAAAAACAAATAGCCTTCATCTTTACACGGCGTCTCGTGCCATATTATTTTCTCTGGATAACATTTTAGAGTGATATTATGTAAGTGTTTCTAAATTGCTTTTGTATTTAATAACACCTGCGGAGTTCAAAGAGCTCATAAATTTTCCATTTAATTTTCTGTTAATGTTAGGTACGTCGGTTTTGAGAAAGGGTGGCTGGATGGAGATATTTTACATAAAATATATATTGTGTAAAATGATAAGTAACTGAGTGACATTTGACCATTTGATTTCATACTGCAATGAATGCAGCAGTTCCATGACTCTGAATAATGAAGAAAAGACTGATCTAATTGTACCTGCATGACAAGAAGCTGATTTGATCTCTTTATTACTAAATTAGTGAACGCCCGTGACTTCTTCCGCATTGAATTCAGTTTTTCACAAATCTGGGATGCTAATTTAACGTAGGCTGACCCAGGACTCGAATCCAGGATGTCGTGACACAAAGCAACATAGACTAATAACTGAACCTACGGAGTCCAAAGTAGTTCAACATACATATCAATGGCCAGCCAAAATTGCTAAAACCGCCAAGGTTATTAAAAAATAAGGAGTTTCTACCTTATTTTTTTTGGAAATCTCAACTATTGGTTAATGGTAATTAATCGTAAGTATTCCTTCCCCTTGACTCTGGGTTTAGCTGAAATTTGGAACAGAGATAAGTTACGTGTTATACCCTGAAATAACACGTAGGCTATTATTTTCATCCCCAAAAAACCCATGGTTCCCTTAAGACAAATTAAATTTCACGCAGAGAACCTCGTAGGCATTAGGTAGCTAAGTTCATAAACTTATTAAGGGACTGTAAGAAACAATTAATAATACCAATAAACAACTTTATTAATTTGACAAGTTAATTCCAATTGTCTATAACACCAAAAGACAGCTTTATTAATTTGGCAAGCCGGTATAAGCAATGCCTTCCATTTCTGAACAATTCCAATAACCATCTTTATCATTTTCCATAAATTTGATGGAATAAACAGCTGTTATTTTAATTTGCGCATAAAATATCATTGCAATTTGAATGTCTATTTTTTTATAATCAAGCAAATTATCATAACAATCCTTCCCTTAAAAAAAGTAACAATGATAATAAATACAATTAATCATTATTATTATATATCGCTTGGCCACGATTTCACCTGATGGTACCTAAGTGTCATCATAATTATTATGAACCCATATTCGGCTCACTGCTGAGCTCGGGTCTCCTCTCAGAATGAGAGGGGTTAGGCCAATAGTCCACCATGCCGGCCCAATGCGGATGTGCAGACTTCACTCACGCAGATAATTCTCTGGTATGCAGGTTTCGTTCACTGTATGAGACATGGGATATTTAATTTCTTAAAATGCACACAACTGAAAAGTTGGAGTTTCATGCTCCGGACCGGATTCGAACCCACACCCTCCGGAATCGGAGGCAGAGGTCGTATCCAGTGGACTATCACGGCACCTAAGTGTAGAGTCAACATAATATAAGAATGCTCAAACAAACGTTTTATTTTTCTGAACTCCCGCCAACCCTCATTGCAGAAGCGTGGTGGGTCAGCTCCAAATCCCCTCTCCTGTAAACAACTGACTGTAGTGGGCCATTTAAATACCTTATCCTTACTTATATCTAATACATGTACATTTATTACCCTCTTTACTTTCGCGAAGTCGGATATAAAGCTGGCTTATCACATACTCAAACATGAAAAATCACAAATGAAATATTCCAAGCCTGCGTTATCATATCTCGCGGCGCACAAATCATTCCTGCGTTATTAAATCAAAAGATACTCGTATTGTGCGGTGTTCAGATATTACGCGGCCTTTTGTTTTTTTGTTTATAAAAATGTGTACTTTTAATAAAGCTAAGTGCGTATTTCAGAATCGGGATTATCTTTTCTACCGTTTACTCGAAAAATGCTTTGTTTTCTAAAAATAACGTGCTACTTCGCATTGTTGATAAAAACAGCAATCGCCTTGTTTTGATATACTATGCACGATACCTTACTTACCTTACCTTATCAGCCGATAGACGTCCACTGCTGGACACAGGCCTCTTGTATGGACCTCCAAGCACAACGATCTCGGGCCGCCAGCATCCAGCGGCTCCCTGCAACCCGCTCGATAGTGGGGGGTCGCCCAACACTGCGCTTACCGGTGCGGGGTCGCCGATGCACGATAAGGTACATTTATTTCTGATTGATTTCTTCATATCGGTACAATTTGGTTGTAAAAAGATTTGTTCTTTAGAATAATGGTCTTGGTAGACAATAAACAATCGATCAAGAGGTAGAAAGAAAGAGAGGGAAGAGAAGGGAAGAAAACCCTATAAGAATTGCAGTTTCTTATTTTCTCCAAAAAAATCCAACCTAAGACTTCCCGATTATAAAGAAATTAGTACCAGAGAGGAATTCAAAGAGTGTACTCTTATATTGAGTGATGAGTAAATCACTAGCAAGTTGGTAACACATCTCCATGACAACGAGAATTCTCGTAATATTCGCGTGTACTTATCGCGCCGCGTCTCGCGGCTCGCAAATCATTTCTGCGTTATTAAATCAGGAGGCACAACAAAATATAGCTGTGGAGATATCGTTTTATTTGTTACCTTAGATATTAATATTATTTTTTTTAAACGTATAAAATATTCGGCCTTCGTCTACTGGTTAGTCTATTTGGATTATAACCTCCTAGGTTTATTCAGGCTATAATAGTTTTCCTTACAAGAAATTTTTAGAAACAATTAGCTTATTGTTCCCAAAATGATCTTATTGTTCTCAAATTAGTCCTAAATTATAAGTTTCTGAATACCTAAATATTTAGCTTTTTTACCCGACTGCAAGAAGGGTTGTTTTTGTAAGTATCTTGTAAGTATGAGTATGTATGTATTATTACCTCATATCTTCCAAACAGCTGCACAGATTTACATAATTAAGATATCATTAGATTTATCTTAATAACCAAGTATTCTTAGATTGGTGAATTAAAAAAAATCCAACACTGTGAGACGCTATAAACTCGAGGTGAAAAAAAAATCGAATATTGTAATATGGGTATCAAATTCAAAAGCTCATCATGAATCATTATGCTCATTTTAAAATGGTGTATCATCGACATATTATAAAAAACGCTGTTTATCAGTCAGTCAGTCAGATAACGTGATGGCATATAGGTTCACTGCAGGACCTACCCAGGCCTTAAAATGAGCTGATAAAATATGTAGTACTTACTAGCAGACGCCCGCGACTATGTCCGCGTGGAATTTAGTTTTTCACAAATCCCTCGGGACTCACGGATTTTTCCGGAATAAAAAGTAGCTTTTGTTTTAATCCAGATTATAATCTATCTCTACTTCAAATTTCAGGTGATTCAGTACTGTAGTCGCGGCGTGAAAGAGTAACAAACATTCATAAAATCAAAATCATCAGGTTTTTGCAAATCCCGAGAACTTAAAGATTTTTTCGGGACAAAGAGTAGCCTATGTCTTAATTCAGAGTAAAATCTATTTTAATCTTTAGCCTAATCGGTTCAGTAGTTGCGGCGTTAAAGAATAACAAACATTCAAACATACAAACTTTCGCGTTTATTAGTAGGATGTCAACATCAGTAAATCCTGCCCGTTTATAGTTCCTAAGTCGATTAACCAGTTATAGTATAACGGATTAGTTTGGTAACACAATCTTGTACGCACGTTCTCTGCATACTAATTTACAATCCCGCATATTTGCAGTGCAAAGTGAGGCCCTAAAGTTATTGCTAAGGTAACGCATAAATTATGTCTCGTAAACGTGTTAAACACTCGCTGACGTTTGTATTATGTTCTTGTTAGCGAAATGAATACGTAAATCAAGTTATTAACGAAAACAATATAGTAGTAATTTTATAGCCATGATAGCCCATTGGTTATGACTTCCAATTCCGGATCGATCCAGGGCATGTATCTCCAACTTTTCAGTTGTGAGCATTTTAAGAAAAAAAATATCACGTGTCTCAAACGGTGAAGGAATAACATAGTGAGGAAACCAGCATACTACAGAATTTTCTTAATGTGAAGTCTGCCAATCCGCTTTGGGCCAGCGTGGTGCACTAATGTCCTCATTTGTCGTACAAATAAAAAACGTCGTGTCACTACTCAAGGTAAACCGTTGTGTAGTACCATTAACTATCCTTCGTCTTCATCGTTCTTCAGCTTTAATTAAAATATGACACTGGATTGGCACCGCCTTCAAACTGATCAGAAGGTAGCACATAGGTAAGATGTTATTTTTTGCTTTTAGTTTAGGTTAATTTTTGAGTTGGAAGTCGGTTGAATTTTTTTATTAAAATTTTTATTTTTTAATTTTTAGTGTTAGCACACCTAACTGAGTGTGAACAAAAATTAATGAGCAATTAGTTGAAACGTTATTTTCTTATGATAAGTCCTACAATCCCAATTTTAAAAATACTACCTTAACTCATATAAAAAATTTCACTCCCCCTTTATCCACACGTAATATGAATATTCAGAAAAACGTGAAAGGTGACTGTCTTCCGTCTTCATCACCAGACCCCTATGCAGTCACAATCCATATGGGTGGAAAGTTCTCATCAATACAAAATTATCAAGTCAAAACACAAGGTAGCTACTGTGAACCGTCGAGGAGTTCCCTTAACTATACTTCGTCTTCATCACCAGACCCCTAATACAGTCACAACCCATCTAGGTGGAAAGTTCTCATCAATACAAATTTATCAAGTCCAAACACAAGGTAGCTACTGTGAACCGTCGAGGAGTTCTCTTCACTGTCCTTCGTCTTCATCATCAGACCCTTAATACAGTCACAACCATCTAGGTGGAAAGTTCTCATCAATACAAATAAATCAAGCCCAAACAAAAGGTACCTGCGGTAAATCGTTGACGAGTTCCATCGTCTGTGTATCGGCTCCATCATCAGACCAACTTCAGACCTTCATAAAATTGTAGTGGTTTAATATACCTTATGGAAACACTAACAAACGCACTAGCCGTCTCTACGATTTTCGAAAGTTCCTTTCGATTTCTCCAGGATGCCATCATCAGATCCTGACATGAAAAAAATGGGACCACCCTGGAACCAAAACCAAAAAACAAAAAAAGAATTTTTAAAATCGGTCTACAAATGACGGAATTATCGCTGGACATACATACATACAGCCGAACGTAGAACCTCCTCCTTTTTTGAAAGTCGGTTAAAAAAGTAACAAACGCTATAGCTGTTGTTACGATTTTTGAAAGTTTTCCTCGATTTCTCCAGGATCCCATCATTAGAGACATGATGACAATGACCACTTCAAGAGTATTATATACCCTTTCTAACAAAATATTTTTTCAAAATTGGTTAAGAAATGACAAAGTTCTGAGGTAAAAAACATTAAAAAAAAAATATGAAAGCTTACCGTAGCAACTTTAAAATTTTTATCTATTTTCTAGCTACATACCTACTCATAATTCTGGAAAACAGTAACTGCAGCATTTTATGACACAAGTGCAGATTGCCGCGAGAAAATCATCTGAAGGTAGGATCTGGGTAACCACGTTCACTTTTCGCAATTGCAGTTTGCGGTGGTAAAAAGTCACGTTTTACAAAATCACGACCTAGATATTAAAGCCGCTTCCCTTTGCGCAAGTATATCACAATAATAATTCGAAAAAGTCAAATTTATATTTTTATCTACCACATTTACCTATGGTATTAAAAAAGAATACTAGGAAATTTCGAGTTGTTTAAGGAGAGTTCCGTACAATTTAATTTTTTATCGAAGTAAAAGCAAATAACATCATACCGTATAAGCTAATGCTTGTTTTATTTGACTGAATAACTAATAGTACAAAATACTAATTTGTATATCAGGTATATAAATTATACACAAGAACATACAAAACATATAAATACATATTTTTTTAAACATATGCGTATTTTTTTGTACTTTACAACTTGTTTCAAAAGTTAGCCTTTGCAGATTCGGATATAATTATAAAGAATGACGTCGCCGTAATCTATTGTTAATATACGTCGTAAGTATAATGACGTCGCCGTAATCTATTGTTATTATATTTCTGTAAGTAAAAAATTTAAAGTTTCTACAAGCATGCAGTCTACCAAATAATCATTTTTGCCTATATCGAGAAAAATAACGTAATGGTACCTAATCAAAGTTCGTTTTTATTTTAAAGAGATAAAAGTTCATTAATTTAATTCACCATATTAGTTATAGAGATAAAAGTTCATTAATTTCATTCATCATAATATTACTAAAATATAAGTATCAGTAGACCATTCAATTTTAGTAATGGTTATTTCTCTCGTTTCTTTATATTTATACCAGCGCTACAATACGTACATGGATGGCATGAATATCAATATTCACAACACTTCTACTTCTTTCCGTCTAAGCCTCATCTAACAAACGCGCTGGAATGAAACGTTGCAACAATGTACTGAACCCTAAAAATAGCCACACACGGCTCACGCGATATATTAAATAAATTGAAAGAGATTGGAGAGGGAAAACCGCCCAAAAAATACTTTAGCATTTGAAATGGAAGTAGATACGAAACAATTAAACGTACCTGTTGGAATTGTTTTGTCGAAAACAATTTATTCGTACCGTTCGCGGAGTCACTCGTAATTCTACGGGGCTCGTTCATTTGTCATATTTGAATAGCAATGGGAAATAATAAAGTATGGGGTTGTGAATAATAACGATCATTAGGTGGATGTTGTCTCAATTGGATCGACGATTTGGGAACGGTTAAAAATCATATTAAATTTGAATGAAAACAATCAATCAATCATTGGGGATCAATCGATGATAGATCTGCAGGCTTATTCACTAACTTTGACGTATGTTAGTTAACTTAAACGAAATTGACATTTAATGTAAACAATATCATACGGTGGTCGTGATAAGTTGACTACCTTCGTGGATATCATACAGCAGGTAGATGATATTTCTCAGTCGAATTGATGATTATTTAATAGGTTGTTCATAAAGATCAAATTACTGAATAGGCCAAAAGACCTTACTTGTAAATTATAACGTGAAAAGTTGACAACTTTTAATGTTGTTAACCAAATAATGCCCCTAAGTTTAAATAGGTGAATACGTGATTGTTTTTGTTACATTGGAGAATAAATAAAGTTTTTGCCCGCTTCACGTCATTACTCATAGTGTAAATTTTGTCAACTAATTTAAACGTGGAAAATAGCTTTTATCATACCTTTATTTCCATTCCTTGGGACATAGTAGAATCATAATAAACTTATACAAAATTACATAAACACTTAAATTTGCATGAATTATTTGTTATTTGACGCAAACAAAGTCATTAGCGTTAGCTAGGTACTTTATATTTAACATTTTAAACAATATTTCTCGTAATTATATCATTAAAATTTAATAAACACAACAATAGGACGGAAACTTTGCTGGCGGCAATTCTTCAATTAACCCTGTCTACGCAATTTATCTCTTTTGTGAGAGCCCTATTGTACCTACCCGTTCCTAACTGCGTCATGTTAAAACTTTTTGTCATCTTTTACATACAAGCTGGTACTTGGAGCGATGAAATAATTGTGGAAATAGCGTTTGTAATTCAAAAGTTATATTGTTTAATTGGGATTTAATTTGCTATTTTATTTTGTAGGTAATGTAGTATTTTTATACTGAACGAGGGTATATTTGGACTAAATAATAGATAGAAGCTAACTAATTGAACCAAATATGATATTCTGTGTAATTAACTACCTACACTTAGCCAACTCAAAAAATCGGTTGTCTGTAAAGTCGGTTTACTGACGATAGCTGAACGTAACAACGTCATAAGAAAATACTGATGGAATGGTTGCATTTATCAAAAGAAAATGTTCGTTTTTCTAAAATAATCTTTAATAATCTTCATAGACCAGAATATACTTTATTTCTTGTAAAAAAAAGTTGGCAACACTAGAGTGACGTGACTAGAACGACGCATGACGTCATTCTTTTTTGAGTTTTTTTTTTATTCTTAACAAGTTAGCGCTTGACTGCAATCTCACCTGATGTTAAGTGATGATGCAGTCTAAAATGGAAGTGGCCTAACTTGTTAGGAGGAGGATGAAAATACACACTCCTTTCGGTTTCTACACAACATCGTATCGGAATGCTAAATCGCTTGGCGGTACGTCGTTGCCGGTAGAATGGACGCTAGCCACGGTCGAAGCCTCCCACCAGCCACACCTGGACAATTTAAGAAAATCTCAATCTGCCCAGCTGAGAATCGAACCCAGGACCTCCGTTTTGTAAGTCCATCGCGCATACCACTGCGCCACGGAGGCCGTAAAAACCGCACCTACTTGCTCTTACTAATAATTTCAAAACTGAAAACTGAAAGAGAAATCCGACGGAAGACGACAAACGCCGCCCGCACCTGGCGCGAGCAAAAATACAAAATGCAGAGAATTCCAAATGAATTGTCAGAAATAAATTCTCATATATCTCAAAATGTGAAGTTGAGTTTCTATTTTTACAATAACCACAAGAATGTTAAAAAAATAGTGAATTTTTAGTTATATAAATTCAGTGTTTAACAAATCTTGCGGGAACTATGGATTTTTTTTCAGGACAAAAATAGCCCGGCCAAAAGCTTGTTTTTATTTTGATATCGTTAAATAACTATAAGCAAGAAAAAGTGCCTTAAAATTGCAGACATACACTTTGACTTATTAAAACGTATTGATGTATTGATATTAAATTCACAGTACACATGTGTCTATCTGTTGCACGGTGTAAATCCTATCCTACTAATATTATAAAATTTGTATGGATGTTTGTTACTCTTTACCGCCGCAAATAATTAACCGATTTGGCTGAAATTTGAAATAAAAATAGATTTTACTCTGGATCAATACTTGGGATTTTCATCCCGGAAAAATCTATGGTTCCCGCGGGATTTATGAAAAAGTAAATTTTACGCGGACGATGTCGCGGGCGTCGGCAATATTCAATGAACATCAGGTGATTTATCAGAAAAACGTTAAGCTAGTCGACATAACGAAAAATGTAAAAAAAAACTTTAAAATTGCTAACTTAGAGAACGATCAAGGATTTTCAACTTGTAAAGTGAAAACCGTAATAGAAATAAATCATACCCTACTACGAGAACTCGAAGAATAAAAAAGGTCAGAAGCCCGAGAGATCACAGACAGGCGACAACCGACGTCAGTGCCACCTGCCCACCGCAAAAAATAATAAATCTCGCGCAATCCCTGTTAAAGGTCTTTAAACTGTCAACTTTGGGGGACCACTTATCACGAGCTTAAGCTGGGGTAATTATGGTTGTTTTTGTTGCAAAACTGAATAATTGTGGCTTCACGATAATCTGCTCGGAAACTAGGGTATAGTTCCATGGACGTTGTGATGTTTAGTTAGTTTCGATACTTCTGGTAGTATGAAATCAAATTGTCACAATTTGTTGTGTAGTTAACTGTTAATCGTAACTGAAAAGTTATTAGACATTATTAATAGGTACAAGTAGATATAAGTGGTACTTACCATGAAAAATACAGAGTCAAAGTAAAAATTCATTTATTTCAATTAGGCTTAGTTTACAAGCATTTTAAAAATTCAAAATTCATTTATTTCAAGTAGGCTCAGTACAAGCACTTTTGAAATGTTAGTTGACTATTTGTAAAGATTCTACCACCGGTTGGGAAGGCAGGTTCTGCTGAGAAGAAACGGCAAGAAACTCAACAGTTGCTCTTGCTTTCGAAACGTCAGGTTTATTAACGTAATAAATTGGTGATAATAATTAGTCGAAATTTTAAAATTAAAGTTACGAGGGTAACAAACGCGCCTCGGTCCGTGAAGAGCCCACAACAAACTCTTTTTTAATTCTTCAATACATACTTCATCAATACTACACCCATATATAAATATAAACTTAAAATTTTCTCCTCATTAATTTGATATCAGAATCCAATTTTTTTAACGACATTCAAAAATTTCTAGTAAGGTTCCATGTATTGATTTTTGGATGATGCAATACATCAACTTAGAAATGAAGACAACTTATTTTGATTTCATTGTTCAATAAAACTAATCAATAGTTAAACGTAAATGCACCAGTGTGTTTGAGACTTACAGGTAATAATAATAATACTTAATAGCCGGCTTAGTGTCGCAAATCATTACCCTAAACCCATCATCAAAGCAGATCAGGTTTAAGCTAATAACATTAAAAGGACCTACCTAATTACATTTCAGTACTAATTTCGTGTTAAGTTACAAGAAAATAAAATGATTAGATTAAGTAGACATTAGATATATTTATATCATAATTTATGTCTACCTTCATAAAGGAAAAAATAATTCTTTGAGCGTAATTACATTTTGGCGTATATATTACAGCTAATATTATTTCTTATTACGAGTACGTACTAGTGGACGTCTATGATATCGGTTGCGTGTCTACTCATGTGAACACACCTGATATTTTTATTTAGTAACTAGCCAGCGGTTTCACCCGCGTAGTACCCGTTCCCGTGAAAATACGGGAATAAAATATAGCATATGTTACTCGCTGTTAATGTAGCAGTACCATAGATGAAAGTTAAATTAAGCTAATAAAATTCAAATTATTGTTGACGGCTCTAGTGGCGCGGTGGTTTGCGCTGTGGATTTACAAGACGGAGGTCCTGGGTTCGATTCCAAGCTGGGCCAATTGAGGTCTTCTTAATTGGTCCAAGTCTGGCTGGTGGGAGGCTTCCACCACTGTGGAGTGGAGAGTGGAGTTTGCCACCGTACCGGCAAACACGTACAATGTCGTGTAGAAACCGAAAGGGGTGTGGATTTTTAACCGACTTCAAAAGGGAGGAGGTTCTCAATTCGGTCAGTATTTTTTTTTTATGTATGTACACCGATTACTCATCATCTAACAAGTTAGCCCGCTTCTATCAATTCATCATCACTTACCATCCATCAGGTGACATTGTAGTCAAGGGCTAACTTGTAAATAATAATGAAGAAAAAAAAAATGTTAACAATAATTAAGAAAGTGCAACTGCGTAGCTTTAGCCTGTTCTTTGAAGTAATTTTGATTAATTAAATTTTTTTACAAAGTTAAATAACAAAAACGAGTAAATATTATATACCTACACGATACACGAGTTAGATAATAATGTAATTTTGGGCCGAAATAAAAAAAAGGTTGAGAATAATCTGGAATAAAAAATAATATCAACAAAGTTCTTCGTTACTTTTCTCATGTCGTTTAGGCCTTAGGGAAAATATGGTCACATCTGGTAAAAGGGCCGGTCCAGTAAATAAGGGACATGAAATTATATTATTTGCTAACATAAATAAAAATATAACCCGAATAGGTACAATATAAAGGATGAGATTTTGTAAATGGTCAGTATTTTTTTTTATATTAAAGACTAGCAGACGCCACGCGAATTGACCCGCGTGGTTTCCGTTCCCGTAGGAATACGGGAAAAATATCTTCTTCTAAACATCACGACCCGGAGCCGCAAAATTGGACCTAACTTGCTAGACCATAATATGTATTCGTCTACAATTTCGAGTGTAACATTCTCATCTATAACTGGGTGGAGCGATACATGAGCATTACACATTATTTTCGTTTTGGCCTTGTTCATTTAGGAAGAAATGAAAAATTCAATGCAAAAAAATGTACAATAAAATCTTTTCTCTTTATAATATTAGTATAGATAGACTTAGATAACTATGTAGGTAGGTATGAAATATGCATAAATGGCATAGCCACGAACAAAAATGTGTTAAATTTCCATTCCTGATATTATCATCGGATTGAATAATGTATGTTCTTGGCTATGTAAAAGTCACATAGCTACGAACAACGAAGGTTTAAACCATGGTTAAGAAACTTATCTTCAAAATGTATTTAAAAAGCAAATTTGTATCAGAGCTACAGTATCACAGATAGACACATTAGGTACACAAACATACATATCATAATATTAAGCCTATACAAGTACACAGTAACACAGCACTCGATAAACTTGTAATAACTTTCGTAACAATCGTGGGAGATATCTTCAACAATAATTTTGGACTTAAGGTAACAGCACACACAAACTTAGAAAGAGATCGTCGTATCGCCTCGCCATCAATCATCCGTCGATTCGGCTATGGCTAGTCGAACGCAGTTGACTTGACAGCCAGCCGATACGCGTTATGGGTGAGAGAGGCAACCGTAAACAAAAAGACATGCCGGGTTACGGGGACCCGTAGACTTGTACCGAGGCAAGGTGATTACGTCACGATTTCGATTTGTGTGCTTTGCAGTATAGAGTTTCGTACTGAAAGGCTCGAGTTGATACGGTGATAATTATTTTCCGAGATATGTGTGCTATGTGCTTTAGTCTTGTAATACAAGATCAAGACCAGGAAATGCCGAATGAAAACATTTTTGAAGCACATTCCTCACAATGAAACTTGGCAATCATTTCTACATTATTAAAGTCAAACATACCCGCACTTCGTTATTTCAATAAAGGAAGAAAATATGCCTTCACTCTTTGAAAGCGCAACGTGTTTCATTATTCATGTAGACGTGTGTTTATTGCGTAGGAACACGTAATTTTCTTGCCGCATTTCTACTTGTATTTGTAAGAAAATTGCGCGTTAATTTAGTCTTTCACTGTACTTAATATCGCGAGCTATCATAATAAAATTAACTGAATAAAGTAGGTGCATGTAATGCATACACATTTAAATGAACAATTGTGTTTAAATATATGAAAAGAGACCACAATTATTGTAAAAGTATTCAGAAAAACGTGTCTATTTTTCGTGAAGAGTCAGGAAAGTCTTCAGTGTTTTTAAAAAAGCTTATACTTCTGTTCTGTCCTCCAATAAATGAAAAGATGGCAAAGAGTAATGTCCGCTACTATACATTAATTTGTAGTTACAAGTATCATCATCATTATCAACCCATATTCGGTTTGCTGTTGAGCCCGAGTCTCCTCTCAGAATGAGAGGGGTTAGGCCAATAGTCCACCACGCTGGCCCAATGTGGATTGGCAGACTTCACACACTCAGAGAATTAAGAAAATTCTCTGGTATGGTTTCCTCACGATGTTTTTCCTTTAACGTTTGAGACACGTGATATTTAAATATTAAAAACATTGTAAAAAAAAAGTTGCGTAAAAAGAACACGTTATTGTCTTTTTGTAGGCCTATGATATTAGCTGACAATATTTAAAATAAAACAAAGCAGAAAAGGAGCGGGGTCGTTCAAGATGGCGTATATTTGTTTTTCATAAGACGCTTTGAGGAGGAAATTGGTTCGGCCGTGCAAATATCTTGGGCTTAGAGTAACACCTGGCTCTTGACTTTGGTAAACAAAAAAGATTCATGGCATCAAATTGCATATAACTTTAGCTACATAGCAACATGCTGTTAAAGGCACCTAACCCTACGTAAATTATTAGCCTTTGTTATGTCATATGTAAGCCTAAATGGCAGGCCTATTTTTATTATTAGGCCTATTTAGCTAGGCCTATAACAATAATAGAGGATACAAACCATGCTATTCCAATGCAGGTTGTTGGGCTTAGAGCAATAAAGTTCAACGATCACTATCAGGATGTAAATAATAATGACCGGGACCGACGTGTTCTGGGGATTTTTCATTTATAAAGGTACTAGCGGATGTTTGCGACTTTGTCCGCGTGGAAATCAATGTAAACTTTCAACCCCTATTTCACCACTTTAAGGGTTGAATTTAAAAAATTCTTGAATAAATGAAAAAATTATATTTCGTGTTTTTTCATGATTTATGACCAAATTTTAAAAACTGTAACTCTAGAAATGAAAGACTTTCCATACAAACTTTCAACCCCTATTTCACCCCCTTCTTTTATTGTTTTGGGATCAAAAATAACCCTATGTTTTGCTCCAAGGTTTTATTTACCATAACAACAAAATTCATCTTGATTGGTTCAGCCGTTTAGCCATGAAAAGGTAACAGACAGACGAACATACAGACAGATAGACAAATAGACAGACTTACTTTTGACGACCTCCGTGGCGCAGTGGTATGCGCGGTGGATTTACAAGACGGAGGTCCTGGGTTCGATCCCCGGCTGGGCAGATTGAGATTTTCTTAATTTGTCCAGGTCTGCCTGGTGGGAGGCTTCGGCCGTGGCTAGTTACCACCCTACCGGCAAAGACGTACCGCCAAGCGATTTAGCGTTCCGGTACGATGCCGTGTAGAAACCGAAAGGGGTGTGGATTTTCATCCTCCTCCTAATAAGTAAGCCCGCTTCCATCTTAGACTGCATCATCACTTAACATCAGGTGAGATTGTAGTCAAGGGCTAACTTGTAAAGAATAAAAAAATATATATATATATTTATAATAATATAAACGGCTGTTTTAAAATATATATAATAATATTAGTATATATTTTAAAACAGCCGTTTGTGTTTTGTTAATTAAATAAAACCCCTAATTATTATTATTCATTAACGTTTTCAGTGGTGTCGACCACAAAGGTTCCATACCACGTTTTGTTTATAGAGTATTTGTCTCTGATCTTATATAATCGGATTATTCAAATTCAATACTAATGGCGCCTAATGATTCAAACTGAAGGGAATTGAGGTGCTTGTGTTAAATCCCTTAATAGTCTTAGATGGAGAAATGTGATATTTGCTACTTCGCTTAGACGTCATAAGCATGTTCCCTTTTCTATTTTCTCACGTAACTCGGATGGATACAGTATTACATCCTTTATTTTGATCTGTCAGAAAGCTACCTGAAGTTACAGAAAGTGATGGTGATGAATAAAATGAACTTCAAAAGTCTTAGTGAAGTAAGATCGTGGCGTAAAAAAACAAAAAAAAATGAAGTAAGCAAGCGGCAAAAAGTGTGTCAAAAGGGTCATGACCCCAACAAAGTTCTTTCACTTTCACGTATTTTCAGCTTCAGTTCGACATTGTCAGAAAAAATGTATTTTCCACATTGTCAAGTGTTTGACCTTTTACTTATTTCGCATTTGAACTTCGGGAGTTAATTTGGCGCAAGTTTCACTTCAAACACAAATCTATAATTAATTATATAAAATTTAGCTTTAAAGCAACGCTACTTTGTTTTAATATTAAGTTCGCTGGTTTGATTTGCCATTAAACTCAAATAATAATAATCAGAACCATCAATATAATTACCTGACGCCCACTAATACGCAACTCAAATAAACTAACATTCTAAAGACGTAACATTTGATTTTGTGTTTGTTTGTTATGATTTAAATCAATAACTACTTACCAGGTTTTAAAAACTCATTCATACTTAGTAAGTCTATACTTTTACTGAGTACCGATTTACTTTTTTTTATGCAATGTATGAAAGCATCAATGCGATCTAACTTGGAGCCCGCTTATCTAGAAGATGACTATTCACTCTTGCTTGCATAGACTTTACTATTTATTTTATCTTTATGTACTCTGGAAATAAAAATATACGCGGATAAAACTGCGGGGAGTCTGCTAGTAATGTATAAATTAATTATTAAGCATAACAAGTAGAGAAAAGGGTTACTGTTTATTTCAACCCATACATAATACCTACTCAAAATGAAAAAAAAAAAGGAAAATTTGATCTCCGAACCTCTAAACGTAATGGAACACCTGGTTTAGTACTGGCGATTTTATTAAAATGCGGCAGATTTCCCATCTGCGTGCCTTATTTCCGGAGTTTAGAACCTTTCGGGGAAATGCCACCATCCTTTTCGGCTATCAATGCTATTGGGAAAATAAGGTTGGATTATTTCAGAATATTGATGCTGGGCTTTCCGTGGTATGACATTTTTGAGGCATATTTTTTGTAGGCAATATGCTTTTTAATATCGAACTTAATAATGTTTGGCGAAGAAATTGAGTAAATTAAGAAAATTCATTAGTTTTTTAATTATTTAATTATTTTTTGTTTTTGCCCGAGTCAGCTAAGTAAAGAAGATACAATTTGAATACTTCTTCCTGACGAAACGTGACAAATAAAATCACGAGAATCATTATTTCATATTTTACTTTACGAGTAGCTACTTACTGAAAAGTTACTTCGAAAGACCTATGAAAAATATTCAACTTTATTATTTTATCAGCTTAAAAATAATATGGAACCGATGTTTGTACGTACTTTCTAAGGCAAGGGGGTATAACATCACAAACGTCACAATTCTCAGCTACTTACTATTGATTTATTTTTAAATGAAAGAAAATCTCATTCAAACCCAGGACGTCATCATCGGAAGTCACTGGACGAACGAGCAGGCAATTTTCAGATAACCCTAAAATATTATGGTTCGGATCATACTGACCCCAGGTTTCAAAGCACGGGTTAATGTACTTTTATACGAGCTGAAAAAGGGGTTGCGGTGTAAAACCTTTTAAAGGAAGTGGGCCAGTCTCCACTACGGTTGTTTTGCTTAATCTCTGTAATGCGTGATACAGCGTCGTGTTCGCTTTTACGAGAATAGCAAGAATAATAATGGAGAATTTAAAAGATTACATTTCAGAGAAACTATAGATGTATTTTTAGTATCTTATAATGTAACAGGATATAGAGACAAGTATTTGTATTCATTTTCGTAGCTATATTTACAAGTAATAATTTTACTTAACGAATGCTGGAAGCTAGATACTGGCGTCTAGAGAACATGGAAGCCATATTACTTATTAAGTGAGAGACTTTATTTATAACTTTATTTAATAAGCGTCCAGTTGAATAGAAACACATTATATTGTGGGAAATTGTAGTAGTCTGAGATGGATATACTGTCGCTCGGTCTCGTATTGGTTCATGCCAACGCTTTGTGCCGAGACTTGTTTCCGTAAAGAGTAGAAATTCAGAAGAGGGATAGCGATCGTTTGGCGGGAACGACTTGCGATATAAGGCGCTCGTCGTACGGTCGGCTTCAGTATTCTCGTGGCGTTCGAGCCGTCCACATTTTTGTTATGTAATCCTATATGGGTTGTTATGGGATAGGCGGGGAGAGTGACTTGAGTGGAAAAGGGGGTGTGTTAGTTAACTGTCAAGGAGACCTTAAGCCTACATACAACGATCACAGGTCCGTGACTCCACTCAAGGTCATTCTCTGCCATTCTAGGGTCTTATTTTGGTTACAGAATAATTTGTTAATTAAGATGTCCTGAGAATTGTTGTGAATCATAACCTTTGTTCGACATTGGTTTTCTTATTTTTGTAATCCACTTTTGAGTCTGCTAAAAATATTATCTATTTAATATTTAGCATACTTACTTTAATAAATACAATTTTGATTCATGTAATATTCGATAGAATTTAAATGCCAAAACTTTGCGAAATAGGAGTATCAGTTTTTTTTAAATCAATTTACATTTTAAATAGTCGGATCTGACTAAGCAATACGAGTAGGTATATTCGTATTTAGCACACAAATTAATTTAATTGGAACAAATAGATGCTTGTAAAGAACTTCACCTGTATAAAAATACTTAGCGCATCGAACAAGTCCTCTGCAGTGCTGTGCATACATTACCCGCGATACTATTAGCATAAAATACAAAGGCTTTTAAAAATAGGAATTCTGAAGCCTTTTACACTCAACAAGTGAACAAAGGAAGTTGACGATCGCCTTGTTATAAAGCAATTTAAAAACACTTTACTTACATAACGTCTCGTTTAATGTTGGAAAACTAAATAAACCGGTAAAGAATCAATTTCTTGATTAAATTTATATATTTTTTTTTATGCTTTCTATGGGATATCATGAGGAATCATGTTTAGAATCGTGGCAACCCTTTGCTAGAAACCTTTAAAGTTTAATCATTAACGGTGTTTTTTAAAGGATTGCCACGAAGCTAAGTGACTGGCGACTGAGACCATTATTTTTCAAATGTGACGATTATTATGTTTAAAAAATGCAATGCGTTTAAAAGGTAGGACCCTTGAGTATCAATTTGAACATAAACAAGGTGATTGGGGAGACGCCAATCTAGTCAAATTTAATGAGCACACACAGCAAAAAGGAGTCCTTTCCAACTTATTTCTACTTTCAGAAATAGGTACACCTGTTCCAATCACCGACATTATTAATTGTCTAGGTATTACAATATTGTCTAGTATTTGCCAAGTAAAGGATTGATTTCTCGTTTTCTTCATAAAATTTGTATTGAGTCGAAGTTTTAACCATCTGTTCTGAAGTCAGTTATTATTGTAAAAAAACTGAACACGAACCGAATGGTAAACTTCGGGCTATAGAAGTCAGCTGAAAAAGATAAACGCAAGGAATAACAGAAAACAACTCATTAACATTCACCCCGCGCACATAATTTATTTACGCATGTCCTTCACATCCTTTATGACGGACCGTAATGTGAAACACAATTATTCAACTGTCTAGCATAATTAGTAAAGGATGAATATGGAGTTATGCATAGGTAAAGGAGGAACAGGTAAACTGCGAAGCAATTTACGTGAGCTATGAGCACCTTCCCGTTGTTAAATTCAAACTGTGAGATCCTGAATTCGATTATTAGGTCGGAAATTATGTTTTTTACCTTTAGAGTTATATTTTATAAATCAGCTAGCGTAGTGGCAACCCTTTGCTAGAGATTTTTAAAGTTTGATCTTTAAAGGTTTTGTTATCGCCGCGTTGCAACGACTTGCAGTACGGACAGCCGAGACATCTCTTGTTGCGTAATTTTTTATGGGTTACTAGTGGAAAAGAGGAGTGTTTGTTAACTGTCAAAGGATCCTTTAACCCTACACACATCGTTCACAAGTGCGTGACTTCACTCAAGGTCATTCTCTGCCATTCTACGGTCTTATTTTGGTTATAGTTTGATTTGTTAATTAATTTGTCCTGACAAATGTTGTAAATCATAACCTTTGTTCGACATTAGTTTTCTTATTTTTGTAATCATTTTTTAAACTGTTAGAAGTTTTTCTAAAAGAGTTGCAGCAAAGTTAAGTGAATTGCGATCGGAGACAAGATTTCTCATATTATGCCGAGGAAAATAAAAAATAATGAAAATGCTTTAAACTTGAACGGTTGAAGGATCCTTGGAACCTGCTACCTTCCAAAACCACAGTCCAAACTAAATAACTGGCTACTATACTTACTAATGACTAACTTTCATCATCATAAAATTAGGCACGTCTGGCTCTTGGTCCAATAATTCCTTCAATATTTCGTAACTTTTCCCAGAAAATAATATCTTAGAACAAGAAAACAACTGTGATCTTGGAATCACAAGTAGAAGTATAATAATTTTAATTCGGTATCGAGCCGTGAAAGCCTTCCGAGAATTTCATTAAGAATTTCTCATTGTTCGAGAAACTTCGGTTATTATTATTTTTTTCATCTACACGAAATGTTTTACTTGTTTTATAAAAACATTTATTATAGGAATGTTCTAGGAATATTTACTGAATAAGAATATATTCATTTTAATTATTATGAACAAGGTACTTAAGCTAACTTATCCTAATAACTAAAAAAATTATCCAGCCCTATATGCCGAATCATTTCACCTCGACTGGTAACAGAAGGGCTGGCTCATTTTTTGCGTAAAGGATCAGCCTGGCTGTCCAGCGCGGAAATGCAGCCAGTATTTTTGCCACCATTCCACGTGGCTATGATTTGTATAGTTATTACGCTAAGTTAGCTTAAGTTCCTTATTGTAAAAAAAAAATAAGGTACAGGATTCGAGACTTATGGATTATCATCATCACTATCAGCTGATGTACGTTCACTGCAAAACACCTTTTATAGAGACTTCCAAACACTATGGACCGCCCAGCGACTCCCTACCACTCGCTTGATATCGTCAGTCTACGTGGCAGGCAATAAACTAACATTTCATCATTTATTCGTTCATTCATTCATTTGGTCATTATTCCAAGCTTTAGGGTCCCAACGTCTATAGGCTCTTCGAACTTTTCTGAAACTGAAACTTTTTGAAATTATGTCGCTGCAGCTTCGCGACTCTGAGCTATGACTATGGTTCTCCTGCGGATTTTCTCATTTCTGATTTGATCACGCTGCGAAACTCAGATAAATCGTTACACTGAGTGAGTCTGAGCCTTCTTATGATGCTCATACTTAGCGACCAGTCTTTGGAGTCTTGAGATTTATCAACAACGCTATATAAAAGTTTCGCCGTTGTGACCGAAATACGGCGAGAAGGATATTACGTTGCTAAGCAAAAAACAAACCGATTTAATGTTGTTTACATAATACTTAAATATACCTTTAGCTGAATCGCTCAGTTCTGATTATAGATTATCAATTCTACAGTAGAGCAATTTAGAATTATAGTGAAAAGTTGTCAATTTTTTATTTTCTCGTTTGAAAGTTTTATCCCTGTCGAAATAAAATATTAAAATATGCAGTTAAAACTAAGTTAAATAATCTCTCTGATTAATGCTACATTAATTAACGATTAATGTTCTAGTTGAAATTAATATTAAATTGCTGCTTAATAAGTCGAATAGATTTCATCACAAAAATATCATAAAACTTGTATATAAATATTATTTTATTACAAAATAAAATCAAGTATCTAAATCAATAATAATTTAACAAACCTATCAAATAAAAAAGATTTTTTCAAATCGGTTCAGGCGTCTTCATGTAATAGGGAACAAACATAAAAAAAAGATTGCGACGAATTGAGAACCTCCTCCTTTTTAGAAGTCGGTTAAAAATAATATTCATAATAGCTTGAAGAGATTTCGGAATTCATTGCAAAATGCCGCAACACCCGCCAGAGAATGTGCTTTATCACGACGATCTTACACTGCAGTCAGTCTGCATCAGCACATAAACTATCAGGTAAGATCGTAGTCAAGTCACGTTGAAAGAAAAAAATATAATACGGTTTTCTTGATACATTTTAGAAAGGCTTAATTTAGTTGCAGATTTATAATAATAATAATATTTTTGTTCCCGAAAGATTAACAGTTACTACAATTATACACATTACAAGAATTAAAAAAAAGCAAACATTAAAAAAACTAAGCTACACATAACTATATAATACAGTCATTATTTCATTAAAGGTCAGATGAATCAAAAATCCTTATTTTATTTAACAAGGGCATTAAAATATAAAATAAAACTAATTCCACGCGAATGAAAACGCGAATGACTTTATCAGCTTAAATACGTACCTATAATGATAAATGTTATACTAAACTGTAGAATTTTGTAACTGTGGCACCGATAGGAATAAAACATCTGTTCGAAATAATTAGAAACATGCTGGCGCGTCGATTTTACGCGTCGCTCGGTTTTAATTAAAAGTAAAGTAAACTCGGGTCGCGATTGCCTGTTAGGCTGTTATTGACTTTGTAATCCCTTTCAGATAGTGTTTGCGAATGATTCAGAACAAATAGCGGTCTTTGAATGCAAACGTATAATTCCATACATGTAAGAATTCGTTTAAATCTCTTTTTTAATAATTATGAACCTATTTTGATAGCTCAATACAAGGTCATATACATGGGGGTACGAGTAAATGATGAACAACAACAGTGTGTTGTTAAAGGGTGTTACTATATAACGACATTGTTAATTATTTGTCATCATCATTTTCTAACCCTTCTCATCTCAGAATGAGAGAGGTTAGGCAAATGATTTTTGCCTTTCTCCATTTTTTTTTTAATATTTAGTCATTTACAGTTATTTCTATTTTAATACCAAGCATAAAGGGAAGTGTCGTCAGTCCTTGTTAATATTAAGTCACCCAGATGTAATGTTCGAAACATCAACTATCTATAGTACATAGTTGTGTCTATAATTTACTCGTAGTATCTGATACATCTCCGTCTCCCCTTTTCACAAAAAAAATAATAATGAAAAAGTTGTTTTACTTATATTAGATGATAAGTACTAGAGTTAATAATATTAATATATTTTTAGCAGACTCAGAAGTGGATTACAAAAATAAAAAAACCAATGTCGAACAAAGGTTATGATTCACAATATTTGTAAGAACAACTTAATTAACAAATCCAACTGTAACCAAAATGTAACACTAGAATGGCAGAGAATGACCTTGAGTGGAGTCACGCACTTATGATCGTTGTTGGGTAGGGATTAAGGGTTTCCTTGACAGTTATCTAACTCTCCCCTTTTCCACTCAAGTCACTTTCCCTGCCTATCCCAAGTAATCCATAACGAACTAAAAAAAAAAGAAATGTGACGTGAAAGAATGAGACAGCTTGAACGCTACGAGCATACTGAAGCCGACCGTATGACGAGCGCTTTATTTCACAAGTAGTTCCCGCTAACCGATCGCTACCCCTTTCTAACTCCCTACTCTTTACGGAAACAAATCACGTCACCTAGTATCGGCACGAGCCAACACGAAATCGAGCGACATCATATCCGTCTCAGACTACTATTTCCTACAATATTAATTGATTATGAAACACGGCTAAAACTCACGCGATATTAGGTCGGAGTATGCCCAACTAGTTTTTAACCCATACGGGGCCCTTAGTCATGAGCTGATTCTAGCAAAGCGCAGCTGCTCGCATCGCGCGCTGGGAGAGGGGTTGCGTGGTGGGTAGTGAAGGTTCCGTTACACTCTCCGACGGTTCATTAAAAATGTCATCTTCATTAAGCAAACCGAACTAACGCTATCTTGTTAAAAGTTTGTTATATATGATAATGAAAGAAATAGCGGTTCCTAAAATATTGGATTCATTACCAAACAAACATTCAAATTAATCAAAACTGAAAGTTACAGCTTATACAGAAGTTTGTGTGCAGGTAAAATTAGAGTTTTGATGTACTCACATGCACGGAATCCTCTTCGCTGTATTAAAATTAGAAATTGTAAGCTTAATGAAATGTTTTCGCTGGAATGTAGCGAGTTGTTGAAACATGTTTGCATTTACTTACTGTTGAAGTAGTGTATTACTCTAGTGGAGGTTTGTTTAATAAATGTACACGTTTATTTGTATTTGTACTTCAATTCCCTTAACTATTTTTAGAATTCATGTTCATTACATAGTTTATGAATTTCAGTAATGTTGAGGTAACATTACTAAAATTCATAAGCCACTTAACCGTTAAATTCCAGTGTTTCAAATTTATAAACCTCGGTGCTCGTGTAACTCGCACTTTCCTGGAAATTAATACAGCTTTTTAACCTCATATTAACCTCTAAATCAGCTTCTCTAGCCATATTACATTATATTATCGTTTCTCTTTCTTAAATCAAAAAATCTTCGAAAATTTAAACATGATTGTTGATTAATCACGGGACTTATAAAATTAATGTCACTATTTTCATACATATTTTTTAGTTTTGGAATATCTAACGAATGTAGAAACAATATAGACAATTATGTAACGCGGCTAGAGCGATAGCTTGTTCTCTCTATCATTAGTGAATATACCTTCTATACTGTATATATATATCTATACTTCGTCCGCGTGGAAATCAATAAAATATATGAAATTTAATGTGATTCAAGAGTTTTTAAAATTCTAAAGTGTCCCCATCACACATCACACCCCGTCACATTAAATTTCATATATTTTTATGATTTATAAACAAACTTTTAAAAGTGTAACTCTAAAAATGATAAACATTCGTCTTCTATTTTATCCTATTAGGGGTGGAATTTATCAAAATCCTTTCTTAGGGGATGTCTATATCATAATAGCTTTATGCATGTAAAATCTCGGTTTCAAATTGAGAAAGTTACATACAAACTTTCATCCCCAGTTTTATCCCCTTTGGGGTAGAGTTGATCAAAATCCTTTCTTAGCGGATGCCTACGTTATAACATCTACCTACATGCCAAATTTCAGCCCGATCCGTTTAGTGGTTTGGGCTGTGCATTGATAGATCATTATGTCAGTCAGTCAGTATGTTTTATATATTTAGATTTAACTCTAAATGATGATGAATAACTATAAAAAGGTAGAAAGCATTAATTAAATGACAAAACTAAATTAGTTGCAATTTACCCAAAACTTTAAAACGCAATCTAAATTAAAGTTGCCCCAAGCTACCCAATTTGCCCCGTTATGACCTGACCTAAAAGCCCCAAATTCATTTTGTGACTACAGCTTTATAAACAAAGTTAATTAAGTACTAAATTATTAATTTCGGGATTAGAAGTTTTGAGATGTGAGTGATTCACACAAAGTTACCCGTGAACCCTTGCTTATGCCTATTCCTCTGTCAAGCAGTATTTATCTTTTTTGCTTTAATCTAACGTACTTGTACGTATGTTTAATTTTTTTTTTTTTGATTTTTTCAATCAATTTGATACTAAGTCGTAAGAAAAATATACTATTTTAAAATCTTAGTAATGTTGATACAAAAAAAAATCTGCGCTACCGAGGTTTCGAGTGCTCAGCAATCAATCATCAGGGCTGCACAGTGAGGAATCTCCTCACAATACGCTCCGTCTGAAGAATCACTATTTTTTGTATCCGATCCTTGATTCAAAATTAAAGTGAAGACCCAATTATTGTCTTATAGCGATAACAGTAGTTTAATATACCTACTATTACAAAATTCCTTTTTGTAAAGTAAAGTATAGATTCTTCACAATAATTTGTGTAGAAAACGTCAACGGACTATAACCGATGAGGCAATCACATCTAGCACGTCTTTAAAAGAAACTCAGAGTTCGGATACAGCAGAAGAAAATATCAGGTACTTAAAAGTTAAACTTTATTATGATAAAAAAACTTATTTAGGAATAATCTTACGCTAAACTTTCCTCCGTTCATTATTGTTCGCCACATTATGAAACAAAAACTTGGGTATTTAGTGTTTAAGTTTTAATGAATTGGTTCCGAAATTAAAATAGTCCACAAGTTTGTACGTACTTTATCGTTTGACGTTCGAACCGTAATTGTTCATCATTGGAGCGTAACAGAGACTTTAGCGTTTAAGTTTTAACGACTCGGAATTCGGAGAGTCAAGTACTTAGGCTGCCATTAACGATCAAGCTTGGCATCATATCCTAAAATAAACAGAGAGAAAGAATACCTTTCTTAGCCCGTCCTCTAGTATATAATTATAATAAAATATAAATTACGCTCGTATTTCACACGCAAATTGCCATTATTATCCCACTTAACAGTTAAACCAAGTTCTTAATATAATATCAAATCTCGGTGCACATTATTCGCACGAACAAACTACTTGTGTTACGCGCAGCGCCTTTGTTAGGGAAACTACATGCATGAGGGATAAGTTTTATTGCACCGACGCGAACAACGAGTAGAACTGGGGCTGTCTCAATTTCTTGTATCACACGTGACTTTCGAACGTGGTCTCTCAAGTCATTCGAAATTTAAAACCGCAAATTTTAATTTTTTACTCTTTTAACACCCAATTTTAACGACCCATTAACACACAAAACATTGACAGGGTCCAGGTCACCCTTCTTATAGGAAAGGAGATATGGAGCTTAGATCCATCTCTCTGCTCCGTTGGGGGTTGGCGGGCTTTTGATGTTAATATCCCATAAACGACCACTACCAGCTGGCCTATTCACCATTAGCCGTTACTGCTAAATGTTTTGGTATTTATTAACAACCTATTAATATAAACATCAAATAAATTGATAAAAGGTCATCTAAATGCTTATGATCCACCAGTAAGCACCTTATGATATTTGTTACATAGAATCTCAATTTCGTATATGTCAACTAGCATTCATCCAAGATGATGAATTAGCCTGCTAAAGGTTAATTCACTAGCTTTGATTTGATGTTTATTTTAACGAGGAGATTTATCTAAGTTTACTAAATATAAGTCAAATCTAACTTATAATTTAGTTTCCAAGTTTGACCCACAAATACTAACAGTGTAAGTAAAATAAAGCTTGTAAAACACTAAAATACATTGTAAAGTAAAGTAGAAATGTTTGGCAGCCCTGCACTATAGGATGAAGTTAAACCCACGAAGTCGGTAACTTTCATAAACCAGAAGTGTTATGACAGAAGTTTTAGTTTGTCTGTGTCTGTAAATATCTGTGCCATTTCTTGATTGGAACAATAGTTTATTTTATCCAATCTGACCTTCATGTCTTGTTTTGCCAACATTTTCTGTATTGTTAGATTCTTGTTATATGTTCTACATTTTTCATGTTGATTTTATATAATTAATAAATATTACACACAAACAAAGAAGGTTTGTTATTATTATTTTTTAATTAAAAAAATGTATAAAGTAGAGTTTTAGAAAGTCGTAAGAAAATATTGAAACAAAAGTGGTGTTATATTAAAATATGATTAAATGAATATTTTTTTAATTATTCATTCAATTATTTATTTTAATCAAATAAATTCCATGTTAATAAATGGAAGTATAAAATATTGAAAATTTTGTGACAAATTATATTTATAGAGTCTAGCGATGCCAGCTAAGGTTTAATTTACTTAAATAAAGTTCACCTTTAAACTCATAGAAATAAAGACATATATTCACCGAAAAGTAGGATAGTAGTAGTAGGAAGTAAAATCTTTCTTCTAGATGAAAAAATTATCTTTAGTTCATCTTCAGTTCCTAACTATTTTAGTAATAGTACATATTATAATAAATTCAATAGGTTTAAACCATTAAAAAATAATAAGCTCAACTTTGTAAGAAGAAAAAACTACAATCTAAATATTTGTCTAGCTCGCAGGATCTTTAATATAGGGCATGACATTTTGCCCTGTTTTCCCTTATTACCATCCCTTTTTAAGGTTATAGGCACATCTAAGAGATTCGGCAAGGATCAGCCGTTACTGCTAGATGTTTTGATGTTTGATTTATTTCAAACAATTTCCAAGTCCCTTTGTATGCCCTTTTTGTATTTGTATAGAGGGTTTCCTATATTTAACGAATAAAGCGCTTTTTTATTGCTTTATTGTTTGAGATATGAATTTTCTATCGGATATTATATAATAATACATTATTTGTGGGGAAATATATTTTTCGGAAAACTTTTTCACTTTTTTATTATAATCTACGTTTACGTACGTTTGACGACCTCCGTGGCGCAGTGGTATGCGCGATGGATTTTTGACGAGATGGAGGTCCTGGGTTCGATCCCCAGCTGGGCCGATTGAGGTTCTCTTAGTTGGTCCAGGTTTGGCTGGTGGGAGGCTTTTTGGCTAGTTACCACCCTACCGGCAAAGACGTACCGCCAAGCGATTTAGCGTTCCGGTACGATGTCGTGTAGAAACAGAAACGGGTGTGGATTTCATCCTCCTCCTAACAAGTTAGCCCGCTTCCATCTTAGATTACATCATCACTTACCATCAGGTGAGATTGTAGTCAAGGGTGAACTTGTAAAAAATAACAAAAAAAGTCTATATGTTATCCCCATATTTCAACGGCAAGGTACGAACTACGAACGTTAAGAACTCTACTGCTGAAACCGCAAAACGTTGGCTAGTACGAAATAAAGATGTTTTAATTGTTTAATTATTATAACAAGTACATTTATTTAGTATCACCGCAGCGTGTAAAAACAAACATGATAATCCGCAAAGTGTACGCACGCTGGTTGTTGTGTAACCACGACCCAAAAAGTTGGCGAGTTAATCTGCGCGCGTGTTCATACTAAGTAAACTATTCTTCCTACATTGTTGTTGGTTCAGTATCGTGCAAGGAGCTCTTTATTTTTGGTACACATCTCTGTTAGTGAATAGGTTTTTGGTCTGTAATAGTAAGACCTTTTCATCATTTTAATCATTTTAACCTTAAAGCCTGTGGTTGCCAAATCTCATAATCATCATTTCATCACATTATTCATACTTCTATATCATTGGTACTTAACTACGGTGGGCAGTATGAGGCTTGAATCATTATGAATTTGGCTGATTGTAGTATAACCTGCTAGGTAAATAGAAGTGCAACACATAATACAAAATCTATACTAATATATAAAGCTGAAGAGTTTGTTTGTTTGTTTGATTAAACGCGTTAATCTTAGGAAATACTGGTCCGATTTGAAAAGTTCTTTCAGTGTTAGATAGCCCATTTATCGAGGAAGGCTATAGGCTATATATTATCCCCGTACTCTTATGGGAACGAGAATCATGCGGGTGAAACCACGCGGAGTCAGTTAGTAAATATATATTGGTGGATAGCATAATACGAAGCAAAAAAACTGTTAACAAAACCTGAAGCAAAGTCATCGTGGCTAGTTACCACCCTGCAACAAAAACATGCTACGAGGCCGCGTAAAAACCGCTAGAGAATAAACTTGTACTTCTTCCCTAAGCCCAATTCCATTTAGATTGTATCGTCACTTAGCACCAGGTGTGACCGCAGTCAAGGGTTAACTTTCTGATTAAAAGAAAACTTGCAGACTTCTTTTATATGTCACAAATTAACACTTTCAAGCAGAAATAAACAACATTGACTAAGGCTTATTTTATATTACGAAATTCAACCTCGAAGTCGGGTTCAAATACAGTAACAGAGAAAGTGTTTTTATATAACTTTCACAGCGTAATGAAATATAAATTAAGCCTCAGGATACGCGGAATTGTTCCAGCGTGTTCCACACCAGAGATGAAAAAATAATACCGCTCTTTCATTAGCCAAAGTAACGAATGCTATATTATAAGCTTAGTATGTAACATTAACAAGAGTAACATAATGTTATATTAAAGGGTTAATATGTAACATTAACAAAAGTAACTATGTTATTTATATTATGGAGTTCATTCATAATAATCATAATTATCAGCCGATTGTCATTCATCGCTCAACATAGGCCTCTTTCATGGACTTCCAAACACGACTTTTTCGAGCCGCTAGCATCCAGTGGCTCCCTGCAACCCGCTTGGTGTCCTCGGTTAACCTAGTGGGAGGGTCGACCAACTGTGCGCTTGGTGCGGGATCGCCATTCTAGCACATTGGGACCCCAACGTCCATCGGGTCTTCGAACTATGCCATTGCCATTTCAGCTTTGCGACTCGCTGAGATATGTCAGGGACATTACTTATTATAGCGATAATTAAAATGCTACTTTGAGATAATGTACACTAGAATGTTATTCAACCGGCTCCAAAAAGGTGGTTATGTTTCATCTCGTATATATTTGCCACCCATACAATCATCACTAAGCCTATCTAATGACTTTTATGTGCCCAGAACTCCCTCAGTTATTTCTACGTAGCATTGTACTAAAACGCCAAACCTCTTGGCATCTTTGCATCCGTTTCTTTTTAGGCAGGTGCTATATATAGTAACCAAACCAAATGATTAAGAAAAGATAAAATTGTAGGTGTTATGCCTACGCTGGTTAAAAACCTTGTGATTGCCACTCGGAGTCTAGCCTTTTGACTGTTAACCTTTGAGATGGAAAACGTTAAAAACGTTCTCACCATGTTCAGCCAAGGCGGCTTGTAAAGAATCTTCGTTATTTCCAATTTTATGGTCAGGAGGCTAAACCAATGCGGATTGGGATTTCGCAATAATGTTTAATTTTGTGACGACTACTATTAAACGAACTATTAATTGTAACGCCCGAATGATACACGGGGGTGAAACACAACCATTTTTCAAACTCCGTACTGAGATTTTTTTACTGAAAATATCTTAGAAGAAAGAAAGCTCTTAAAGTTACGTCTGGCTCAGGATTCTAACCCAGGACGTTGTGTCATCCTAAGCCACCACTCGAGTAACGATACAGTCAAAGCAGGCGTGTATGAAGCATCATTACCATTCTAATAGTATCTATACAAATGATTTCCTCCATTCAACAATATCGCCACTTGGAACCAAGAACACGTACTCTAGTGTTTGCTTTCCATTATCTTGTAGTGTAGTGTACATTGTGATATTGTGTTCCATCTAACAATACAGTACATGGGGTGAATCTTTTATTCATCTAACGCATCGCGGTAGGGTGGAAGGAGGGCATTGTGTAACCACTTTTGTCTGTACCTAACATTTTAATTGTCATATAGAGGATACACTTAGCCTCTTGTATTGTCGGTTTTTTAGATGTTTTTACAATACAATTTTATGGAATTTTTATATTATTTTTTTTCTTTGTTGTGGCGGCGTGTATGCATAGACATTTAATGTTTATAATTGTATTATCGTTAGCCAGCTCAAGACTCTTGCGAAAATCAGATTACTTTTAATATTTGTTTTTACTCTGGAAATAAAAATTTTATCTGACTCAAGAGTAGAAAGGCAGCGGTTTTATTTTGCAACTTTGTGACCCTCTTACGCCTTTAAGGTTACCTTTTCAAATTATAAGCTTTTTGCTATCAACCCACCTTACCTTTTGACGTGTCGATTCAGGTTTCTGAATATGGTTTTTATTTTGGTTGTCTACCGTACCAACCTACCTACATAAGTATTTCAGGAATTACATTAATAAGATACTTCTCTTACATTATAAGATAAATGAGACTTGATGATGATGATGAAATTGTAAATCAAAACGCGAAGTAAACTACTAGTAGGTAAGTACCTAGGTGCTATATAAAACAGAACATAAGGTATTTTTTACCAATTCGAGCATTGTCTTAGTCCTCTCCTCGACTACATGGTCTGTGCCTAACAATCTACCCGGTGTATGTAAGAAACAAGAAATATAATTCATAATTAATTGAAATACCTAAAATGTTGATGCGAAAAAAAGAACAGGGACACAATTATTTTCCGCACGACACTAACGCTAAATAAGTACAAATATTACAATGTATTATTATATTAATCATTACTTAAAACAAACATAATATCACAAACAATAAGACAGAAGTTAGTGTTAAATAAAACCAGCCAAATAATGAGTCACTAACGAAGCTTTTTAACTTTGTTTCAGTAAACATTCAAAGAGTTCTTTATCTCTCAAAAGCTCGCGATCTTAATTCCCTTTCATAGCACAGATTAAAATTCATCATCCCACCCCCAGTTTTAGTGAATTTAAAAGTCACCTAATTAAAATTTTCCCAAGCCACTTCCCTCCGCTGTTCAAAAGGCAAGCAAAACGGCACCATCAAAGGCTTCAAGTGCAATTTAATTAAAAAACCTCATTTAAGTAAATCGTTAACTTAAAGGCTAAAAATATAACCTACCTTTGAAGTAACATTTGCTCTCAGTTATCAGCTTCACACGTATAAACATGTCGTGTGGAGTCACATTAAAAACAACTCTACATACTTCGAAACACAATTTACTGAGTCACTAAGCACAAAAGACGACACAATACACAATGAGTTTAGTATGTTAATGTCCTTAGATTTTTTTTGAAAATCGAATATTATTCAAATTCCGTTATTCTACCCGCACTTTCAGCACGACAGCTCTCGTCCGCGATCAGACGGCAACTGAAGTCTGAAATGTGATACGTTATACGAACCTAATTTCACGGGGCGGGAATTGGTGACTCGATTGCAGCCTTCAAAGTTGATATGTTTAATGGAGGATAGATGGCGCTGCTTAGGTGAGAACTTATCAAATTGTCAATTAGATGACACAAGGTTTGTTAGTTATTGTTTGTATGACTGTAAAAGTGGCAAGTAATACTAGCAGACGCCCGCTACTTCGTATGCGTGAATTCACTTTTTAACGAATCCCGCGGGAACCATGAATTTTTTCGGCATAAAAAGTAGCCTAATTTTTGCCCAATTTTTTAGTGAAAATCCGATTTAAATTGGTCCAGTTGTTCCAGCCAAGACAAACAGACAAACAAAATTAAAAAGCTTGTTTGTATTTTGGTATCGTGTACACAACTATAAGCACTTGATAAAATTCAATTATTTTGAACAAAACAACTTCAATTTTATTTATCCATTTTCCTGTTGTAATCAAATACATCAAGTATTTGATTACAACAGGAAAATGCCTACTACAATCCTTATTATTAATGACCCACTGCAAGAAATGCAAGGGCTTGCACTTCATAGATGCAGAAATGAACTGTCTATCCTGTGGACTCAGTACTAAAGATTTTTTTTTTCTGTTATATAGGTAATATTTATACGTCTATAGTACCAAGCCTATTGAAAAATAAGTTTAATTATCTAAAAGAAGAGATTTCAAACTTAGATTCATCATGCTGTTCAAATGTGTAAAAATATACTGGTTTTCTTACCATTGAATTTATTTCAAAAACGAGTAAATTGATAAAAATATTACAGCTTCGTCTACAGAGTAGCATGTCTATTGTCTACGGCGTAGTATGGCTACGTCGTAGACTCTACGGTACGTTCTAAGTAGATCAAAGTATCAGATATCCCAGACGTTGTTTAAACATAGACAATATCGAATTTCGTATTAGAGCTCTTAGCTTCGTCAACAGAATTATTTATCTCAGCGTTTTGTACCGTCGCATTCTATAACAAAAACAATGCTTTACGATGCGCTTTGCATGTGGCGCCAACTAATCACTTATTTCTACAATCATCGCACATTTCATCCATATGAACTTTGTTCTCACTGGACTTTTAATTGCTTGTGTCATATAAAGGATTAATTTAATCATTAACCCCAACAACCCATATTCGGCTCACTATTGACCATGAATAACCCTCAGATTGAGATGGGTTAAGTCTTAGTCCACCACACTAGTCCAATGTGGATTGGCAGACATCACACACGCAGAGAATTGGAAAAATTCTCAGGTATGCGGGTTTCCTTAAGAAGTTTTTACCTTCATCGTTTGAGACATCATCACTCATCATTATCAACCCATATCAACACAGTGAGCCACTGCTGAGCTCGAGTCTCCTCTCAGAATGAGAGGGGTTAGGCCAGTAGTCCACCACGCTGGCCCAATGCGGATTGGCAGGCTTCACACATGCAGAGAATTAAGGAAATTCTCTGGTATGCGGGTTTCCTTCACCGTTTGAGACACGTGATATTTCATTTCAGTTGATATTAAAAATCACATAACTGAAAATATTACACACACGGGGCCCGCTAACCCGTATTGTTACAGCTTCGAGGGTAGAACTACAGGTGCTCTGTCTATTTTGAGAGAGGTTTGGACATGCAGTATATCATTAAAATAGTCTGATTATATAGGTATATCTATAGTTCCTATCAGCGCGCAGAAGCACTAATTTAGTATCTCGTACTTTTTCAGTTATACTTGAAAATACTTAGCAAAAAAATACTTTATTCTAGATGTTATCGAGATAAAAAAGTTCCACGAACGTTTCGTAAACAATTGAAGTAGGCCTGGATAGCTTTGTTTACAAAAATTCGAGTACTTACAAAAGTTATTTCGCCATGAAATTCCGTCTAACCTTTCTTTTATTAAACTGAAGGTTTGGCGCTGGCGGGTCGGAAATTACCTTAATCATTATTTCATTTTTAGAATTCCCTGCTTATAAAGAGTAAACTTGTTTTGTTTTATGCTTGAAAGTCCTTTTTTACGCAACAAGAAACTAAAAAATATCATTTTGTTTGAAGAATGACGGGTTTTTTAAAAATAACTTTTTCCTCATAAACAAACTTCATGACATAGCATGTGGTACGCAAAAATCTGTGACTGTATTATTATATATAGTCACAGATTTAGTATTCTAAAATAGAGCATATATTCACGAGGATTCAATCTAAACATCATAACGGTATTCTGCAGGCTGGTTAAAAAGTTAACTAATGTTATATTTTAAGTATTTTTCTATGATTTCATAATAACTATTTTTTTTTAATATTTTAGTATTAAAAAAACTTTTTAATTTTTTTGTTTCTCCGAGCTTGTCTGAACGCCTTAACTCATTTTAATAGGAATTTCTTCGAAGGATGAGGAGGTTTTTAAGCAAAACATACAGCTATAATGTAGGTTACTTCTATTAAAAATTGTTATAAGAATCAAACCTTCACCACTTTCATCAATAATAATTTATCTTTAGTCTACCAACCAGCGTGAGATAAGTGGAAGCTTAAATCTCGTATAGCCTTTTAAGCCTTGTTGAATATCAAAATAGACAGAAAATGATGATGTTCAGTATAAAAGATGTTGTTAGTGATAATTTAAATAATACTTTTTTCTTAAAGAAAATCTGTGCAGTTTCTTTTCGGCGCTTTTCAGTTGAATCTGCCTTTTGTATCGGTATTTAAGTCACTGTGCTCCAACTTGACTTTTCAAAAGTCCGTTTAAAGTAAGCATACTTGAGAAAATTGGATTTGAATTAAATTTATATTTTAAACGTATTATTACTTTTAATTATGTTTTATTGCCACCACCTGTAAACTCTTTTGTTAAACTTTAGTTGATAAAATATGGGTGAAAAATAAGAAATCCTACTTTTTTATGTTGGGAAAACGGTTTTCGTATTTTATATTATTATGTCGTATTTCTACAGACAATATAATGTTGACAAATTGACGACCTTTTTGGCGCAGTTGTTAGTGCTGTGGTTCTCAACACAGAGGTTCAGGGTGCGACTCCAAACTTGGGTCAGTTTTGTTACTAAAGTGGCTCAGTTCTAGTCTGGTTGCATCAGCGGTGGCTAGTTACCATCCTACCGGTAATGACGTACCGCCAAGCGATTTAGCGTCCCCGTACGTTGCTGTATAGAAACTGTCAGAAGTATGAGTAGCATAAAAGTTGTATTTCTTCCAAGTAAGAGCGGGGGTACAGGATGCGTTGCGGCGGCGGTGCGGCGCCGGAGCGGTGTCGCTGCGTTGTCTTACAGATCTATCACTAGCGGATTGCGAGCGTTTTAAAAGCGGAGCGGGCTCGCAACGGATACGGTACGGGCGCGCAACGGTTACGCCACGCATCCGCAACGAATTCGTTGCGGACGCACAATGTTGTACTGTCTCGTACAAACCGCCAGTCCGTCCCAGTGTCGTCAAACATACGATATTAATTGTATTTGTACGACTTTTTTGGCGATCGTAAATTTTGCGAACGAAATCGTTCGCAAAATTTACGATCTTTTCAAATCTTAGGCCCATCATCATAACGACCTAAAAATATTAACTAGTCGACGAAAAATTAACCTGCGATGATAGTGATGGTTTGGAAAGAACAATACAAACTATATAAACAATAGCTGTTTAGCCTGAAATCTGTTTTTTTTAATAACTTTTAATAAATAAAAGAGCAGTGTTCACTCGTCAGAATCCATTTTTGTTACTGAATGTATTGTACGTCGTTAATCCGCTACTAATCCGCGACGGAAACGTTGCGAATCCGCCACGCGTCCGTGACGTCTTCGCTGCGCAGCCGCGACATAGTCGCGACGCATTCGCTGCGCGTCCGCTCCGCTTTGCAACCGCTGGCAATCCGCCGTTTATGCGATACAACATTACTTTATTAACAGACTGCCCAACGCTGCTACAGCGTCACTGCGACATAACAACGTTGCGGCGCCGCACCGCTCGTGCGCGCGCTCTTAGCCCACTTCCATCTTAGACTGCACCGTCACTTAACATTAGGTGATTCTAAATACACAAACCTACAATTTATTTATGAATATATTAACATTTTAAAACCTTTTGAAGTAAAGTACAAAAGAAACTGTACGGTTCCTACATAGCTGTATTACTCTCAACCTTTGCCATGTTAAACCCGTGACAGAATTTATTTCCCCTTTGTGTTTATAACGATCCTTTTTAAATGTAAATTTCGGTATGATCGGTCAATACTAATATCGTATTACGAAAAAAGAAAATTATTTTTTTGAGGAAATTAAATCGCCTCAAGGCGATCGGATTATTTCTTTTACATTGACCAATTTCCGAAAGGTTGTTTTACCAGTTTTCTATGTTTTATTGTAAAGTATCAATCGTTCTAGGCTGTGGTAGCATAACATTTAGATACAATTTTGACCTTACATTTTATATAGTCTGCCATTACATATATTTTTTAATGTATGATCACGGTAACGAATTAATAGTAATATCCAATTCGGATGATTTTGTTGATTACAATTGTGGCAGTCAAAAAAAATCATTATCAAGAAAAAAAAATCGTAAAAGTTATGCAATTTCTGCTTGACCAAGTTACCAACAAACACAAAAAAAATATTTAATTTAAAAAAGAACTTGCAGATAAAGTCTTTTATTAAAACACCTTATCTGCCAGATTTTATTTTTATTCTTTTTCAAGTTAGCCCTTGACTATAATCTCACCTCATGGTAAGTGATGATGCAATCGAAGATGAAAGCGGGCTAACTTGTTAGCAGGAGGATAAAAATCCACACTCCTTTCGGTTTCTACACGACATCGTACCGGATCGCTAAATCGCTTGGCGGTACGCCTTTGCCGGTAGGGTGGTAACTAGCCACGACCGAAGCCTCCCACCAGCCAGACCTGGACCAATTAAGAATATCTCAGTCGGCCCAGCCGGGGATCGAACCTCCGTCTGGTAAACCTACCGCGCATACCACAACCACAGCGCTACAGAGGCCGTCAATATTCAGAAGTTTAATCTAACAACACAAGGGCACATGAATATGTAAATATCGATGTAACAATTTGTTCATGCTTATAAAACGGCCTGGTATATCACCTGAGCCTGTATCACCTGAGCCTGTATCACCTGAGGACAAAGGGTTGGGATATGATATTATAGTCAACATTGGTTTTACATACAAAGCCTTTTAATGATTACAAAAATGTATATTTATCCATTAAATGATTTATGAATAAATATAACAAAATTCTAAAATTCATTTATTTCAATATATTTAAGCTTACTTTACAAGCACTTTTAAAAAGTCGGATTATGTCTTAATTTAATTTAATCTAAAGATGGTAATAGTCGTAACTTAAAATTAAAGTTACGAGGGTCCGAGAAGAGCCCACAACAAACTCAGCCGAGGTTTTTTTTTATGTTTACCACCATTTTACAAACTTATTTAAAACTAAGCACACAGTTTAACACCGAGATATTTTATCATTTATATAATCATTAACACTATAACAAGACTTTCCTAAAAGCTTGCATTTAATAAACATTTTGAACATTTTGAGAGACAATACAGGCTTCATGTGGTACTTTATTATAAAAACGTATGCAATTGCCCTTAAACAACGAATAATATTAATAAGCAAACCATTTTTTAGCAAGGCCAAAAATAAAACAACTATTTTGAGTTGTTCGCTGATAATGTAAAAAATAGGAAAAAATATGATATTTATTATCATATTCCGTACAAAATGTTTTTACTAATTATATTTATTAACTTATTAAATTGTCTATCAAAAACTGTTCATCCAGTAAACAGGTTTAACATACGGTAACTTAGATTATTTCATGCAGGTCACGTTCCAAATTAAAATGCGATAATTAATTTGGTATTGGGTAAAAGGCGATGGCATAATAAATTAAACTATGTATACATTAAACATAAAATTAATGTCTGTGATCTCAAGATCGTTGTAACTGTGTTTTCTCAAGTGCTTATATTTATTTACACGATACTAAAACACAATCAAGCTTTTTAAAATTTTGTCTGTTTTCTTTACTTTCACTGGAAGACAAAAGATATAGAGCAACATATTGGCTACTTTCCCAGAAAAATCCATAGTTCCTACAGGAGTTGTGAAAAACTGTATTTCAGGTGCATGAAGTCGCGGGCGTCTGCTAGTTTTAAACAGAACTATGAAAGTAGCACTTATACAGTACCATCATATAAAATAAAACAAACCCTTGTACTATTGTTACTCCGGCAATGGCGAACAAAAGTAAGAGAACAGAGCGCAAATTAACGAGGATTTTTTACAAAGAAACAACTGATTCAATGAACCCACTTAGAGCTTGCATTACATTTGCAAAGAATCAGTACAACTATAGCTTATCAATCGTACAGTTAACTTATTTACTGAGATGATAAAATTAAACCATGCTTCAAAAATAAGAATTGTTTAATGTAAAGAACTTTATAATTTATTTGCCAAACTGCTGGATATTATTCATTTATCCACATGGCATTCAGTTTTTTAGTAAATTTTCTCTCAACATTCGATTGTAAAACGTTAATATACTTTTATCTAGTACCTCGCGTGGTGAATTTGTAAATGTCGCATAGTTAACATCTAAACGCCGCGTGGTTTTATGTGAACTTTTTTTTTCAACTCGTGAATTTCGCATAGTCAACGAGTGAATATCAAGTTGTCAACGGGTGGAAAAATACATCGTGTTCACTTTCTGATTAGTCTCACAACAATCGACGCCGGTGTCCAAAAAGCCAGCTTGCTAAACTGCGTTATAGTTGAGGAGGCAAAAGCACTCCAATCCCTTACAAAGTCCAGTGATAAATAAGAGAAGTTAGCCTACCGTGGCCGAATGGAAAACGCCGAGCCTTGAAAACAATTTTAACATCACTCGAAACGATTAGGTTTCTTTTCCTTTTCCTGTCCGTCGTAAACTGGCTAGAACGTTACAAAATAAGCTAGTCGTACTGATCTTATCAATTCAAATAAATTAATTCGTACGGTTTAGATGTAAATAGTGGGTATGAATAGTCAAACCGTAGATGATAGTTATTTAAGTATATATTTTGTTATATCCGAAACGAGTGAAATAGTTTCCATTACCGGTGATTGAAATATAATCCATACGCATATAGCTCGCTTAAATCTTTTATGCTACCTATTATTAAATTGTATTTATTTGTTTACTTTTTTCTAAAGAATATCACAAACTATGTCCAGTTTACTACTTTGAATTTTGTTGCATAACAAAATTCAATAAATAACAAATTATAACTAAAACTTCTTGCTCGACTTTTTGAAGTATAGTTATGATTATGTTTAATTTACAGCAACAAAAATAAGATATAATATTCTTCTTTTTTATGACTTTTGCATACATTCCTAACTTTGAAACGAAGCCTACTAATTAGTATTTGTTTAATGAAAAGTAATCGTAAATCGATATTGTCAATTTACTACAAACCATCATAAAAAACATATATTATGTTATACTAGCAGACGCCTGCGATTTCGTCCGTCTTTTCCCACGGGAGCCATGGATTTTTCCGGAATAAAAAGTAGCCTATGTGTTAATCCATGCTATAATATATCACAAAACAATTATTCTTTTCAAGACTTCCACTTGTATTAGCTTAAAAAGTCTCCAGAGTATAGAAATTTGTCTAGAAAAGATGGATGCGACATTTCTAATAACATTCTCGAATCCCCTTCTCATACACAAACGCCTACTATTTATTAACCACTTTTGTGTGGCTGGAGCCGTGGGCTCGCTATTATATCCATCAAATACACCCCCGCTGTTAATATCAATTTACCCGTAAAAGTATCTAAAGATACTCCATCAAAGGGAACTATTTTCACCATAAAAGGTCCTTTTAAATTTATTAACTACGTTCACATACTTACGACTCGTCGCTTGGTAATTACGTGATTGGTAAAAAGATGGGCGTATTATTTTAGGATTCCGTATATTAAAATTAAAAACCAAACCCTTTCACGTCGCAAAGAGTTAATATTCCATTCCCTTGGAACTGTGAAATAACCAAACTTCTAATTGAACGTAAAAAAATGTATATTTCTTACTTCTTGTTTCTAAAGGGAATCTAAACATATAGTGTATTTTCTGTTAACCTAAGACAAGGGAAGATGAAGATAAAAACTATATTCGTAACCAGCGGACACCCGCGTCGTCCGCCCTTAGACCTCTTTAATCCAGCCCTTACAGTAGTATCGCTGTAGAAATGGAGTAACTTCTCCCATTTTCCCAACATTTCCTTTCACTGCTTTGCTCCTATTGATCGTAGCGTGATGAAAAGTACTTATATAATAACCTGTCCAGGAAGGAGTATGAAGAAATAATTGTACCAAGTTTCGTTAAAATCCGTCGAGTAATTTTTGTTTCTATAACGAATAAACAGACAGACCGACAGACAAAAATTTTACTGATTACATTTTTGGCATCAGTATCGATCACTAATCACCCCCTGATAGTTATTTTGGAAATATATTTCACGTACAGAATTGACCTCTCTACAAATTGTATTATAAGTATAGGTAAAATCATTGATACAGTTTTTTTTTAAATTTCTCTTCTTTTTTTTAAAATCTCAAATGTTGTCCAACTTGTATTTGTCTATAATAGTATTATCAGTTAAAATGTAAAATACATCAAACTAATATTAGATCATAAAGGCGAAAGTTTGTGTGTGTGTGAGTGTAAAAGTGTGCAAGTGTGAAGTGAGTAAGTATGTTTGTTCCTCTTTTACGCTGCGTCTACTTATTTATTTATTTATATAAACTACTGAAGCGATTTGGCTGAAATTTAAAATTGGAAATTGATTTTGCTCTGGATTAACACATAGGCTTTTCATCCCGGAAAAATCCATGGTTCCCGCGGGATTTGTGAAAAACTGAATTCCACGCGGACGAAGTCGCGGGCGTCCGCTAGTAAAAAAAAATAACATCTATTGTTATTTTTTATTATACATTTTAACTGTATGTTGCTTGGCCACTGACCTTGTCGCTCCTACAGGAGAAGGAGACTTTGAACCCACTTGGCGTAATCGATTTTATAGTACCTACATACTTGTTAAACTAAAGGGAGTATTGACATGTCTGGTACTTTACTTTGGATTTTGAAATATTCAGGTTTTCTTTCTATCATGATTATTTCAGTTGCTGGAACTGTGAAGTTATATACGTTACATTGCCGTACCTGGGAGTGCACGTCCAGTCGGTTCCAAGTTAATGTTCATATCAGCTGTCTTTGCTCATCGATAAGAATACCGTGATAGACTTCTGCCTCCGATTCTGGAGGTTCTTGGTTCGAACTTTTTCAGTTGTGTGCATTTTAAGAAATTAATTTTCACGTGTCTCAAACGGTAAAGGAAAAACATCGTAAGGAAACCTGCAAACCAGAAAATTTTCTCAATTCTCTGCGTGTGTGATATCTGCCAATTGGGTCAGCGTGGTGGACTATTGGCCTAACCTCTCTCATTGTAAGAGGAGAGTCGAACTCAACAGTGAGACGAATATGGGTTGATAATGATGATGAATGATGAAGCCAGCATCTGTGTAGTTTGGTGGGTCTAAGCTCCAAATTACTTATTTTAATAAGGTAATGGATCCTAAATTAGGTCATTCAAAATAGGCCGATGATGGAAATAAAATACCTGCAAATAGCAATGCGACAGGACAAAATCTTTTAAAACGAAATGTCCTTAGTTTGGTAACGCTAATAATAATCCCTTCTTTATAATCCATCAATCCGGGAACCTATTTTCACACAATATCCGAGGCTGTCGTGTTTAGGAACGAACTGAAAAATGTTTCCCCCCGAAATAATCTTGGATCAGCGAGTTTCCAGCACCGTAAATCAAAGTTCAACAATAAGATAGAAGTCTCCCTTTGGGATAAAGCTGAGCTGTCGTGGAATTTACGAGACGTACCAACGAACAAGGCATGAGACCTTGGCAGACGTCCCTATAAAACTAAGCTGTAATAATATTTTTTTTATAATAATTTTTTTTTTAATCTTTTTACAAATAAAATATATAAATTAAAACTAAAAATTACACAGTTTCAAATTCAGAATTAAAATATTGTAATATGTTTGGAAAAACTTGAAAGTTACAAAAGGGAAAATAAGTTCATCATCAACATCATCATTATCAACCCATATTCGGCTCACTGCTGAGCTCGAGTCTCTTTTCAGAATGAGAGGGGTTAGGCCAATAGTCCACCACGCTGGCCCAATGCGGATTGACAGACTTCACACACAGAGAATTATGAAAATTCTCTGGTATGCAGGTTTCCTCACTATGTTTTTCCTTCACCGTTTTGAGACACGTGATATTTAATTTCTTAAAATGCACACAACTGAAAAAGTTGGAGGTTGGTTTTGGAATAATTACATTACAAATCATGCCCACGAAAAAGTTGGTAAGCTGCATTTCGCGTTGGTTATCAAGCGCAAAAAATCAGCCAGCCCTTCTGACTAGCCACTAACTTTAAATTCATATATTTCAAATTTAAATACCTATCAAAGTCTTAAAATAAATTTATTATTGCTTTTATTGCTATTTTTTTAAAAGTCACAAATGATTTTTGGAACGTATATCTTCCACCATTGGAAAACTACAATATCAGTGAGTAACATAAGTTATATCCCCGTATTCTCACGGACATGAAAACTGGGTGGGTAAAACATTACAAATCATGCCCACGAAGGGTCTGCTAGTATTTCATAACAAATCTTTTGAACCGTTTCAGCCGAAAAATAACCGCTTCATCCTGTAAAACATACCATACTAACACCATTTTAAAAAGTAACAAAGCAATGCAGAACAATAATTCTTGTGGCTCTAAAAATAAACATGATGCGAAAAGCAACGTTAGATTTGCTTTATCAGCGCATAAAGTTCGTATACATTATTCCAGTGCTGTTGGTGTGCTTATACATCATTGTTGAATGTCTGTGCCGTAGTTGTATTATCATTAGAAATTTAGAAGCATGCGAAATTTTTAAGTCATAAGTTTCAAGTTTACAAGAAGTAGGTAGTTGAAATTTAGCTTTAAAAGTGTAACCCAAGATTAAATGAAATTATTTAAACTATCGTTCATATTAATTTATTATGAAATTAAACTAAATTTATCAGTTTGAATAGTACTTCGTTGCAAGAATCAGCTCATGACTAAGGGCCCCGTATGGGTTCGAAACTAGTCGGGCGTTCTCCAACGTTGTATCACGTGAGTTTTAGCCGTGTTTCATAATAAATTCATATGATCTATTTTACCATGGTGAGAATAAACTTGCAAGATATAGTAACCGGAATAATGTAAATCAGCCTTTATAGCGGTTTCTGTCAGGTGCTGGATATACGAATATTGAAAATGTGAATTTATTTCAAACTGTAACCTTTCACACATTTTAAAACGAAGCTCAATTGTTCAAATCAATTGCAATTGCTATTTTTTTTTGTAAATGATGAAGTAGAAGCTAGTTTCCTAAAATCAATTGAAATGTGATCAAACTCTAAAAAGCCTCCCTAATATGAATAAACGGAGATGTCTCTTTGTTCATATACTGATTTGTCGCATTAATAAGTCTTGGAAGTATATAATAAATATAATATGTAAAGAATTCAAAGTATGCCTCTTATCTACATAATATGTACAACTAGGAATTTGTAGGTTTTGAGTTGGAATATCTAAGGAATCGGTACAAGCATGACATAACCTACGTTTGTTACATGAAAGCAAAAGCAAGTGCTACAAATCTTTAACAACGACTAGCAGTCGCTCGCAGTTTTACCCGCGTAATTTTGTTTCACTTTCAAATCAAATCAAATCAAAAATCATTTATTTCAAGTAGGCTCAGTTTTCACCCGTCAGTTGACTATTTGTAAAGATTCTACCACCGGTTCGGAAGGCAGGTTCTGCTGAGAAGATAACGGCAAGAAAGTTAACAGTTGCCCTTTTTTTATTTTATTCTTTTTTTTATTCTTTACAAGTTAGCCCTCGACTACAATCTCACCTGAAGGTAAGTGATGATGTAATCTAAGATGGAAGCGGGCTAACTTGTTATGAGGAGGATGGAAATTCACACCCCTTTCGGTTTCTACCGGAACGCTAAATCGCTTGGCGGTACGTCTTTGTCGGTAGTAGTAATATTATTCTATTAAGAATATTCTCGTATTATATACTCGTAGTGTATAATATAGCTAGCATATAGTTACTTGGAGAAGTCTTAGCTCAGTCTAGTAGTGAAATAATTTAAAAATCAGTAAACAAAGTTTTGAGTTAAATTGAAACATACAAACAAATCAACATTTTAAATAATTTTAGTTCAGATTTCTTAGACTAATTTTATTTATCAACAAAAAGTGCTTAACTAATGTCTATCCACAAGCAAACAACAACAAGCATCCCATCTGTAACTCATCCATATAAGTTGTTTCACACCACAAACACTAGAAATTTCTACCTACCTTCATATTTACCTTGTACATTTTTAGCATTGGAAAAACAACCCTAATATTTATTCTATAAAGTTCATTTTATAACGGATGTTTCTCAATGCATGTTACATTTCAGTTCTACCATTTTCTTATCATACAGTTATAGCTTTTCCTGTTAAAGTAATAAAGTCTGTTTCAGATTGTGAACAGTCATGTACACAGTCTAATTATTGGCGTTTTGCTATTAAGAAGTGATCCGCAAACCATTAACCTGAATTTTGTGTTTGTATTTTCGCGCTAGTATATTTCTGGCACCAACACCTATCAATTAGTTCACCTACGCTAAAACCTATTTGGTAAGTTTGATGGTTTAGTACCCAAGCGTTTGGGGTTCGATTTCCAGTAGAGTCAGAGACATAAACCTTATTATTCAGTGATCTGACTACTTATCATCAGGCTAGTTGTATCATTATTATCGGTATACTTTATTTTCTTCTGGATATATAATATGAGAGAGGAAATGGAGCTTTAACCCACAACCCACAAGCCTTTTGAAGGTCAAAGTTGCTCCCATCAGTACACTCTACCTAAGTTTTGACGACGTCCGTGGCGCAGTTGTATACGCGGTGGATTTACAAGACGGAGGTCTTGGGTTCGATCCCCGGCTGGGCTGATTGAGGTTTTCTAATTAGTCCAGGTTTGGTTGGTGGGAGGCTTTAGCCGTGGCTAGTTACGTACCGTTTTTAGCGTTCCGGTACGATGTCGTGTAGAAACCGAAAGGAATGTGGATTTCATCCTACTCTTAACAAGTTAGCCCGCTTCCATCTTAGATTGCATCATCGTTTACCATCAGGTGATATTGTAATCAAGGGCTAACTTGTAAAAAAAATTAAAATTTCTAGAAAGAGAGAAAATATCAGTATTTTATGACCCAATCCAAGACTTGAGTTCTATTCCTCGACCTGAATTGAATAATTTAGCATAAAGGCTAACCTTATTAGGCTGTATAGTACGACCGTGCCCCCTTATTTTTTTTGTTTTGCTCAACTCAGATCATTTAGGTGGTTTTTATGGTTTATTCAGTCAAAGTTGCTGTTCGAATGTGACGGAATTTATAATAAGTGAACATAATCAGTTAAAATGTAAAGCCACTGCAATGTAACCAGCTTTAATTCGAATCAGGTTTCGGTGGGCGGTTTGTGGCACATATAAATTGCATTCCGGGATTTACCGCTTACCTGCTGTCGCGCTGTCAGTTGCCTAGATCTGATCGAGCAGTGAATGTGCCATTTGTGGTACAATATATTTTTAATGAGATGTTGTCCATGTATTTTTGATGATGACAATGATATTTTGACCAACTACCGTCGACAATAGACCCAACGAGCGGGGATCGAAGTCAAAACTTTTCAAGTGTAGATACATTAACGGCTTCCGTGGCGCAGTGGTATACGCGGTGGATTTACAAGACTGAGGTTCGATCCCCGGCTGGGCCGATTGAGGTTTTCTTAATTGGTCCAGGTCTGGGTAGTGGGAGGCTTTGGCCGTGGCTAGTTACCACCCTACCATCAAAGGCGTACCGCTAAGCGATTTAGCGTTCCAGTATGATGTCGAGTTGAAATCAAAAGGGATGTGGATTTTCATTCTCCTCCTAACAAGTTAGTCCGCTTCCATCTTAGATTACATCATCGCTTACCATCAGGTGAGATTGTAATCAAGGGTTAACTTGTAAAGAATAAAAAAAATCATTATACCAGTAAGAAAAGAACATCTATACAAATATTAAGACGAACTTATAAGCTCGTCTTAATATTGTTTGTATGGCTCAGTATCTTGATGTTTGGAAATCCCTACAAAAGGTCTATGTTCTGAAGTGATGATGATGATGATGAATATTTGTATAGAGGTTCTATTAATATGACCTTAAACTCTCTCGAACAGAGTAGGTACATAAAATATTGTAGTGCAGCTATATTATGAAAACAGATATTATTATATACATCTTTAATAGGTTTAAATACATTATCTACAGCCTTTTTAATGGCCACTACTCTTTTCTTATAGGTGAGAGGATTTTGCAGTTTCAACTCACAACTCTGGTGCTCACCAAGTGGTAATATTCTAACTTTGCCACGACCATTGTCAGATGATATTGAAAATGAGTGAGACCAACGGCAGTAATTTTTCCTCAAAATCCCGCGAGAAACATAAATTTTTCCGAGATATAAAGTAGTCTATGTGTTAATTCAGAGTAAAATCTATTGCCATTCCAAATTTTAGCTCGATCGCTTCAGTAGCCGCAGCGTAAAGGAGGAACAAAGATACTTACACACTTAAACACTGTGTGATGTGAAGCCCAGTCCAGGCCTCAAAACTAGGAAGTCATAACCCACATAAAATGTTTGTGGATTCGAGTCATAACCAACGACCAATATAACTGAGGGCAGCGGCCTAATTGACTATTTTGGTCGTTGTTATCAACTTATCGAAGTGGTCAAGGAAGTGTCATCTACATTCTATAAGATACTGGCTAAAGTCGCGCGGTTTCACCCGCGTGGTTCCCGTTTCCGTAGGAATACGGGGATAATATATAGCCTATAACCTTCCTCGATAAATGGGCTATCTAACACTGAAAAAATTTTTCAAATCGGACCAGTAGTTCCTGAGATTAGCGCGTTCAATCAAACAAACAAACAAACTCTTCAGCTTTATAATATTAGTATAGATACACCGGATGACATTTGTAATTTGTATCATAGTATGTGGATGACATTTTGTCAATTAATTTGTTTTTTATTTTGATGGTTGTTAACAAAAACCAAAATAGGAAATGGACCAGCAGGTTTCAGATAATGAAGTACTAATAATATCCGCCCTTGAACAGGCAAACAAACCTCGCCGGCAGCTAATCTAAACAGCTGGTTGCAATAAATCCTGAAGCGCAATTTATCTGCACCGGACAACAATGGCGCGCCGAAACGTGATAGGATTTGTGTGGGTTACTTTTAATGAATTTGTAGACTCGTGGGCATTGAAACCTCTGCCTAAGTATGACAATACGAGTATGGTAATGATAAATAACCTCACATAGATCCTTTTGGGTGCTATTGAGTTGTTTTTTCTTCTACTCGTATAATGTGATGTAATTTGTATGCTTTCTTTACTAATGTTATAAAGCTGAAGAATTTGTTTGTTTGCTTGAACCCGCTAATCTTAAGGACTACTGATCCGGTTTGAAAAATTATTCCAGTGTTGGCCATTTGACTACTAAATGGACGACCGATCGCCCATCGTATCCGTTACGTGACATGTAAAAAAATATAAAGTAAACTAAGGGCAATAGGAGAGCACAGTATCATGCTCCGCGCGATAGAGGAATATAAAGATTTTTTAAATGGCTCACAACGGTAGATTAAAACCGCATTCCCTGACTGTCGGCTTCTTCAACGCAGACGGGCTTTTCGATAAAATACTCGCGGGCAGCGAATGGTTAGATAGCCCATTTATCGAGGAAGGCTATAGGCTATATATTATTCCCGTATTCTTACGGGAACGGGAACCATGTGGGAAAAACCGCGCGGCGTCAGCTAGTAATGTATATAATATGCTTAAATACTAAGCGGGAGTACAACCTTAGTCGAACGAACTTGTGAAGAAGATGTCTATGCCACACTTCAATCCATTAAAACTTTTGTAGAACACGATTGATTCGCTGATGTTTTAGTATATATAATAAATTTCATATCATAATATCTTAAATTAGATGATAAGTATAAAAAAGCTAAGTTCATAAGCATCGTAGCTATTAACTCTTAGATTAATGAACCCCGTTGGTAAGGACAAAGTGATCGTGCGAGAAAATTGGACGGTGCGAGTGACACTGATGGAACAAGGTCGCTTGCTATGTTCTAGACTTCATACCTTAGATACATAGATCAAAGCTTCATACGATGTACAGTTATGACGAGACCAGTAAAGGATAACACAGGCGAGATATTTTGTTCAAGCTTCATCTAAACAAACATTATAATGAGATAAGATTTAATATTTTGTTAGTTTTTTACAATTTATTAGAAAAATCATCATCAACATAATCATTAACAGCCGATGGACGTCCACTGCTGGACATAGGCCTCTTGCATGGACTTCTAAACCCGCTTGATGTCCTTAGTCCACCGAGTCGACCAACACTGCGCTTTCCGGTGCGGGGTCATAATATTATAATAGATGTATATACAGGAAGAAAATTTTTTTAGTGCGGATATTTTTATATTTTGTACATAAACAAAATTTAATGATCACGTATTTTTTCTTTTTTTTTTAACTCAAATATAACAAAATTATCGTTAGCTAAAGTTATTTACTTTTGAACAGTATTTTAGGGTCACCCTATTGTGCGTTTATTTTATTTTCGTTTGATACCTAAAGGACGTCACCAGATCACTTTTAAGCTGAATATATCTTGTTTAGTAATAATATGTACATTATTTTGTTATTTTAGAGACATAAATTTAAAAAAAAAATTACATAAAATGTATCGAACTGTTTGTAGATTTATATTCTATTAATGATACAGAACCACGAAAAAAAATATCCGCACTAAAGACCGAATCACCCTGTATAATATTATAATAGGCTATACTTTATATTAGTATTCCTACAGGTGAAACCACAAAGCGTCAACTAGTTTATTCTGTATTATAAAGAGGTCAAGTTTAAATGTTAGTGATTTTGTAGGGGGTAATTAGAAATAAAGACCACGGCTCTACCACGACCATTTTTATACCTATGTATTCCACTATTTCGATCTGAAACATTTTTTATATTGCTCTTTTTAGACCCCTTTATAAGTAACTGGGTTACAGTATTTTTTTTATTTAATAAAGAACTTAAGAAGTAACTTTTAAAACTCTTGCATTTTATTTTATGGCTGTTTTCTGTACACTCAAATAAGTTTATCCAATTAAATAAGAAGCGTAATTGCAGTTTTAATTGGATCCCCGAGCTACTGCTTAGTTCATCAGAGGTGATGGCTTACGCTGATAAAGCTTGAGACGTTAATCTCTTTGTTTTGGGCATTAACTTCACGGTTATTATGTCGTTGTGTAATTCCGGTGTCATTTATACGATGTACAATCCTAATGGGGGATAAGTTAAAAAAAAAAACAGTTTAAACCATATTAAGTAAATAATAACAATATTAGAACCACGCAGCTGTGCTTTATTGTTACAAGTTCCTCAATTATTGGTTGATATTAACATTCTTTATGTTATTGTAGAGCGGATGTATCAGTGTTGGTATAAATAAAAGGGTATTTGATGAATTAAGCTCAGTTGTTTGTGAGACATCGTCACGCTGCCAGTCGTGTTAGTGATTTTGTGCAATATCGTTTTGTGTTGTAGTTATTAAACGCAAGTTTAAACGCAAGAAAGGCTTATTATAGTGTTAATAGTTATATTAATGATAAAAAAGCTTGGTGTTAAACTCTAATATATGAATGACTGTGTGCTTAATTTTAAATAAGTTTGTAAAATGGTGGTAAACAAAAAAAAAACCTTGGCTGAGTTTGTTGTTGGCTCTTCTCGGACCAAGGCGCGTTTGGAACCCTCGTAACTTTAGTTTTAAGTTTTCGATTATTATTACCACTAGGTAATAATAATCGAAAACTTAAAACTATGTCCTAAAAAGTCTTTTATCAGGCGGTAACAAGGTGCGTGCCTTCAATAGCTGGGTCATGCCCTAACTCATATACACTTTTGGCATTCTAAAGTGGACTCAAACCGAACTGGATTCCCTGGACTGTAAAGTCCGCAAACTGCTGACGTCATACCGGATGCATCACCCCCGTTCATCTGTAATGAGATTGTACATCCTACGCAAGTATGGAGGACGTGGCTTCTTAAACGCCAAGAACCTCCATAATCGTGAGGTGTGCAACCTCAGAGATCATTTTCTCAAGATGAATGTGAGTATGTATCAGGATGTCGTTGCAGTGGATAAGGGACTTACCCCGCTATCCCTAGGCAAAGAGAACTGGCGCAAGCCTATCATCATCATCATCATCATATCAGCCGATGGACGTCCACTGCAGGACATAGGCCTTTTGTAGGGACTTCCAAACATCGCGATACTGAGCCACCTGCATCCAGCGAATCCCTGCGACTCGCTTGATGTCCTTAGTCCACCTGGTGGGGGGTCGGCCAACACTGCGCTTACTAGTGCGGGGTCGCCATTCCAGCACTTTGGGACCCCAACGTCCATCGGCTCTTCGCACTATGTGCCCCGCCCATTGCCACTTCAGCTTCGCAACTCGTTGAGCTATGTCGGTGACTTTGGTTCTTCTGCGGATCTCCTCATTTCTGATTCGATCACGCAGAGATACTCCTAACATAGCTCGTTCCATCGCCCGCTGTGTGACTCTGAGCCTTCTTATGAGGCCCATAGTTAGCGACCAAGTCTCGGAACCATAGGTCATCACTGGCAACACGCACTGGTCGAAGACTTTTGTCTTGAGGCACTGAGGAATTTCGGACAAAAAGATGTCGCGAAGTTTCCCGAATGCAGCCCAGCCGAGTTCACCTCTTTCTCGAAATTGGACCTACCTAACTGGATCATATGTCCTAGGTATATGTATTCGTCTACAATTTCGAGTGCAGCGTTCTCAACTATAACTGGGTGGAGCGATACATGAGCATTACACATTATTTTTGTTTTGCCCATGTTCATTTTCAGGCCCACCTGTTGAGAAACGCTGCTGAAGTCATTGAGCATGGTACTAAGGTCATCCAGAGTCTGTGCCATGATGACTACATCGTCCGCGAACCGCAGTTGAGTGATGTACTCGCCATTGATGTTGATGCCAAGTCCGCTCCAGTCCAGAAGCTTAAAGACGTCTTCCAGTGCGGCGGTAAATAGCTTCGGAGAGATCACATCTCCCTGACGCACTCCTCGCTGCAACTGGATTGGCCTCGTAGTCTGATCCTGAATACGGACTGACATAGTGGCGTTTTCGTACAAGCACTTCAACGCTTGGATATACCTGTAATCAATTCGGCATCTCTGCAATGACCTTAGCACAGCCCAGGTTTCCACCGAATCGAAGGCTTTCTCATAGTCCACAAACGCTAAGCAAAGTGGCTGGTTATACTCGTGAGTCTTCTGTATAACCTGCCGCAGCGTATGGATGTGGTCTATGGTACTAAAACCTTTTCGGAAACCGGCTTGTTCGGGAGGCTGGAAGTCGTCAAACCTATTAGCGAGACGATTCGTAATGACTCTCGAGAACAATTTGTAAACATGGCTTAACAGCGAGATGGGTCTGTAATTCTTCAGCAAGGTGTTGTCACCTTTTTTGAAGAACAGAACCACCACGCTCCTATGCCACGCCTCAGGCAAGCCTATAGTAATTAGTAACTCAGATCGTGTGGCAATATGGAAGAGCAAGGAGTTGCATGGACGATTCTACAAGGCCCTTACTGGGCCGGATGTAGATCAAATAACATCTGTATCTTGGTTGCAATTCGGTGACTTGTCTGTGCAATTATGGACGAAGTTATAAAGACGAGAAACTACCGGAAACATATTATGAAAGATGGCACTCTAGACATCTGTCGAGCGTGTCATCGTCCTGGGGAGTCCCTCAGGCATATTGTGTCCGGGTGTTCTCACCTTGCTAACGGCGAATACTTGCACAGACATAATAAAGTAGCCAAGATAATCCACCAACAGCTTGCTCTTCAATATTGCCTTATCGATTTTGAGATGCCTTACTATAGGTACGACCCAGCGTCAGTTCTTGAAAAAAGCAGTACATTGCTCTACTGGGACTGAACGATTATCACTGACAGGTATATTGTAGCCAATAGACCTGATATAGTGCTAGTCGATCGGTCAGCCCGTTGTGCAATAATTGTTGATATTACAGTTCCACATGACGATAATCTGGTGAAAGCCGAAAAGGAAAAAGTATCAAAATACTTGGACCTTGCTCACGAGATTACCGCCATGTGAAATGTTGAGTCAACTATTATAGAGTCGGATACAAAAGGCAGTGATTCTTGAGACGGCACGTATTGTGAGGAGGTTCCTCACTCTGGAGCCCTGACCGCCGGTTGCTTGGGCACTCAAATGTCCCGCAGCGGGAGGGTGAATTTTTTTTATAAATTTTTAATAATGTTTTGTATTTTATACTTATATTGTTAAAAATTTTAAAAAAAGAAGTAATAAATAAATAAAGAGATTATCGAAAACTTAAAACTAAATCTTATAGTTAAGATTAAATAAAATTATGACATAATCTTGACTAGCTATACTTTATTCCCGTCAATAATAACCAATAAAAAATTTAATATAAATAAAAAACACATTACATTAGCAAGTGACGTCATTCATAGAGATAACAGCGTGATTGGCGTATCACGTCACCGCAAGCGCCAATCACAAACCGATGCCTTGTAGCGAATGACGTCTCAGTTTATGATAGGCAATACGCAATACGGGCGCAAACAGGCGTTAGTGACCCTGCTTTCTTCACGGTCGTAGGTTCGATTCCCACTAGTGGATGAAAATAAAGATACACTCTGTGGTTTCATTATAAAAGGAAGGATTTCCAATGGATTGCTATTCTTTTTTTTCAGTCTCGATATTAAAGTACGAGTAATACTTTTCGAAAATCGTATAAAAAGAGCGGAATATTCAATCCGATTACATCGTACTCGTTCGTATTGCAAACGGGTTTGTTTTAAAAATATAAAATGAATTCACAGCACAAAAACCGTTCACAGAATTAAGGCGCGTTCACACTTAGCGTTTAGTTACCCGCTAACTGTGAGTCGCTGTTACGCTGCTTTAAGTACAATATATTTCTAGTCTGTAGTCATGTGGTACGTTGTTTATCTTTATACAATCGCAAACGCTTCGAAAATTATAAAATGTATGGGAATGACATTTGGTAGGTCATGTGATCAAAATTATCGATTGGAGCTATCATGCCCATACATTTTTGCATTTTTCGAAGCGTTAGTCTATGTAAAAAGAGAATCGTCGTGATATATGGCTATATGCCCTGTTTTGTATATCTCGGAACTGCGAGTTTTGAATTCACCTCTATCTCTCTCTGTCTATCACGATACTGTAGAAACAGAAAGATAGAGATGAATACGAAATTCAGACATGTGATTTAAAACATCGTTGCAGAGTAGCCCTACTGATCACTATTAGATGTTAATGATGATACTGAAGATTACTTGAAAAAAAAAGAAAGCTTACATTGTCGGATTCAGGACCTCTGTCGTGCAAAACAAATCACTGGACCAACTGACCAAATAAGTTTAAAAGATCAATTGATGAGGTCATTGCCGTCTTATTTCAGCAGAATCTTCAGCAGAATCTTTTGAATCGGTAGTCTTTAAAATAGTCTAATTTGACAAAAGTGATTGTAAACTAACCTAGAAATGGAAGATTTTATATTTTAAATTAATTACCTATGCAACTAATATTCTACATCAGGTTATTATTGCAAGTCTATTGAACGCGTAATTGGTACTCCATTACAGAGAAAAAAAGTGTGAACGCTTCCTTAGCACGTGGGAACTTTGATGTTTCTACCACATTGTACACGTTAGTTATAGCTGATTTGCTCCTGAAAATCTTTAATCTTTTGTGTATCATGTTAGAAAAAATATGGAAAATTCGTTAGCAATCCTTGAGAGGTAATTGGATTTTTTTTAAATTTATTATTTTATGACTGTTTACGTTATTTTTATATATTTATACATTAAGTGTTACAAAATTAGTCTTAACAAAATTTCAATTTTCTCTACTACTACTATAAATTTAATAGCCTAAATTAAGTGTAAACTAGAAGAAAGATTTAGTTAGCGTGAAAATACATATGTAAAAAATTTAGTCTATAGATAGTCTGTGATGATAAAATGTCTTGTCTGTGACCACGTTTATTCCTTTCCTCCACTTTCATATTATACATTACTGTTAATTTGTTGTACAATGTTTATTCATAAATAAATATGTAATATAAATATTTATGTATTTTTTGGCTGGTGGGAGGCTTCGGCCGTAGCTAGTTACTACCCTACCGGCAAAAACGTACCGCCAAGCGATTTAGCGTTCCAGTACGATGCCGTGTAGAAACCGAAAGGGGTGTGAATTTTCATCCTCCACCTAACAAGTTAGCCCGCTTCCACCTTAAACTGCATCATCTTACCTTACTTACCATCAGGTGAGATTGTAGTCAAGGGCTAACTTGTAATGAAAAAAGCCAGGGAAAGACAGGCTAAAACTAGTTCTGCGACAAAGCACTGGAAAATGGTCTCACTATTCTTCTAAAAACCGGTTCAATTGGACACTTTTATTTAAAACTGCAGCAAAGTTGCTCTTGACAATGTAAAAAGACCAATCGGTGCGCTTCGAACAGCACTCGACTCTAGTTTCCAATGAATAAAAGTTTTAATTAACGCTACGGATTTGTGGCGCAATTTGCTCGGTAAAACTAAAAGATGTTTTAGATTTGTTTTATGGTTCGGATTGTAGTTTAGAGATAAATTGAAAATGCTTTCTCTATATATTTACGACCTCTCTGGCGCAGTTGTTAGTGCTGTGGTTCTCAAAAGGTCCTGGGTTCGATTCCCAGTTTTGGATTTTATATTTTTAAACTCAGTTCAGGTCTGAGGGTAGGCTGTGTGGCTAGTTGCCACCCTACCGGCAAAGACGTACCGCCAAGCGATTTAGCATTCCATAAAGTCAAAGAGTTTGTTTGATTGAACGCGCTAATCTCAAGTACTACTGGTCCAATTTCAAAAATTCTTTCCGTGTTAAATAGCCTATTCATCGAGGAAGGTTATAGGCTATATAATATCCCCGTGTTTCTACGGGAATGGGAACCACGCGGGTAAAACCGCGTGGCGTCAGCTAGTCGAGAATAAACTTGTGCCTCTTGCAAGTTAGCCCGCTTTCACCGTAACTGCATAGCGACTTAACAACAATCAGTGAGATCACTATCAAGCGCTAACTTTTCATTAAGTAAATAAAAAGAAATTCCCCTAAAATCACAGAAAGTTTACATATTTTATTGTACTACTAGTAGACGCCGCGAGATTTTACCCTCGAGGTTCCTGTTCCTGTAGGAACATGGGAGTATTATATAGACTTCCTCGATGAATGGGCTCTCTAACACTGAAAGAGGTTTTCAAATCGGACTAGTAGTTACTGAGATTAGCGCGTTCAAACAAACAAACTCTTCAACTTTATAATATTTGTATAGATGTATAGATGACGACCGCATGGCGCAGTGGGTTGTGACCCCCCTTTCTATTTCCACTGCCGTGGGTTCGATTATGCCGTAGCATCGGTATTTACCAGGGTCTGGGTGTATTTCTACATTACATTAGTATTTATTTGTAGGATACATATAAATTTATAATTGATAAAATCAGCTTTCTTAGTCCTCATAACACAGGCCATACGCTTTCTTTGGGGCTAGGTAGTAAAGTATATATTTATTTATTATTGTATTGATCAGATTGAATCAGTAAAATTATAAAGTTCTTAATTTTGCCAGCGTACTTTCGAAATAAAATTATCGCAAATCCATAGAACGAAATGCCTCTGAATGAATTTAAAATCTCCGCAAAATTGTACTTTTCCAATTTTGCGGCAAAAACAACGGCGAACAATTGGTAATAGTAATCAAGTCTGGGTCGAACGAATGAAAGTTTTAATTAACGATGCGAAAAAATAGTTTAGTTCTGTTATTTTAATGACATTCCATTTTATCTGGGATTTATTTAACCACTTTGTGGATTTTGTTTTTTGTATATTACGACAAAAAATACGAATTACGATTTTATTTGATTAAAGCTGTGGTCCAGCTTTTCCCGACAAGGCTTTGGTAAATAACATTTTCTAATATTTATACTTTCTCTCTTTTTTTTAAGAGTAGCTATTTTATAAGGATTTACAACTCAACAGTATGGATTTCAAATTCGTTTCTCTCTGTCTTTATCAATAGTATAGCGTTAGACAGAGAGATGTTGACAAATTCTAAACACATGCTTTAGTTCTAAACATCGTTATAGAATATAATATTGTTAGTATTGTACTGGTTCTACTCTAGACACTTACTATCGTTTGATCATAATACTCACGGATTCTTTGATTCTTTAGCTATCGATATGTATTTAATGTAAGAAAAATAGATTAAGTACAAGTAGTTAAGACATTATAATGCTATAATCAGTTTTTTGAATTGCCTCCGAATATACAAGCAATATCCGAAATTATTCTCCCGTGAAATTTGACGGCCTCCGTGGCGCGGTGGATTCTCAACATGGAGATTCTGGGTTCGATCCCCGGCTGGGCTGATTGAGGTTTTATTAATTGGTCCAGGTCTGACTGATGGGAGGCCGTGGCTAGTTATCACCCTACCGGCAAATATGTACCGCCAAGCAATTGAGCTTTCCGGTACGATGTCGTGTAGACATGCAGCAGTGTGGAAATTTCATCTTCCTCTTAACAAGTTAGCCCGCTTCCATCTTAGACTGCATCATCACTTACCATCAAGTGAGATTATAGTCAAGGGCTGGCTTGTAAAGAATTAAAAAAAAATATCCCAAACAAAATTCTAAGCTATTTTTTTTATTCTTTACAAGTTAGCCTCTACAATCTCATCTCCAGCTCTGAGTTAGGAAGTTGGTGATTTCACATCCCCTTTCTTTGGAGAGTACGATGACCCGTTAATCTTGTTCATTAAAATCTGATTCAAATTTAAAATTAATTTATTTCAAGTAGGCAAAGTTTACAAGCACTTTTGATACGTCAGTAGAACATTTGTAAAGATTTTACCACCGGTTCGAAACGCAGGTTCTGCCGAAAACAGGCACTCTTTTAAAAAAATCATCCAGTATTAAAGGACATGTTTTAAAATGGGCCTTTATTATTTTTAATTTATAAGCAGCTCGATAGTGTTTTTTTTGGATAGAAGATACAAAGTGCTGTTGAGAAAATAATTATCAGAATTTTTGGAACCCGCATTAATTGGATAAATATTTTTTTTTGTTTCGCTCCCTTGTCTACAAATTATACATAGACAATTATACAGTAAAAGTTTTCAAAACAGCCAATAATAACACCTAGAATTTAATTCATATTCGGTGTAAGCTGTCAATGTCATGTTATATTTTCAAATGTCAATAAGACACTAGTTAAAAAGAAACATTAAATCGTAGACAAAGAAGCATTAAACAAAAAAAAAAAACCTTAAATTACTTTAAAAACGCCATGCTTAATTGACACTCGGAATAAAGGTCCAGCCTCCATACAAAATTGGGACATGTCTATGTCTGTCTAATAACATTATTAGTGATACTTAGGTATTTAATCATAGCTGATTTATCTGATAGTGATAGTTAAAGTCAAATATGATCACGTCATATCATACATTCGAGAGGAATTATCCTTGTATGACTTGGGCCTAATGGCACAATTGACGTAGACCATCAGTTTTAATAACACTGAATAGTTCCAACGCTACGTGCCAACACATAATGCCTTAAGTAGTAATCGTTACCAAGTACCAACTGTAACAGGCGTTCGCGCCAAAAACAGGCCCGTGCGAAATGCAAACAAAATGGAGGTTAATGGCCTGTGGATCACGTCTTAATAGCAAAACGCCAATTAGCATCAGTAATGCATCGGCGCTCACAAGCAAAAATAAACTGTCTAAAACAGATGATAATGACTATAATCGCTTGCTATTAGAACGTTTCACACTTAAATGTCACATCAATTTGTAAGAGTGAACAGGAAATTCAGCTCTAAATGCAAGTAATAAGTTTGATTATCGCATGAGTATCATATGGTTATAAATTAGTAAAGTGCTACAGCGTAGAAAATATCCAGCGTCTGTACAGTAACAATGAATAGCTTGGTATTGTATTTGACGGTGTATGGATATCGTAGATAGCCTCCTTAAGTGCTTCACGAGTGTGAAGGGCTGTTCTAGTTAGATTGTTAAGTCGTGTTGCACTTGACAAGGAATGTTATATTAGCTGTACAATGGAGAGAATAATACGGATTTACTATGTTTACAAGTTACAATTTCTATCGCAATGTAGTAAAGACAAGAAGAAATGTTTATTGGAAAATATTCAGTATTGAATTATAATGGCATTTTGGCCATAATAGTACGTATTATGAACGTCATAAGGCAACTGTAAACTGTAAACCGTACCCATACCATCTGAAAAACACTTTAACGACTCGTGTACCCTTAGGTATATGGTCTTTATAAACGTACGCACGGCGGTACGTCTTTGTTGGTAGGGTGGTAATTAGCCAAAGCCGAAGCCTTCCACCAGTAAGACCTGAACCAAATAAGAGAACTTCAATCAGCCGGGGATCGAACCCAGGACCTCCTTACTGTAAGTACATCGCGAATACCACTGAGCCACGGAAGCCGTCAAAAATTACTCATTTGATTTCTGAGAGGAACTTTATAATTCGATGCAGAATTGATTAATGAATTGTTACAACATCCAAATTAGTGTCATATAAAACTTATAATATATATATTAATAACTTTGAATTTTAATTGTTTAATTAAGGTGATTTTGATTTATTATAAATTAAAGGATTTCGTCGTCATTAGTGTTAAGTGCTACATGGAAGACCTCGTGAACAAAGTGACCTAAAACGTAATAGTTAGTGAAAGACTAAGATTAAGTTATTGGACATTATCTTAGTAAAATAATAATATATTATAAGTTTAGGTTAAAGTTAAATCACAAAATTGTCACTGAAGTAGGTTAGATCGTAATTTTTTGAATTACCAAATTGATACTTTACAACAGAGAAAAAAAAAGCAAAAATGTTTTTTGAAACGAAATGCTAAGTCCAAAATCGTCGGTCCCCACAATAAATTCAGGGGCTGAGTTGGAAATGGGTTTAACAAACATAATAATAATCTCCCGCATTTATTTAAGTATTACAGTGCTTATTTTAGTGTACATTGTTTTAATAAAATAAATTTCATCTGCATAAATTACCAAAGCTAATATATTTTCACCAAAGCCTCTGTTAAAACTATGGCCAAAACTTTTTGTTCTAAATTATCTTAACGAGGCAAACAGTAGCGACTGCTATAATTTTATTTACTAGTACGAGTAGATATAAGCCTCGCAAAACTGTAACTTTGGTATTAAGAAACTTTCTAACAAAATTACCTATGCGCAAAAATTTTTGTTTACCTAATGAACCAGAATACCTAATGAGAATGAAAAACTCAATTTATATTTCAAAACTGAAACAATATGTCTATTCTGTACTAGCAGATGCCACGCGGTTATACCCGCATAGTTCCCGTTCGCTTAGGAATACAGGAATAAAATATAGCCTTTAGCACCCGAGGATAGTGTAGCTTCTAAATAGTTAAAGAATTTTTCAAATCTGTTTATAGTATAGGTATTAGTAGGTTTGGAGCCTATTCAATGCAAACAATCAATGAAACCTCTTTATAATATTTTTATAGATTCAATAAAAACAGGTTATTTATGGTTGTTGAATATGGAATTAAATAAAAAAAAAAATCTCTAAGCCCATTTTTGTTGAATAGGAAGATATTTAAATTTCATTTTCATTTCATTCATTGGATCGGACGAATCGAAGTCTGGAAGAAGGTTTGGAAGCTAGTTCATGATTATTTTGTCCGAATCGCCATTTAAGCATGGTCATGAATAAATATTTTGATCCTGGGTACATGGAGTATTATAAAGAGTTGTCCATAATAAAATTATAGATTCAAAAATAAGTTCATCTGTCTCTCTCTTACCTTTTACCACTAAACTGCAATAAATATATTTTTTTTATGAAGAAAAAAATAGGTCTTCGCGCATATTGAACATAGGCTACTTTTCATCCCGGAAACATCAATGGTTCCCGTGGGATTTGTAGAAAACAGAATTTTTACGAACGGAGTTACGGGCGTCTGCTAGTATAAAATACCGCTTAATCCATTTCTTCTTAAAATTGACCCCCTTTTAACACCACTTTTACACTGGCTAACTGTACTAGAACCTTTATTTAATGCCAGCTTTGATAAGTGTGATAATATTTTCAAAGAGTAGCTTTTAGTTCTCAGAATATATCCTCATTTATGAACATTAAAGCTCTCGAAGTGCAACGGAGTTTCATAGGAAAGTTTTAAGCCGGGCCATGGCTTTATTACAGATGACACGGAAATTACGCGCGGGCCACAGTTTAAGCTGTTTAAGCCGTTGAGCCATGCTGGACACAGGGGATTAATGCGACCACACGATGTAATGTGGGGGCGTGATGTTTTCTTATTTTGGTGGATTTTGTGCTCATTCCGGGTTATAGGGAAAGTTTGACTAAGCCTTGGTCGAATGAATAATTGAATGGCGACCCTTGGTAGAATTATTAATTTGACAAGAAATTTAAATTGAAAACGTGGACGTGTACTAGTTTTATTGTATTGGAATAGACTCATGAATAATTTCTGACATCATCACAAACATGATAACAACCTTTGTAAAATATTTGTTTTTTATAACGTATTGTATTGATATATTTTTTAAATATAATTGAAGAGATTGAAATAGAAGTGATTTTTAAATACAAGAGAGCGAGTCTCTTTGCGCGAAAGTTCTTGATTTTAAAGATAATTAATATTGTTTTTCTTCTACAAAAGCACATAACACCTGTCCAATATTTGAAGTGAACGATAAAAGTATGTAGAATATATTCCTACTTAATTACTTAATGATAGATTTATTCACTTATATATCTTTGATTCAATGTCTTTGAACTGAAAGGAAATAAATTATTCATTATTCGTTTATGTATATAATAAACCAGGCATTACTTTGCATAAATATACAAAAAAATTGCTGTTTCAATTTGCTAGTACTTACTAGTGCTCAATAAATAACCCAAAAATATACAAAGAAGAGCCAAAAAGCTTGTTTGGTTTCCACTGGGAAGCAATTTTTCGAAATACCATGCCACTCAGCATTACGGTGGGTTATCCAGTTTGAACTCTGAATATCCGTTGGGAATGTTCGGTAGAAACAGTGGATGGTTGAAAAAACAACCTTTTACGTCCCGGCCAGTGTGGTGCCGGAGAGAGATATGATTGTAAATCGAATTGAATCGTTGTATACTCGGGAGACTGTGCTAGGTTTTATCTAAATTGTGTGTGGTTAATAAAATATATTGCGCACTATTTTTACCATCTCTACCTATATACACAATTTAGGTACATAAAAGTTAAAAAAAAACAATTTACTCGTAGCTGGAATGAAGAGTTCGTGTCAAATTGTCTTTCATGACTATTGATAAATGATAATACAAATTAGCTTCGAATTATTTACTTCTTTGTATATCATGCACCTCTGACTTTTCAGTTGTGTGCGTTATAAGAAATTAAATATCATGTGTCTCAAACGGTGAAGGAAAAACATCATGATACCAGAGAATTTTGTTAATTCTCTGCATGTGCGAAGTCTCCCAATCCGTATTGGGCCAGCGTGGTGGACTATTGGCCCTCTCATTCTAAGGGGAGACTCGAGCTCAGCAGTGAGTCGAATATGGGTTGATTGATGAGTCTGAGGTACCGTAGCACACTGCCAAATTCTTGTATTCGACTGCTTTGAGAATTTATTCAAAAAGAAAATTAAATACTATGTAAAGGTATTATATTATATACTAGCGGACGCCCACGACTTCGTCCGCGTGAAAGTCGAAGTAAACTTTCAACTACCTCTACCCTACCCTACCCCTACTAAAAAATGGAGTAACTTCTCCCGTTTTTTCCAACATTTCACTTCACTGCTCTGCTCCTATTCATCGTAGCGTGATGAAAAGTATACTTTAACCTGCCCAGGAATATGAAGAATAATTGTACCCAGTTTCGTTAAAATCCGTCGTGTATCTTTTGTTTCTATAACGAGCATACAGACACAAAAATTTTACTGATTGCATGTTTGGCATCAGTATCGATCACTAATCACCCGCTGATAGTTATTTTGGAAATATATTTCATGTACAGAATTAATCTCTCTACAGATTTATTTTAAGTATAGATATAGAAGATAGCTATTAGCATGTGTTCCACAGTTTCATTAAAATCATGAATCGTTAAACAATTTACTCGTATTTTGTTATCCATATATAGCCTCAATAGCTCAACGGTAAGAGCGGTCGGACTCATCACCGAAGGGTGGTGGTTCGATCCTCACCCCGTTGGTCTATTGTCGTACCCACTTCTAGCACAGTCTTTCCCGACTAGTTGGAGGGCAATGGGAATATTGGTCATATTATTAAAGATATGGCAAATATTCTTTTTTTTAAAAAAAAAATGTAAACTGTTTAGTCTAAAAACTTAACATAGATGAGTAGGCAAAAAGCGGTCTCCGCAGGTCACTCCCGATAACAAACTATAGGTCATTAAAAGGGGCCCGAGGGTAGTAATGGATTTGGTAAAAGGTTTTCCCAAAAGTAGAAAGGTCATTTGCTTAACCTATTCAGTTACGTAGCCTTTGTTCAAGGGGCTTAAAGTTTGTCGCAATGGTTCTACTTTGATTTTCAAACCGATTTATTTTTAATTTTTTGTTTAACTTTAACTGCATCCTTTGACGGCTGCGTGGAGCAGTGGGCAGTGACCCTGATTTCTGCATGTACGGTCGTGGGTTCGATTCCCAAAACTAGAAAATATTCGTGTGATAAACATGGGTGTTTTCCAGTGTCTGATTGTGTTTACACATTTTATAAGTATTTATATGTATATATGATAAAATTCGCTATCATAGTACCCATAACACAAGCTACGCTTACTTTGGGGCTAGATAGTGATGTATAAACGCATCGTTTACTCGTTAGTATATTGTTTCAGTCAGTAGCAAAAAGCTTCGACCAACATCTTGAGAAGTTTTCACTTAACTGTTGGATCGAGTCAGATACAGAAAGCAGTGGTAGCGGTAGTGCGAGAAGGTACCAGCTCAGTATTGCTGTGCCTTTATAATATTAGTGTGATTATATCGTTCCGTAGACATTTCAGCCTACGCGGCGCCGTAGCAGCCAAAGACTACCACCAGACAAAACAAATTGAGTTGTTGAGAATTGAACTGCTGAGGTCCTCAGGTGAACCTACTGAGTTCGTCAAAAATTTGCTTGAGAATAAAAATAATAGCAATCTTATATAAATATATGTTTTTAAACGTTTTAAAAAAAAATCGTTTAAAAACGGCCGCAAACTTCCTTTAAAGTTATATTTCAGAGTTGCGAGATGGCAAATTGCTGAAATTTAATCTGAAACGCGGTACGTATTTTATTCTTGGTAAAAACTTTTACCATCTGTATCCGAGCTTAAGTTTTTAAAAGTTTCACGTACGTGAATACTGAACAGGCTCCGAGGTAAAACGTTGGAGGCTTTTTTTATCTTTTACATGCCTCAAGAGGCCTAAGAGGAGCCATTTATAACATTTCACCTCTACAAAGTAAAACCTTTTCTAAAATTTCATTTGATAAGATTATATAACGCACTTTGTTATTATTTTCACTCAAAGTTAAAGTAAATTACTAAAATAGATTGAGTAGTATTTGTAACATTCATTATAATATTGTTAAAATTACCTAAGAATTTTTCTTGTCAATTTGTACTTTACGTAAAAAGGCAAGAAATTAAAAAAAAAACATTTTTAAAATGTTATAATAATAAAAAATAGATGTTTTGATTATAATAATCAAACAATAGCGAATTAAACATCCATCTTTAATATCTAATAACCATTTATTGCAACTTCAAAACGAAGAAAAACGATGCAATATTTTAATTTAGTCGTGCGTCATCCTAACTACAAGGTAAGCAACGGTGATTTTCAGTAAGCTCATTAAATCAGTCTGTTTATCCTAAATATGATTTGATAACATAATAATGTCACCTGTCACTAGAGAGGTAAAAATAACTCGAAGTATACTCCAAGTATTGTCGTCACAAGGGTGGTAAAAATAACTGCGCATATTTCAACATCAAAGATTTTTAAGACCATATTTCTCGAGGTACTCGAACTTGCAGTAGTCAGACATACCTACCTTTAACCCCTAACCAGGGACGCGTAGTCTCACAGGCACAGCATGGTTTGCACATTTCTAGAATTGGTCATTTCCCCAGCTTCTCAGTAGCTTCTGTTTTAGTACTAAAATGACCGCACTGCGCTGCGGTCATTTTTAGTACTTCACTAGACTAGTCAGTTAGTCACGTGTCATTAATACAATAAAAACTAATTAAAACATGATGATAATGATAAAGTGACGTGTCAAAATTTTTTTTTAGTTTTAGTTTCAGAAGCACCTTTTATATTTATTTAGTTTTGTAAAAAAAAGTACTGGTGAAAGGATTTGGCCGGCAAAGTCACACAGCCAAACAATTTAGCGTTCCTGTAAATATAAAATAATTCGTTTTATACTTCTGTCTGAAATCTACTACTTTCCAAAGCTATAGTCCAAACTCCGTAATTGCCAAACTTTGAGCCTTCATGAAATGCGGCATGTCTGACAATCGCAGGCTCATAGTCCACGCTATAATTCTCGAGATAAAATCAAGCGTGACAAACAAGTGCGTGTCACTTTCTTACCAAATAAAGGGCGCAAATAACAATGAGGGCGTTTTGAAGAGCACAGCGCCTTTGTCCGCACTTCTCTTGTATTTCATTTTCGCGCCAAAAAATGGGTCTTTATTGTTACGATATTACGTCCTTTGTACGCGGAGAATGAATATTAAATTACTTGTGCTTTGACCGAGGCTATGAGACTGTGGCTTTTGCCCTCGTCTTTGCTTGCACATTTTCAAAATCTGTTACAATTCTTCTAGAACGCGAGTTTACGGTAGCTGGATACATTATTTTCAAAGATTGAAAGTAGTAGGGGAAAGTAACTTAAGTACCTTAAGTACATTTTAGTTCCTTTTGGTTATTTATTATTAAGTTTATTTTTCATTTTAATGTCTGTGTAGGTATTACTTTAGATTATAAGGTTGTGTTGGCTGTGTTCGTGGCGTTACCCAATCTGTGGTTCCAACCGAAAATCAGCGCTACGTGTGCAAAGTAAAATGGTCACGTAGCATTGTGCTGAGCTGGGGCCATTTTCTGGGTTATGCCACACATCGCAGGGTATTGTCCTGGATGTCCTGGTGTACTGGAGATATTGTGATGTGTGGCATAATTTCGAAATAAACGCATTTTTCTTTCTTTCTTTCTTTCCTCGTCAGTGAATAAGTCGATTTATCCATATTCGGCTCACTGCTGACTTCGAGTCTCGTCACAGAATGAGAGGGGTTAGGTCAATAGTCCACCATGCTGGCCCAATGCGGATTGGCTTTAGTGCTTTAGTCAACTATGGGGTTTGACTTTCGGCTCTGGAAAGTAGCACTTGTTACCAACTGAGGATCTCGAAACCTTTCAAGGGTCAAGTTTCTTAATTTTCCAAGTACAAAATATTTCCTACCAAATTACACGAGGTTTATGTCTCCAGTCGCTAAGCTTTTAGATATGTGACAACCCTTCGCTACAGACCTATAAAGTAGTATTCAATAATTCTATTTTCTTAGTACTTTCATCAATATTTACAGAAACCAAAATGAGAGCATTTCAAACATCGACAAACGTTTAGGAACTAGGTTTTTTAAATATAATTCAGCTCTAAATAACTTTATTAACTCCTATCAATTAAAATTAAAACCTATTCCTGTTTCATAGGGTACAAAATTGATAATTTTACTATAAAGAGTTGTAAGTATAAAATATTGAACTTTATTCCTATGGAGATAGAATCTGGTTGGTTGTTACCTAAAATGGACATCAGGAGCGGTCAGGGTTGGCCACTTCAAGAAATTACTTTACTTCTTTATTTTTGCTTTAATTCATTTGGAGTATTCACTATGGAGTTTCTAATATGTGAATGGAGTAAGTTATCAAGGGGTGTGCTAAATAAAAATTGTACTATTGATAAATTATTGAAAATTAAATAAAACTTATTGATAATTAAATTGTTATTTAATTCGAAAATTTAAATGTCATTGTAAGATAACCCCTATTTTTCTGATGTGGAAAAATAATAAATATGATATAAATCTGGACAAAATATAAAATGTCCAGTTGTCCAACTAGACAGAAGTAAAACTAAAAATTTTAAATAAACTAATATTAAAGAGTTTTAAACTAATTAAATTATCGAAGCTGTAATTCATTTTGTTTAATAAATGAAGTCTTCAGCCTACCTACTTAGCCCTCATTACAAGTAGCGAATATTTGTTATGAGAGCTAATTCCTTACCAGATTTTTACAGACAGAATTCCTGTAAAAATATTACTAAAATAGATCCAAGCAGAATAATGTGTCCAATTTTTATTACACATAAAAGTGACTATTTCTATATAACAAACAGACACTTTTATTTTATCTATTTGTATATATTTGCTTGCTTGCACCAACCCTAGCGATGGCACAATTTTACCGCCCAGTAAGCAAAATTGAATCTTTCCCGTTTAAAGTTTAGAATTTATTTTAGATTGGATTGGACACTAACTCTAATACGGTGTTTTTAGATCCAGGCCAATGTACCGGGTCACTAATTGTCGTATACGTTAAGGCTTCGGGACATTTGGGGCGGAAACGTGAAGTATGGAGGCACTAATGTAATTGAGGTAATTTGTTTTTCCAACGGCATACAAAGCTTTGGGTGTTGTGTCAGTGAATTGTGACTGTGCAATTTGCTTAGTCGATAACGTCTTTTAATGTGACTGTTTGTGTTTGTAAGAGTTTAATTATCGGCTGTCTCGTTGGCCCAGTGATTATAGAGGTATGTAGATTTACATCGTGATGTCTATCAATATGAAAGCTGAGTTTAGAGAGATATTCAAATTTCCTTTTTCCAAAAAATTTTAGGTAGCCCGAAATCGTAGAGTGAGTTTGAACCACCATTTTTTAAGTAATTAGTAATTAAAAAAAGTTACTTGATGTAAGGGTAAACACAAGGTTAGGTAAACACCAGCCAGACCTGGACCAATTAATAAAACCTCAATCGGCCCAGCCGGGGATCGAACCCAGGACCTCCGGCTTGTAAATACACCGCGCATACCACTACGCCACGGAGGCCGTCAAAATAATGTAATGCTAATATTAACATTAAATAATCAATGGAGTAAATCCGCTATTCGTCCTGTTTATTAAATTATGATTAAACACATTGTTTCGTGTAAGTACACTTTCCGGAAAATTTTCCAACAAACCCATTAAATTATTATCGAAATACCTGAAGATCTCAGTTCAGAGATGAATTAAAAAAGGTCCACTCAAAAAGGTCAGGTTCACTTCAGCTCGCAATTTTATAATTACAGTAAAAAAGTGGATAAAGTGAAGTGGTCATTCACTTGAAGTGATTATGTCCGTTCGTACTTGGATACTTATTTAATTAAGTGACCTTTTAAATTTTGTACTTGAATTAATTGAGCTTTTGAAATGGATATATTTTATATAGGTACAAAAGGAAAATATATGTTACACTAGCAGTCTGACCGGCTTCACACAGATCGTAGAGCATAAAAACTGAGGTACTGTTTGAATTGATATAAGTGAAACCGGACATGTGCGAGTTAACCTCACGTAAAGAGGATTTCGAACAATATTAATCTAATTTGTTAGACATCCATTGGGGGTCCTTGGCTAATTTCAAAAAGCAAATGCATGTTAGTCCCATTACACTCTGATTTATTATTAAATATGTAGGTATATAATATATTTCTAAGACGATTATAAGCGATTGTGATTTTTTTCTTTACAATTTTGTATGAATATTCTTGTGTGTAGCTGTAGAGTTGTTTAACTTTAAATTTTGGCTGGTGGGAGGCTTCGGCCGTGGCTAGTTACCACCCTACCGACAAAGACGTACCGCCAAGCGATTTAGCGTTCCGGTACGATGTCGTATAGAAACCGAAAGGAGTGTGGATTTTCATCCTCCTCCTAACAAGTTAGCCCGCTTCCATCTTAGACTGCATCATCACTTACCATCAGGTGAGATTGTAGTCAAGGGCTATTTTGTACAGAATAAAAAAAAAAAAAAAAATTGTATTGTAATATTTAGAAAAATTTGTTGTTTAAAGCATATAATGTTAACCTATAAGTGGCCGAACATTTTGCCTTGATACCTTATATTATTAAAATATTATATAGCTTGTAAGAAATGTAAGGTAAAAAAAAATGTGTTTTTGAATTTGATCTAAATTTGTAATTATAAAAACACTGGAAATTCTGTGAGGAACCTTCCAGTGTTTTTATAATTACAAATGTGTGCCGGAAGCAATTAAGCGTAGCTATTGAAGACCTTCATATGATTTAACCGCTTGTTCGATTATTATTAATATCGTGAATTTTTTCGTCTTTTTCTCTAGTAAAAAGTACTGGTCGTGAGAAAAACCTAATTAAGTTTTTTTTTATTATTTTACAAGTTAGCTCTTGACTACAATAACACCTGATAAGTGACGATGCAATCTAAGATAAAAGCGGGCTAACTTGTAAGGAGGAGAATAAAAATACACACCCCTTTCGGTTTTTACACGACATCGTACCGGAACACTGAATCGCTTGGCGGTACGTCTTCGTCGGTAGGGTGGTAACTAGCCACGGCCAAAGCCTTCCATCAGCTTAATTAATTAGGTTCTTTAAATTATAACAGCTAAATATACCACATGGTAAAAATATCTCAGGTAAATAAAAACACAGCAAGCTCAGGTTACTGTGTACAGTTCAAGTGGTCATAAAATAAAATTCTATACTCGGTGAGCAGTGTCGGCAAAGAATTAATCTTGCATTTCTCGGCTTAGCGGCTTTAACTCCGGCTTTGCGACATAATTTACGTGTCATCCGTAATAAAGCCACGCTTAGTTCGGCTCGGCTGGCTTAAATTGCTTAAAACTTCGCACGGGAATTTCGGAGACCTGTGACACTGACAGGAGACAGTGTCCGTGGAATAAAAGTGACTTTAAGTTACTGACTGTGAAGACTATTTTGTATTGTAAATTAGTGTGATTTCTTGAAACTTTTGATCATGATATTATCTTGTCTTACTACTTCTTGGTCTTTATGATATTGAGTTATTCCTTTCTATAAACTTCTAGTTCAAAAGTTTGTGTTTACAAAATAAAAAAAAATAAAAAAAACTCTGGTGGAAGGAAGGCTGGTGGGAGGCTTTCGCTCGTGGCTAGTTGCCACCCTTCCGACAAAGACGTATCGCCAAGCGATTTAGCGTTCCGGTACGATGTCGTGTAGAAACCGATAGGGGTGTGGATTTTCATCCTCCTAACAAATTAGCCCGCTTCCATCCAAGATTGCATCATCACTTACCATCAGGTGAGATTGTAGTCAAGGGCTAAAAAAACAACGTTAAAGGAGCCATCATCACGAGAAATGGTGGTTCGATTCCCGCCGCTGTCTTATCTAGCCTATTCTTAACACAGTCTTTCACGACTAAGGGTTCATTTACACGAGCGGCAAGTGTTACCTATGGCTGCAGTCAACTGGCGCTGGCTACCGCCGAGACATCGCTGACTGCAGTCGGCGACTGCTGTCGTCCGCCGCCGAGTGTCGCCGACAGTCGACTGCAGTCGTGGCTAGCAGCTGCCGCTCGTGTAAATGAACACTAATTTGAAAGGAACAGGAATCTTGGTCATATTAAAATATTAATTGATATGGCAATGATAAAAATTTAAATAAAAAAAATACAACCGACTTCAAAACCTAAAAACGTACCCACTAAACTAAAAAGTGAAAAATAACATCATAATATGTTCTACCTGCTGATCAGTATGAAGGCGGTGCTAAGCCGGTGATGTATTAATTTACGCCATGTGAGAATATCTTATAGATTTAGATTTTGCAGACAGTGTTGTTTCATGTGGTCCTGTCAGAAATGGCTTAAATTAAGACAACACCGGCTAAGCACCGCCTTCATACTGATCAGCAGGTAGAACATATTATGATGTTATTTTTCACTTTTTAGTTTAGTGGGTACGTTTTTAGGTTTTGAAGTCGGTTGTATTTTTTTTATTTAAATTTTTATCATTTTTCCATTTTTAGTGTAAAATTTCATCTCAAACGAATACATCAGACCCCTAATGACAGTCACAACCCATCTTGGTACAAAATTCTCAGCAATACAAATTAATCAAGCCCAAGCACAAGGTAGCTACCGTAAACCGTTAAGGAGTTCCCTTAATTGACCTTGGTCTTCATCATCAGACCCCTAATAACAGACACAACTCATCTAGGTAGAAAGTTTTCAGCAATAGGAATTAATCAAGGCCAAACACAAGGTAGTTACTGTAAACTGTTAAGGAGTTCCCTTAATAATTGTCCTTTTTTTGTTTTTTTTAGTCTTGAATTTTTTATTTGGTCTTCATCACCAAACCCCTAAATGACAGTCATAACCTATCTATGTGGAAAGTTCTCATTAATACAAATTAATCAAGCCCAAACACAGGGTAACTGCTGTAAATCGCCGAGGAGTTCCCTCGTCTGTTTTATGGCTCCATCATCAGATCGATTTTAAATCTTCATGAAATTGTAGTGCTTAAAAGTACTAAATGGAAAAGTTTACGAACACACTAGACACCCATATAATTTTCAAAAGTTCCCCTCAATTTCTCCAGGATTCCATCATCAGATCTTGATATGATGGCAATGGGACCAAATGGGGACTATACCGTTTCAAACAAAAAAAGAATTTTTGAAATCGGTCTAGGCGTCTTTGAGTAATCGGTGTACATACATAAAAATAAATACCGACCGAATTGAGAACCTCCTCCTTTTTGAAGTCGGTTAAATATTCTTAGAAGAAATACCTTTGACGTAGAAACTCATTTACCTTTGGAACCATTCATAGACAGATGATAATAATAATTAACAATGTTATATGCCAAAAAAGCTTATTATACAATATTATGCTGTTTCTGCTTTGCATGCCCAACTCCTGTCTGTAAACCTTAGTACAAACCGCCTTCTGAAAATAGAACATTTATACTTATTTGTATGTTAAGTTATATAATAATAGCATGTTTTCCATAAAATCGAATACTGAAATGGCACCGAATTTTAACAGGGAATTTGGCTATATAAATCTAATATTATTTATGTATCTAAGATATAAATAATAAACATGTACTGCCATCTATTGACATGTGCTGAAACTGCTTTCAGTTACGTAGACTCCCTGTTTCTCTGAAAGTGCTCGACTGAACCAAACAAACCTTTTCACGAAGTAGTTGTAGCATTATCTGGTAGATGGCGGTTGTAAAATTTATCTTTTCGAGCAATTACCTATCTCGTAAATGGTGTTGTTTAATGTTAATAATCTGGATCAAAAACAATTATTTAATTGTTCATTTTTATTTCAATATAAAAATGCCTTACATCATTTTGGAAAAAAGCTGATACTGCTGCATTGATGGACCGATATTTACCATATCGCAAGAACTGTCTTTTAAAAAAACCGAATCAAAATCAGTGCATCGCTTTGGGGACTACGATGTCACACACACACGGGACAAAAGAGCTGGGACAAGGACACCTCCGCCGACATTCCTCGATATTTGTCTATTTCTCTTCCCGGGATATAATTAAATCGGTGACGAATGTTAGGTCTATAGTCTGGCAAGTTCGTTGATGACACTCCCATGATATGCGGGCGACGGGGGGAAAGACAGCGCGGGTGTGAAATCGTGCGTGCGGGGAAGTGAGGTGCATCAGTCGTGGGTTTTTCATTCATCGCTACACGCCCACCAGCCCGCGCGGACCATCGGGAGTGTTATGAATGAAGTTGCCAAGCTATAGTGCAATTGCGTTCATGAACATTTTACTACGATAAATACATATTTTCATAATCGGGCCTAAATTATCATTTTTTTTTAAATACAAGTTAGCCCTTAACTACAATCTCGGCATCGTACCGGAACGCTAAATCGCTTGGCGGTACGTCTTTGCCGGTAGGGTGGTAACTAGCCACGGCCGAAGCCTCCCACCAGCCATACCTGGACAAATTAAGAAAATCTCAATCTGCCCAGCCGGGGATCGAACCCGGGACCTCCGTCTTGTAAATTATCATATTTATCAGCTAAACAGTTTTCCTCTGACTGTACTTTGGAAGGGTTATTGTGTAAGCAAAACAGTTTCATATGAATAATAGTTTAAAATTATTGGGGTCACAACGACCCACTATCGGAGATAACCAAACAATGTGGGGATAAATTAAACAAGTTTGATGTTCATGTAAAATTTTATTAGTGCCAATCTTGTCCGCTGCCGAGGATGTCCCGAGTAATTAGCGATTGTTATGGATTTGGTACAGATTAGTTTATGAATGAAAACCAACGATAATAACGATCACTCAGTTAAAGGCTACACAACCTTACTGGTTTCTGCGATAGAAAAAACCCTGCAAGCTAAACTAACTGCTAAGAGTTTCAGAACGATGCTAAGTATGAACCAATCAAGGATAAATTATTAATTCATCATAATTAGCCAATAGACGTTCAATGCTGAATATAGACTTTCTTACTTGGACTTTCAAACTCTCAAGCTTTATACGTACCTACCTTCCCTTAACCCGTTTGATGTCTTTAGTCCCAGTTGGAGATCGACCAACACTGCGTTTTCTGGTGCGGAGTCGCCATTCCAGCACATAGGAGCCCATCGTCCATCAGCTTTACGAGTTATGCACCGCCCAAAGTCACTACAGCTTCGTTACTCTTCAATTAGGGATATTAGTTTTATAAACTGTATCCTAACTAGGTACTCTACGACCGTTTAGAATGGATTTTTTGACAAAGGCTGATTAAGGTCTAAGGCCGGACGAAGCCGCGGAAGTCCGCTAATACTCGAAATTTCTGAAATCAATTCGGAAATCTTTAAAATTACTTTGTTTCTTAACATTAAAACAACGTCTATGAAATAGCTATCTGTGCGAAACGTTCAGACAAATTCCATGAATGGTAGCACATTGCTCGGACTTTGCTGATTTATGGCAGAAACCGGCCATTTGGCTATTGTTCCAGCAATTATTTGGACAAATCTTTGACCAAACATTACACCAACCTAGAGGCATTCTGTAAGTAACTTTTAGTGATAGATATCCTCATGGATTATTTCCTACATAGCTACAGAACAGTGTTACGGCCACTCGAATTATTCCCTTGCGTATGCAAATATTTCACGAGGTCCTGGGATTCCTGGATTGGGCTATGAAATATCGAACATCTTATTCTTTCAAAATATACCTAGGTTTCCTTCCTATTCCTAAGTGTTTGAAATCTAGTGGTAAAATCCGTGCTTTAGAGATCATCTTTTAGTGATCGCAAACCGAGTATAACATTATCCCCTTAGCTCCCTTTAATTGTCCCGACTAATATCTGAAATACCTAAGCCGATTTTAACGTAACTTTCAGTGGTATAGTTGATATTATAAGAAGTAACACTATATTTTATCCCCATATTTCCATGGGAACGGAAACTAACCCCAGGGTGTCTAGAATAAACATGAGTTCTAGAGTAATAAATACATATGATATTTTTGTACTATAATAAATACGTATGAGCCGTACGTATCACATTGTCTTGCTCTTTTACATTCGATCAGCGGTAATTAAACACGCGCACAGAGTAATGAAACGTTCAGAACAGAGCTCGCAATGTTCGTGTATTGTGCCTTTTGCTAGCTTTCAGAGCAGATCTTCCAAATTGATATACAGCGCACAAAATACAGCCTGTAGGCTTTAACGGCATCCAGGATGATTATCACGTACAATATCTAGCAACTTCTTCGATGTTGTGGACTAAAGAAAATATAAGCTTTATAGCTGTTAACATAGAGTTCATATTGCGTTGATGTAATTATAACTGGTTATGATTAAGCTATATTCACATGGGAAGCTTGAACCTTTTGTGTTTTAATGTTCTAGATACTATTATGTTTGGCTTTAAGTGACATATATGATGGTCTGAAATTCGACTAGACTTTCGACAGACTTCAAATCATATTATGAAGTTTTTCAATAAGAGCGTACAATCATTTGTAATTAATCATTAAATATGATCAAAAAAATATTCAGGCACAATATTCGATAATAATCACGTGAATCTATCAGATTTTTTATTGCAATGTTGCCATTCAATATTTGAAACCTAGCATATTATTCTTTTTTTCTAAAGGAAATTTAATTTGAATTCCATCCTAAAAGCAGGCTTACAATCCGTCCAGAAAATTTTCTCGCTTTAGGGGCTAAACTAAAATAAGCTTTTTACGTTTCCCAAAATACATAATATAATGATGTTCATATAATCATGTCCTACTAATATTATAAACGCGAAAGTTTGTATGGATGTTTGAATGTTTGTTACTCTTTAACGCCGCTATTACTGAAGCGATTTGGCTGAAATTTGGAATGGAAATAAATTTTACTCTGGATTAACAGATATAGGCTACTTTTTATCCAGAAAAAATGCATAGTTTCTTGAGATTTACGAAAACTGATGATTTGGATGATATGAATGTTGGTTACCTACTCTTCCACGCCTTGAATACTGAACCGAATTAGCTGAAATTTGGTATTGAGATATATCAAAGCCTGGATTAACATATAGGCTACTTTGTATCCCGGAAAAATCCATGGTTCCCGAGGGTTTTGTGAAAAACTAAATTCCACGAAGTCGTAAGCGTTCGTACTGTAGTTCAGCTAGTACTCTTTATGGAGTACTAGCTGACGCCGCGCGGTTTCATCCGCGTGGTTGCCGTTCCCGTAGGAATACGGGGATAACATATAGCCTACAGCCTTCCTCAATCAATTAGCTATCTAACACTGAAAGAATTTTTTAAATCGAACCAGTAGTTCCTGAGATTAGCGCATTCAATCAAACAAACAAACAAACAAACTCTTCAGCTTTATAATATTAGTATAGATTTAATAGATCTGCAATATAAGGGTATCAATATATCATTCGTACTGTATGACCTAGGCTTTACATCGGTCGCAAGCTGTCGCTAGCGGCAATATGTGACGGTCAGATAGAACTGTTTTATTGGGAACGGTCAGCGCTGCGAGATCAAATCTGAGCCCTGAATTTTGTTCGGATTAGATAACGTTTTAGTATGGACTATTTACTAGCTTTTGACGGCCTCAGTGGCGCAGTGGTATGCGCGGTTGAATTACAAGACGTAGGTCCTTCGAGGGTTCGATCCCCGGCTGGGCTGATTGAGGTTTCCTTGATTGGTCCAGGTCTAGTGTCTGGCTTCGGCAGTGGCTAGTTACCACCTTACTGGCAAAGACGTACCGCCAAGCGATTTAGCGTTCCGATTCGATGTCGTGTAGAAACCGAAAGGGGTGTGGATTTTCATCCTCCTCCTAACAAGTTAGCTTCCATCTTAGATTGCATCATCACTACCATCAGGTGTGACTGCAGTCAAGAGCTAACTTTAAAAAAAAATGCAATGCCTCGCTGGTCTAGTAATTAGTTCTATGTGTGGATCTCGGGGTTTTTAGTTTAAGCCTCGGGTCAAGCTACGAAATAATAAGCTTTTCTTGCAGAAAATTCTTAGTAGCAGCCCGGAGAAAGCAAGTTTTTGGAAATAAAAAAAATTGTACCTAATCATTATTATCAACCCATTTTCGGTTTTGAATCGAGCACTAGTCTTTTCTCAGAATGAAAGGGGTTAGGCCAACGCTAGCACGCTGCATCGATTGCAGAGGTTATATCCACTGGGCTATCACGGCTCCTTATTGTATAAGAAAGCTAAATTTCTCGATGCTTCTTCTCAATAGACACTGCCTTTCGAAACTACAAACATAAGCTATTCAAAAATGCTTCTGAGGTTATGTTTGAATTTTAATCTAAAACGCAATAAAATAAATTTGAATTTGAAATCATTTATGGAAATCAATACACACATAGATTTGTGATGCAAACTTTACTCTAAATTCCCTCTAGGAGGGAATACCGAATACACACCTGATTTATTATGCAACCGGTACACCGCGTCAACGGAGATTTGGATTGCTGTCTGCTATAGTGCTAATTGTTAACGTACAATTGTTTAATTCAACGCTGAAGCAGCGATGAATTAAACGTTAACAATGTACTATAGAAGGGTAATATTTAATTTACTATATAATTATTTTTTTCTTCAGTTACTTTTTTAAATAAGACTAATAATAAGAAAAGCCTTTGTCGAAATGTCGAAACCGCATAAAAACTGGTTATATATTTATAGTTCAGTGTAAATTTGAAATGAAAGAAAGTTCTTAAGGTTAATTTTTTGTTTTATTGTTTAATCATGTTTGAATCAATTGAAGTTTTGTTAATGTTTTATTATTATTTAAATACTATAGGTAATTATCCTAACTAACTGCCTGATTGATTTATCCAATATAGTTCTAATACAAGTAGTCTTTAAAGTTGTCAATACTCTATTTATTCAGTAAAGTGTACAAAATATAAATTATAGTTTATTGCGAAAATAAACCAAAATCCAGAAAATTTAATGTAAATTTAACAGAGTCGCAAACGTTTGAAAGCTTACATATTATTATTATATTTTAACTGTTTTGTTAATTTAACTTTCTTTAACTTACTTTTACTATATTTGACAACGATCCAACGGCGAGACGGTGTTTACAGAATAGACTACAGTTGTATGCGACGGGGCAAGCGCGTCAACAGAATTTAATGTTTTAGATATTTGTCAGTGGCATCGATTGCGAGTATATCATAGCACAGTGAGTGTTCGGGACTCGTGGAATTTATGGCTTAACGATACAAACCACAACATGGAGATAAGTAAATTGGTTTTACGATATCGAATCATGAACGAAATACCACATGTTTTACAAATATTCATTGACAAAGTGTTTGACGGCCTCCGTGGCGCAGTGGTATGTGCGGTGGATTTACAAAACGGAGGTCCTGGGTTCGATCCCCGGCTGGGCAGATTCCGGTACGATGCCGTGTAGAAACCGAAAGGGGAGTGGATTTTCATCCTCCTCCATCTTAGACTGCATTATCACTTACCAACAGGTGAGATTGTAATCAAGGGCTAACTTCTAAAGAATAAAAAAAAAAGTGTTCATTGGCCACGCAGTCTTAAGGATATAAGATCGTAAATGATTATTGTGTGTGTGATGGATCACACACATACCAGTGGTGAGCGTAGAATTTACAAAATATAGATAGAATCGAGCCTGAGCTCTATTCTGTCTGGATAGAGCGCTTAGAGACTCGAACTTCGAGTAAAATGGACTTTGAGTCGATCTATGTCAAACCTACTACTAGATTAGACCGTATTGCTAACATCCGTCGATCAGAACGCAGCTAAGCAAAATTTTGCAGAGGTTTCAAAAACTAAAAAGCACTCACCTCTGTACCGGCGAAAATGCGCAAAGCCGGTCAGCCATAAAACAAATTGCCAACATAAGCTAGAGAATAGGGAAAATAATAATTTATAAGCACATAATAAGGAAAGGTATACCAAAGGGGCGTTTCACTCGTAATTTCCTCCAACATAAACATACCTCGTAAATGAAATCTCCCCGGCGATTTGCCCGGCTCGCGATGAAATTACACCTTGCTCATTTTCATACTTTATTAGTTAGATGTGAAACATACCTGGCGTCCAATTATAACATTCTCCGTACCTACGTTTTTGTGAATTTCCATGGTATGCTTAGCATAATTAACATACTCTGCCAATGAACAGTGTTATGTTTGTCATCAAATCAAGTTGATCAATTTCTAATAGTTACTGTACACGTTTTTTACAACAGATTCTACCTTGTAAAGTTGTCAAAAAACTTAGCAGTTGTCCTTCTTTAAAAATATAAAGCTTTCCATCATTAAATGACATATGTATAATATTAGTATTACAACGTAGCTTTAGTGCTTTATGGTCTCTGATTACAATCTTTTAATCTCAAACCTTACTGAATCTTCTAAACTGAAAGGCCAATTCAAAATTCGAAGCCGTTTAAGTTGAGGAGGTCCTCTTTCACTATAAGATGTTAACTCTGAGGTACGGAGAAGGGAGGCGATTTATACCACTGAAGATAAAGCACTCATCATCATCATTAACAGTCGATAGACTGCTGGACATAAGCCTCTTGCATGCTCCAAGCAAAGCGGTCTCGAGCCGCGAGCATCCAGCGGCTCCCTGTTAAGCACTAAACACTCATGCTGCCCTGAATTTTTTTACAAGATATGAAAGCTCTGTGTTTTTGCAGTAGGTAACTAACTCCACTAAATACAAGGCTTTTTTTTATTTAATTCAAGGTAATATTTAATGCTATCTCGTTTTCTGACGCTTCTTATGAAAATGAGAGACCTTTATAGAGGCAACGCTTTAAAGTGGTAAACGGATAAACGGAATTAGTCCGCCGACCTCGATATTACAGAGTTCGGTGAGCATAAACCATCTGGGTATCTCGCCGACGCGCCCGCCGTAAATGTACCCCCGGGATAGCCGATAAAAAATTACGATACTACACGGTTTGTTCCACAGTCACAGTTTTATTAGCAACTAACTGTTGCCTGCGGCTTCAAATTCAAAATTCATTTATTTCAAGTAGGCTCAGTTTACAAGCACTTTTGAAATGTCAGTTGACTATTTGTAAATATTCTACCACCGGTTCGGAAGTCAGGTTCTGCTGAGAAGAACCGGCAACTCAACAGTTGCTCTTTTAAAAAAAAATCATACAGTATTATAATTTACAATTATCGATAACAACATTACGATTTCTTATAGTTTTACTTCCTGTGTAAGAGTGGAAGCTGATCCAATGGCCTCCAAGCACCTATATCATTAAGGAACTCATCAATGGTATTATAGTAACCCCGACTAAGTAATTTTTTTTTAACTTCACATTGCTTAAAGTTATGCATTGGCAGGTTCATCACAATCTTGAAGATCTTGTTATAGAAGAGTACACCCAAACCTACAAAAGATTTTTTTAACTCTTTGGAGACGATGTCAATCGTTTGTAATAAAAAAAATAAAAGTAGGTAGTCTAAGTTACTCCTTACTTATAACATCTATTGTCAGTGTTTCAGTCGGTGATATTACAGTACATGGGGTCTTAACACCTATATTTTACGAGCAAAATTACATAGTTTTATAACACATTTGCCTCTTACTATTACAGTCTCCGTTTCTTTGCTGGCACTCGCCTACGGCTTGGGCTAGCAATATCCTCTCGACTGTAATTTTTCTACTTACCGCACTTATATGTTACTGTACTATTACATGCTTGTACTAAAATAAAAAAAAACAAAAAGAAATTGAAATATTTTTTTTTTCGAATCACCTTTGTTAATCAGGAAGGCTATCTGCTAATTATTACCCAATAAAAAACAGCATTCAAATTAAAAGAGTCACTAACTAAGCTAAGAGTCATATGAACTGTTAAAAATTACCTAATGGAAATTTTGTAAAATAATAAAACGTAATGACATCTTCTTTATTGAAACTCGTTACATAACCCTATGCGCAGTTAACTTATCAAAAAGTTAAAAAAGTAATTAATTGGATTTTTTTTAGGAATACTCGTATGTGAGGGATGTATGGCGAAGGTAGCGATCCGAACCACACAGAAATTCCATGTAGACCGTCGAGTGTGTAATAACCCGCCACAACGTTCGATGGAGAATTCAATCGACACATTCTGGTATTTTTTCACAGCGCATCCCGTGGAGCCAATTTGTAAAAAACGGAACGAATTTTGAATAGCTCTGGTCGATAGTGCTTGTGACTTCGGTAGCCGGGTTTGAAGATTTGGTTTTCAATTAATTCACGACATAAATGGAGAGGAATATGCCTGCGGGTATAGCGGAAGTATTATCCAATGTTGGATTTTTTAAATAAATTGAATTCGTTTCGCGTTTAGTATTTTTCGTTCATTATTTTTTCAGTTCCAATTTTTTTCAAGAATAAAATAAATAGTGATGGATTTTTTAAATTAGTTCCAGCTACACAAAATAAAATAGGTACATGTTAAAAGAGTGATTCATGAAGAGGGTTTAGGTGTCTTTTTTGTCAATATTTTTTATAAATTGGTTGTAATATGACGGAATTGATAGTGTCGGAAAAGTCAACTATTAATATAGAATAATGCATGTTCCGCTTTTATAGAGCGAGGTCTAGTGACAGTTGTCTGCCAGTAAAAGTATAAAACATGTATTATTTTTACAACTATATTAATAAATAGTTATTAAAGCCATATATATTTCGGTTGACAACTTACAAACGCTATGTCCAATTTGGACTGAAATTAATTTTTCTCCCATCCCAAAGCAAGAAGCCGGAGTTCATCGTGGAAGTTGGGAAGCCTCTACATCAATTACAAACCGTCTGACACTAAATCGCGCGTTCCGCGAACATGGTTTTGTATTCCAACTTTAGCAATTACGTTAGTCAGGATTAAAGTTCAGTTGCGAACTTTCAAAATGGGATGGATGGCTAGCGCGGTATCAACGTCCGCGCCAAACAATACGGCCTCGCTGCATCGCTTCAACGGCGTTGCGAATTTCTGCTGCCTTTTCAAGGATTCAAAGTTAATTGTTCGTGGTTTCTGAGTAACTAAGGTAAGCAATATGATTGGCTGAATTAAAGGTATATTGTATTATAGGAAATAGTAGTCTGAGACGGATACGACGTCGTTCGATCTCGTGTTGGCTAGTACCGACGCTTGGTGGCGCGTCTTATTTCCGTAAGGGCGTTAGAGAGGGGTAGCGATCAGTTCGCGAAAACGACTTGCGATATAAGGCGCTCGTCGTACGGTCGGCTTCAGTATGCTCGTGGAGTTCAAGATGTCCACATTAATTTTTTATGGGTTGCGTGAGTAGTTGGGGGGAGTGACTTGAGTGGGAAAAGGGGAGTGTATGTTAGCTGTCAAAGGATTTTTTAACCCTACACATAACGTTCACAAGTGCGTGACTCCACTCTAGGTCATTCTCTGCCATTCTAGGGTTTTAATTTGGTTACAGTTTGGTTTGTTAATCCAGTTGTCCTGACAAATATTGTGAATCATAACCTTTGTTCGACATTGGTTTTCTTATTTTTTAATCCACTTTTGATACCTTCTGCTAAAAGTATATCAAAATTTCATAAGTAAAGTTAAGCGCGATAAATGTCTGATACAATATTTCTTGGGTGCGAAACGTGTATATGTAACCAAAGCATTACTTCGTAATCTAAAAGTTGCCATATGGAAGCTCGTTCGATGCGCTGCCTTACGCCCTTCAGCCTGGCTTAATGGTAAATTATAGTGTGTCATGTCAGCAATGCTACTTGATAACAAAAATAAACATGGTGGTTGTATTTTACTTGTAATATATAATACTACTTAACAGTCTATAATACTTTTAACTTTTAGATAACCATATTAATGGCGACCCCGCACTAGTAAGCGCAGTGTTGGTCGACCCCCCACCAGGTGGACTGACGATATCAAGCGAGTCGCAGGGATTCGCTGGATGCAGGTGGCTCAGTATCGTGATGTTTGGAAGTCCCTGCAAAAGGCCTATGTTCTACAGTGGACGTCCATCGGCTGATATGATGATGATGAACTATATCAAGAAGTATATAATCCAGTAATATATTATCCAAGAGCGAATTGGTAGTAATGTAAAAATAAATGAAAAACATTCCGGTTTGACCACGGAACTGTAAAATAAACAAATCTTTTGTATAAAAACTTCAACATCTCTTGATAAAGCAGCATTATCCGGTGTTTTCAAACTTTTACCTACAATTTTTGCAACCAGGTAGTTTGCACAAGTTTGTACATTGTTTCCACTTTGTAACTACAGTTTTATTTTCATACTGACGCTGATTTAAGAGTAAATGCTCTTCCAACACTATAAATAACTATTTTGCGCCCGAGACTTGTTTTGCAGAAATATTTTATTTTCCCTTGGGAATAAAAGTACCCACTTATGGGGCAGAAGTTTAAAATTATAGTAATGGTTTTGATGAAAATGTTAAACTATTTACCATTGTGGTCAATGGTCTATATGTTTATGTCCAGCTCCCAAAAAATGTGTTAATACATAAATACCCACTCTTCTTTATCCACAGCACAATACCTAGGCTAGCCGCAATACCAGCGAGACAGTTAATCACCCCACACATAAAGGATTTCTCTGCATTTCTGACTGTACACATAATATAACTGCGGCACTAATTTATGTCCATTTATTCTCTAAAACAAAGAGACAAACTAGGATCAGAGCACATCGAGAGCTCATACTGGACGGATTTGGAATGCAAATGAAAGGCTTTATGCATACGTGCCAGGATGGAATAATACAAAATATCCTAAACGTTAGCTGTATCTTTTGCTAAAAAGCTTTTTGAATAGCTTAACGAAACGACTATTATAATTTTTAATTTAGTTGTGGAGAAATTAGATTATTTATTGTGTAGTACTTTTAGGTTGTTTAAAGTAAAAAAAAAAGATTTGATTCAATCACATGTGATGATGATACGCATTTAATTGAAATATTTTTTTTAACTAATAAAAAAGAAATAAGATGCTCATCATTCACCATCATTATCAACCCATATTCGGCTCGCTGCTGAGCTCGAGTCTCCTGTCAGAATAAGAGAGGTTAGGCCAATAGTCTACCACGCTGGCCCAATTCGGATTGGCAGACTTCACACACGCAGATAATCAAGAAAATTCTCTGGTGTGCAGGTTTCCTCACGACGTTTTTCCTTCACCGTTTGAAACACGTGATATTTAATTTCTTATAATGCACACACCTGAAAAGTTGGAGTTGGTGTTGGTGCATGCCACGGATCTAATTCGAACCCACACCTTCCGGAATCGGAGGCAGAGATCATATCCACTGGGCTTATAATAAGATGATAAAAAGCTTTTAAGAATATAATAGCCAGACTTACCTCATTTAAAGATGGAAAGTTTGCCAGCGTATGCTTTTACCAGGCAAGTACAGTTGCAAGATTTCAAGAGTCCAGCTAATCCTCAATTGTCCAAATATAAAACGTAATTTTCCTGATATTAATAAGGGATATCAATTTCTCTTTAATACGATGTTCTTCTGTCGCAGGCAAACAGGCAGTACATCATTACAATATAGGTCTATGTTCGGAGAGTATGAGTCTTATCACTAAGTAGAGTTGTCAACATCTGAAGAAGAAAATGACTAGCTGTATTTATACCACAACATTTATACTGCTTGACTTTTGTACTTTAAGTAAACAAATTGTAACTTGGCAATGAACTTAGCCCAAAATACTTAGGCTCAATTAATTAAGATTACGTCAACCCCCAACATAAATTAAACATGATTATTATCATAACGTTCGGGTCCCTCCTTCGGGAATTGACCCATGAATGTCAAAGGGAGCCTTGAAAAGTTGTAATGGTTCCTATACACCGTGCGTTTAATTAGTTTCTGAAAGCATTTATTTCATTTTACTTGTGTGTTGATTTAACAACTGCGGGCAGCATTTGAACAAGTATCTTTTTAATTTCGTAAGTAAGAAGTATAAATAGAAATAAAATAAGAAGTAGTTCTCGTTGAAAACAATTTTTAGTATCTTCTGTATAAGTATTTGACATATATGTGGAGTAATTTAATTTCCTATCATTTTAATTATTTTGCTACCAAAGTAAATTTAATATTGTCACTAAATGTCAAATTATCAAGTCCGTCAGTATTAAAGCAAAAATTAGTAAAATGTTACAATGTTGTGTTATCCAAGAAATAAAATAAAGTTTAATAAGTACTAGTGTCAACAACAACAACAAAGGAAGCCACCTGTCTTGTATTCCAGCCTCTTTTGGAACTAAGGTTTTTAGCCTGTGGAAAAAAATTAAAGACGAATATCTTAGCATTCCATGGATTCACCGTGCAGGTGCCGGGTCCATCGCGTGGTAGAGAGAAAAACACCGAGCAACGCTGGTAATCCTCTCGCACCTACTTTTACGGCGTACAGACTAACTACATAGCCATTTTTAGATTTTAGTTAGCGTTTTTTCGCGGCATGTAAAGCTAACATTATTATACTTTTAAGAAAATTACAAGCAAAATCAAGGCAGAGATTTTAGATACAAAATTACATAATGGCTTTATCTCAGTAACTTTTTATTAATTAAAAACGTATCTCAACTAAATTACATAAATTAATCTACTCTGAGAATACTAAAATTAGTTACAACTTTACGAGGTATAATATTTATGAGCTTAATGTGAATTTATATGCTTTGGATGAATTTAACGACTTCTGCTACGCTGGATAGGTACTTACCTACTCGTAGTTCGATTCCCTGCTAGGCTCAATAATACTGTCAGTCATGAGAGCAGTATTGAATAACATTAACTGCCTCATTGACCCCGTGGTTAGCTGGTTCAGCTACGGACAATGAGGTCCAGGGTTTGAATCCCGGGTCAGGCCAACAAAAACAAAATAGGGATTTTGCTTACAAGGAAATTCTTAATAACAGCCTGGAGTTGGGAAGTTGGCAGTGTTAGTACACCCCCGTGCCTCGGAGAGCACGTAAAGCCGTCGGCCCTGCGCCTGATCTCTCACCGGTCGTGTCGGTCTGCCGTCCCATCGGATTTCGAGAGTGAGGGAAGAGAGAGTGCACCTGTGCTTGCGCATACACTTGTGCACTATAATATCTCCTGCGTACATGGTTAATCTCACCATGAGATTAGCCGCCGTGACCGAAAAGTCGGTCGGGAGCATATTATTATTATTATTGAATAACATGTGTACAGTCACTGTAATGGCTTACGGACTTTTGTAGGCACCATGGTTGTACACCTATAGTCACTGACTTCTTGTGCATGATGCGGTGACGTCAGTCCAGGGAGATTCATCCCAATACCTTGAAACTCCATGTATATAGCTCATCTTTTGTGCCACGCCCATTACTACTTTAATTATTATTTAATAGCTTATTATTGCCCGAAGTCGAGAAGTTGGCGGTGATTCACCCGTGCCTCAAATAGAACAACCCGGGATTCGATGGACCTCATGAACTGAACACACAAATATTAAACAAGGAACAAAAATACGAGGCACTCATTTATCACCATTTGAGAAAATATCTTATTTTTCTGTAGGTAGGTATACTTACTAAAATATATATATCTTTTCGTTACGGAACTCTAAAATCGTATGAAACAAACACCTTTTATGTTTCATTTAAAATATACTTTAATTTCCCAAACGTAGCATAAAAATACCGACAGAAAAAAAAAAGTTTATTCTTTTTTCAATTAAGTCGACCGTTTCCATCGATTCCCAATTGGTTTCGCCTGAAAATGCTTTCGTTACGAGCCCGCGTCCCATATCTGATTACCATATCGCCCTCCCTCTTTTCCCAGATATATCAGAAAGGGACGGAGTGATTCCAATTTGATAAATTATTCATACCCTCGATCGTGATAGGCCGTTAATTAATCTTATATTCATTGAGTATGGGTCGCTTTGGTTTCAGATTTTGTATCAGCGTTTAGATGTGTAAAGATTCTGCTTAACAGGTAATGGTATTAGTTGATGTGTAACATGAAAAAGGACAAACAAAATGTTTATTGTATCACTTTCTTCCCAACCCATACCGGCCATATATATTTTTTTATTATGACCTAAATTCCGCCTTCACTTCAATTTATCCACAACATAATACAAGTGAAATACTTACAGGGTACATTATCAGCCGATAGACGTCCACTTCTGGACATAGGCTTCTTGCATGGACCTCCAAGCACAACAATCTCGAGCCGCCAGCATCCAGCGGCTCCCTGCAACCCGCTTAATATCCTCCGAACCGAGGTGGACTTTAAGGTTAAGTTCCTAATAATTCACTCCACTGTTCTACTTTAGTTTAACTATTAGTGAAAACCCTTTGAAAAACTGTTCAGAAGTTTTAAGGTTTATTCCCTACAGACAGACAAAAATGGCGAAATTGATTTGTTTTATAACTATACTGTCAATCACTTCATCTGCTTCTAAACAATTTTTGTTTCTTTCCCACAAAAATAGTACGTGTTTCTGAATGAAAGGACACATATCTCATGTTTTAATACGTACAATGTTACAACAAACGTTGCAAATACGTAACGCTAGTGAACATACAACTTTCAAACTAAAACATATCGATATTACTTGCTGACAGAAATGTCCGATGAATGAGAAATGAATGGACGTTGAAATACCTTTGACTAACTTTGTCCCTCTACCTCAGTCCAATATAAATCATGAGCATAAACGAAAACTTCCTTGTGGTACCTATTAAGTATTCTGTGATACTACTTTGAATCCAGGTATAATTTAAAATATTAGCAAGTTTAATGAATTTAGTTTCATCAATTCACAATAATTCATTGATGATGAAAAACAAAGACGTATTATGTGGTTAATGATTACTGTACAAAAATATATAATTCCTGCCTAATCCCCAGATTTAGATTTAATCCTTTTTCAATTCCATCAACATTTGGTAAACCATTACGGGCCATCCCCATCCATCATATCTCCGGATTAAAGCGGATAAAACGTCGGAAAGAATATCATCGGTAAACATTGATATATCTACAAAAGATTATTTTACACTATCGGGTAAAAATTACATAATTATTAAACATATTTTGCTTTTTGACATCTTGTTGATCGAACAATAGTTTGCTAAATTACGTAATATTTTGTTACAGCATTTTTCCATCCATTTGTCATTTGTTTATATCTAATTATGTATTCCTCGACACATTTTCTTTTCCCGTAATTGCAAATAAGAATCGTCGATTTTACCTACATGTGATAATTTTAGTGTATGTCTTTAATTTTCCATATCAACGTTAGGAAAACGTAGGGATAGCGGAAACGTTTCGATTGACACAAGTTATGATAAATGACGTTTTGTTGCGTCGAGGGGCGCATCCATCAATATTATGTGTATATCTATATACGAGTAGGTATGTATATTGATAGACACAGGTTTTGTTTGCCTATATTCCAAAAGTGATTATTATGTCCTTAAGAAATCTTGTTTGGCTCTGTTATTTAATGTATTTAAAATAGTAGGTGCAAGTAATGGGAATAAAAAAGGACACCATTTTTTATCGCTGGTACCAGCTGGCCTATTTACTATTATTTTATATATTTTATTTATAAAAAAATATACTTCTAGATTGGTTTCATTTCATTTTCATGAAAATCAGTTTAGTAATTTTGTGTTAAAATCAAAATAACTGAAAAAAGTCTTCGAAGTCAGCCTCATTTTTATGTTTAAAAGATTATATTTATTGATAAAACAAAAAAAATAAAACTGCATACAATGAAATCAATGTATCTCGATAACAAAACTAAATAAAATAAAACGTAAGAAGCCTTTAAATCTAAGTAGGATAAAAACGGTTAAAATTTAATGCAGTTATAAACATCTGTAACCACTACTCTGGCATGTATTCAAATGGAAAAAAATATTGTTTAAAGTTTGAAGCTGAGGTTTTACGGCTATTCGTGGACCATTTAATCAAAAATAATTTAATTTTTTCGGCATTTTAATTTTCACCTTCACTTGTTTTTACTCTATAAGGATATTTCTACACCATAGAAAGGTAAGAAAGTCATATTTATATTGCATGTATTTTTAAGTGGGAAAAAATAGCCTTTTTTACTGTATTGCGTACTTGAACACAATACAGACCCTAAAAAAACCTTTAACATTTTTGATTGGTGAGGATTTTGATATTTTTATATTTATTTATTTTTTCAGCTATAATCTATAATCTGGAAGGGGTAAAATAAAATCACTGTTTTAGGCATATCAGTATATTTCACGAAGAGCATAATTCTTTTGCACTAATAAATTTGCAAAATATCTATCATCATCACAAATCGGTATATAAGAGAATTACATAAACAATCATGTTAGAATCCAAATATCCGACTTATTTGCACAAAAAAATGTTTTGAATTATTTTTACTTGCCTCGAATGGTGACGGAAGGGCTGGCTCATTTTTTGCGCAACGGATCAGCCTGACTGTCCATGACCAACGGGGAAATGCAGCCAGTATTTTTGCCACTATTCCACTTGGGCATGGTATTATGTATAGGATAAGTTAGCTTAAGTCTCAATTATATTCTTTATCAATAAAAAAAAATCATCCAGAAATCATACCCTTCATAATTGGGTGATTATATCCCAACGACCACTGCCACTAAGAGTTCTAACGCTACTACTTTTTAATATTAAGCTAGTTAATTATTATAGTACATTGAAGCACACATTAGGCTATAGCACAGAAAAACAAATGATAATTTCTTTGTTTGTGTATTATTCGCTAGAAGGTTGGTAAAAGCTACGATATCTTACTAATATTATAAACGCGAAAGTTTGTATGGATGTATGGAGGTTTGTTACCCTTTGACGCCATAACTACTGAACCAATTTCGCTGAAATTTAAAACACAGATAGATCATCTTCGTTTTAAATACCCGGGATTAACACATAGGCTTCCTTTTATCCCGAAATAATTTTAATAATTTTTTTGAGTGATTTGTGAAAAACTGAATTCCACGTGGACGAAGGTTTTACCCACGTACCCGTTACCGTCAGAATACAACAAAAATACTTTGCTTCCTAGTGATAAAATATTTTTCAAAATCAGTTCAGTAATTCTAGATACTTTACCTCGTTACAGTGGTAGGCCTCCACAGATCCGCATACGTATCGCGTAATCATCCCATTAAACCACGTCCAGTGATCCTTCGTACGGATCGAACGTACTGTAAAATTAAAAATACAATACCTCAGATACGTACGACGCGATCAGTGGACGCCTGCCTTTATATATGTAGACTAAGCGAAGTGTATTTGTATTATGGTTTCTAACATCAACGTGCATCTACGTGGGCGATATATCTACGAGTAAATAATACCGGGCTATAACTAAAGCAATTAGACGCTGAGCCGTTAGTTCGGCGAGTCTCCCGCAAAGGGCACCGCGCCAGACCAGGTTATCTTGGCTTCCTGCCATCTGAAACAGGTAGCAATTAGTGTTTGTGCAATACGCTACGCACTGGACTATAAGGCTTAGGTTTTAGGGACGTCATAGGAAATGAGCTCTGTTTGATTCAAATAGGACAGTGTTATAATAATTTTGTAAGTAATATTATTCTGACTGAATTTGAACGAATTTAGACTCTATTGAAATTCGAACGTTTATTCTATACTAATAATATAAATTTGTTTGGGTTAAAAATCAACACTACTAAACTGATTTGTAAAATATTCTTTCATTGTTTGGAATCCGATCCGATTACGTTACGGCTATATTTTATCCCCGTATTTCTACGGAAAAGGAAACTACGCGGGTGATACCGAGGTTCTTCAATTATTTTCATTAATTAAAACAATCGCCATTTGATTTACAATTGAGTAAATTACGCGAAGTAAAAATCATACCTAGATTGTTTTTAATTCAGGTGAATTAAAATTTAACAAATACATTCACGACAGCGCCAAGCACCCTCTAAAGCATATAGAATATGTTACACTGTGAAGGATCATGAGCTCTAAAATACACACTAACACTAACATCACTAATTAATTTCTCATCAGTTTCTAACTCCGGAAACTGATGAGAAAGTAATTAGTTAATTCAACGAAGAGTTTCTTAAAAAAAAGAATTCTCAATTTTTCATAGCTCGACCAGGACTTGAGTCCAGATGTAAGAGGTTGTTTAGTTAGTATATTCAAACTTATGAGTGTTTAAATAAACTGCGTCCATAATCAATGTAAAATTTTTGAGCAAATAATTTCGATGCCATGAAAACCATGAAACTTGTCGTTAAAAAACATTGCTTAGATTCATTTCGTAAAATAATTAATTCTATCAAATTCATGTAAATAATTGCATACGCTTGTCCGGCTGCGAAGGCACCGAATTTCACTTGTCCAATACAAAGTTTAAAGGCAATAAATAGTTTTGAGAGGCAGGCGGGATTAGTTTATCAGCTCCGAGTAAGGGCGTGACCCCGAGCCAAGTAGCCCTGGCTCATTGCCACTTTAACTTGCCAAGATGTTTGCTAAACTACAAAAGTTACTTTAATAATTTGTACTATCGTGAAATGTTAACGGATTTTTTACTTACGACCCGGGGTGCGTACGCCAAATTGTTTTACGTGATTTTTTTGTATCTAACGTACAGCTACTTTTGAAATACAAAATATGACTTACTTCCTACCTATACAGAGTGCTCGGGAGTATTTTCCATAATTCTAGGGTTATATTCTCTGAGAAAAATTAATTTAAAATGTCTAAGGAACAGGGTGTTCTAAAATGAATAGTTTTGGAGTAAAAAATATTTCTTTTGTAAATAGATCTTAAATTGTGTCCCTCGTAGCACATACTTATATTATGATCTAGCCAAACTTATTCTTTTTAAAAGAATATTTGCCATATCTTTTTTTATAATATGACCAATATTCCCATTTCCCTTCAACTAGTCCGGAAAGACTGTGCTAGGAGTGGGTACGACAACAGACTAACGGGGCGGGGATCGAACCACCACCCCTCGATTATGAGTCCAACTGCTCTTACCGTTGAGCTATTCATTGATAAATATCATGAAGTAGCTTACTAGTGAAGTGCGAAGTGCCAGTTGCAATATCTCGTCAATATCGACAGTCTTATCACAACGATAACGTATTTTAAAATGCAAGGATAGGTAAAGGTGTTACATGTGGATAGTCGGAATTATTTGAATTACTTTTTATGAAACACAAAAATTTTTTTGGTTAAAATAAAAAAATAGTTATAAAGTTCGGCTCCTATGTGGACTTGTCAACACCTTGAAGTTAGGGAAATACTCCCGAGCATCCTGTATTTAATTTACCTATACTAATATTATAAGGAGGGTATACTAATATTGTATGTTGGGTCGGTTGGGGTAACCTAATTTACCTAACCTATATTGAAAATTTTATTACTAATATATTATAATATTTTTTTTGACACTCAGTAATATAGAATTGAAACTGCCGGGCGTTTGCTAGTATAATTATGTAAATACCTATAACAAGAAATAAGAACACGAAATGTGTCCTTATTAATTGTTTAAGATATCGGAAGAAAGCCATCCATATGAGTTTTCAACCTAATCAGCTTGAGATGAAAGAAAACAATATAAAATCAGTTAAATACATCCAGAGATGCTTCACATACTTAAGCTCTTTATAATATTAGTAAAGAAAATACAGATAAAGGTATTTCTACATTCTTCGTAGTTTTACTACGTATTTTATATACTAGTAGGTACTATTTTATATACTACGGATTTATTTCTATATTCTAAATACATACAGATGGTCTTACTTCGTGTGGATAAGTTTCTCAAGCGGAGTGGCTGTGATGTCATCATTTCTCAGCGGGGCCAAGTCCTCGTGTGCCCGAGTGTCCACGTTGAGCAGAACGTGACAACCGCCGCACGTGTAATAGTGGATATCGAACCTTATGGTAAAGAGAATAGAATATAAATTACTTTAATAGAAATGAGGCATTTGCGATGGATGTAATGGTGTAATTTTTACACCCTTTATATTTCAGTTTAAATTGGTGTTTTGTTTATAAAACATTTAGATATATAGAGTACTATTTATTAAAAGTTGCCATTATCTAGATGTATCTAAATTAGATTATTGGTAAAAGTTACATCCGGTTGCTACTGACAACCCTTCAGGGATCAAATAGAGTAAGCAGGTTTACCCGATTAACAATGTAATTTTCATTAAAAATGAGCTTTAACACTAGAAAGACGGACGGGGGTCTTTTGACCGATTTTGAAGTTTAACGTTCGATAATTTCAAAACTATTTATTTTGTGCTACATCTTCTCACGACTTTTAAAAAAATAGTTCATATATCAATATTCCATTCATATTATTGTAATATCATTGTGTTATAATAAATAAACATAAGATTTACCTTCAAAGACGGCGCCCGGTTATACAGGGTGATTCGGACTTTAGTGCGGACATTTTTTTTCGTGGTTCTGTATCATTAATAGAACATAAATCTACAAACAGTTCGATACATTTTATGTAAATTTTTTTTTCAATTTATGTCTCAGAAATAACAAAATAATGGACACATTCCCAAACAAACTGCGCAACTGCTGGCGGCACTTTGTAAGACGCCGACAAAGAAATACCGGCAGTAGTCATATCGCTTCGGCTTCGGTTTGCGTAATAATAATCATCATTTGTATTTCATTATTCCAATCGAAAGTTCATAATTTTTATAGTCTCTGTTTTAATTTTTATTATAATTACTACGCATTATTGATGGTCCTAAGCCCAATAAAGTATGAAGGGAAAATCGATACTCAACTCAAAAGTGACGACCTTTAATTATTATAAAAAATAATAGGTACAAAAATAAATAAACGTAGAAAGGTCAACGGCCCTCGGCGCGGGCGATCGCTAACCTAGTACCTACCAGCTGATTTTGTAGTTGCCTATTACTGTGCTATTACTTAGTACAGCGATAGGGTGACCCTCAAATTCTGTTTAAATGTTTAAACTTTAGCTAACGATAACTTTGTTATTTTTGAGTTAAAAAAAAAAAGAAAAAATACGTGATCATTAAATTTTGTTTATGTACAAAATATAAAAATATCTGTACTAAAAAAAATTTCTTCCTGTATAACCACGCAGTATATAATATAATATAATATAAACAATATATAATTGTAGGTAGGTAGGTTACTAATTAAATGAGGTCGCTAATATACTTCAAAGTTAGTGAATAGGCCAGCTGGGCATAGTTCTATTCAACTAGGAAGTTAATACAACCCACTCACTCTAATACAAAGATCATAAAAATTGTCCAAGGGATTTTTGTCACTAACTTCTTCGTTGGTCCAGAATTAAATTAAATTAAAGAAGTAAGAAAGACAAAGAAAAGAGAAGAAAAATTGGAAACAAAGAAAAAACGAAGCACCTTCTCTCTGCATGGTAGTTACGCAGTAGTTCACGGTTTGTATTGAACAAGACGCCGTAGTGGCCCGAACAGCACGTCACCTGTAACGTGGAAACTGAATTAAAATTAATTTTATCACACAATAGACTTTATTTTGGATAAAAGTTTCGATAACTACATGGTTAAGGAATCTGACTAAACCAAAAGATTTTTGACGGCCAGTGGACTTACAAGACGGAGGTCTTGGGTTCGATCCCCTGCTGGACCGATTGAGGTTTTCTTAATTGGTCCAGGTCTGGCTGGCTTTGGCCGTGGCTAGTTACCACCCTACCGACAAAGACGTCGTGTAGAAACCGTAAGGGATGTGGATTTCATTCTCCTCCTAACATGTTAGCCCAATTCAATCTTAGATTGCATCATCACTTACCATCAGGTGAGATTGTAGTTAAGGGCTAACTTGTAAAGAATAAAAAAAAAATACAAGTTTAATAATGGTTTGCTAAAGGCTCCATTCCAAATTTCGGCCATATCGCTTAAATCGCTCAGTAGTAGCGGCGTTAAAGAGTTACAAACATCCAAACAAACATACATCCATGCTCGTTCATATTATTAATAGGATGTGATCTTTACTTAATCTCACATCTTGTGTGCTAGTAATAGCATGTAATCCAATGTGCAATATCTGCGATGTGAATAAAGGTATACTAACCCAAATAGGTAAAGCCGGTGTCTTCAAACGGGAGCCTGGGTTTTGTTTCGTCACATTCTTGGTTACGCCGTCTTCGTTCCCGTACCAAACGAGAAGGCCCACAGAGCTGCGAGACAGAACCCCAAATTGTGGCATTGCCTGTGAAAAAACATAATATAAAATTAAAATTCTGGAGTTTCTTCAGATTTCGTGACAGAACACTTAAAAATTGTTTCGAGTCGATGTCGATAGTGTATGCGGATGAAATAGCAAACAATGTGACATCACACTAGGGAGAGAAAATCTCACAAATGTGACGGGTTGTGACAACAAGATGTCAAAAATAACAAATTCATGTAACGTAATTCATGAATAGCCTCGTAATTGTTACAAAATCAAACATTTCTACCTTAAACTCTCGAACCCGCTTTGGGGGACGTGGTGGGTTTAAGCTCCATATCAACTTTTCTATAAAAAGAAATACTCAGTTCTATAGAGGCCCATTTATTAAATAAACTGATAAAAGTGATGATAAGATCTTAAACTACGGTTCTTACGTAATGATCTTCATCTCCCACATATTGCACTCCGTTATGTAGATAGGGAGTCGCTCGTCCGGTCAGTAGTAGAGTGGCCACGTTCAGAGAACCTTCCACTTGAGTTGATACCAGATATGTCAGTTTACCATCGAGGTCCTTTTTCACACTGGAATTAATAACCCATGTTATTGGGTAATTTGTCTAATCTTACAACACCAAACTATCATATTACATTCACACGCTGTTTGTTTCGTAGACAGGAAAGTAAATAGACAGATTAACATTCCCTTGAAAAAGAAAAAAACTTCTTCATAGAATCTGTAAAGAAACGAGACTAGGCGATTTAATGTTAGGTTTGGTTTGAAAACCAGTTATCTTAGAATTGGTTCAAAGTATATAAATGGATTAGAGTAAAGTTTAGTGTTGAATTATCAAAATCGTAAATATAGTCATAGGCATCCTCCCACTTTAATATACTCGCGTCATATTAAAGAGGCTGGATAATTATTGTGCCTCTGAGTATATTTTGAATTACATCAACTGAGTGCAGTGTTCTCTTTATCGAGGATGCTTTTTATATGTCTATTTACTTTGCTGTCTACGCTAAAAATGTGTCGGACATTGAACGTATTACTTATCATCAAACAGCTTACAGTTACTTCAATTAATTTAATTAAACGTTTATTTTAATATTGTACAATTAATTATTTCTTAAAGCTCTTAATAGTCTATGTAACTCTTATAGTAAATATACTTACTTCTCGCAACCTCGTGACAAGATACAAGCATACAAAAGCAGTAAGGACCCCGATCCATCTTCTGTCTGAAACTGATTTTTAAACAAATTATAAATAAAAAAGAAGGAAATGAAAAGTTACCGATAAAAAAACATAGGTAATAACAAAAATAATTCAATACACTTATAGGCCCAAAGTTAGCGACCAAGTCTCAAATTCGTAGGTCAACTTGACTCGGAGACTTGGTCGCTAACTATGGACCTTATTAGAATCCTCAAAGTCAATCAGCGGGCGATAGAGCGAGCTATGCTTGGAGTTTCTTTGCGTAATCGAATCAGAAATGAGGAGATCCGCAGATGAACCAAAGTCACTGACATAGTTCAGTGGGACGCGAAACTGAAGTGGCAGTGGACAGGCCACATAGTTCGAAGAGGCGAGGGACGTTGGGGTCCCAATGTGCTGGAATGGCGAACCCGCAAGCGCAGTGTTGGTTGACCCCTCACTACGTGGTCCGAGGATATCAAGTGGGTTGCAGGGAGCCGCTTGATGCTGTCGGCTCGAGCCCGTTGTGCTTGGAAGCCCATGCAAGAGGCCTATGTCCAGCAGTGGACGTCTATCGGCTGATAATGATGATGATGATGATCAATACACCTAAATCTATACCATTTTAGAGACAATGCCTGTACATTTAAAATCAAGGCTTCTAGGTTAGGTACGACGGATGCATAGACCGCATTTTCGGAAGTGTGTCTTCTCTTGCAAAGTGTTACTCTAATTTAGACAACGATACCCCTCTGTACTGTTTTGCGTTAACTATCACTATCAAAAACCTTGAATAGGTTCCAGCAGTATCAAAAACGATTAAATATCATCGAAACTGCTGAATAACAGCAACCCAGGTGATACTTGTTTTAAACAGCACTCAATTATCTCGCTAAGTACGGACAGAGTGAAGACGGCACTTTTCAACGACGCAGCGCGAAATTTGTTTAACTTCTCTTTAATTAGTTTCAGACTGGGAACATTATAAAGACAAAAGTTTTGGTTGTTTGTATCCTCGGTTTTGTATTAAACGTCTATACCGTTTAATTAAAGTTACGACTTTTAGTTATAATTGCCATCCAATACGTACCTATCTCTCTAAATAGGTTCTTCGGATGCCGTTATATCACTGACTATGGCACATTGTAATATAAAATTTAGAAGCTAACGAACTGATATCTACAAACTCACACGATCATATTATGTACTATCTCTGTGATTAATACACATAAATGGAAATCATAAGAACCACAAATCTTTAATTTTTTTTTCTAAATTAAGTTTTGTATTGTATTACACAATTAAGTAGATGTATTTAATTGTGTAGATATGTCAATCCCATTTTTTTTTTTCAAAAATTTCTGATTCTATTTAGACAGAGTTTTTTTTCAGAGACTGTATCAAAAAGTAAATACAAGTTTTAAGGAACGTTCAAATTACAGGTAAGGTATTCGATATTCCCGAAATAATAAAGTATTGTTTAAGAATCAAATTTACTAAAAAGGTAATATTTATTGTATATTTATTAATTATTGTATATTTATTAAATTTTCATTCTTCACGTGAAAAAATAAGCTGGTACAAATAATGGAAAATGGAATACAAGGCCAGTTGGTCCAGTAGTTTATCAGACGGGATTGTTGGGTGTCACATCTCTTCAAGAACGAAGAGTAGCTTTTCGGTTTGAACGCGTCCTAATGGCTAAAGTTCTAAGCAAGCCGACAATGCGAAAGCCTTAAGTCTTAAGCCTCCGCTTCTAAGAAGCTTCACGGATTTGCTGTGTATGATTTTTCGCGGCAAGTTTCGGGTAAATCTTATACCTACTCTATACTAAGACGATTACCGTATAATGTGAATGTAAGGTAATTTAAAGTTACACGGGTTTTTTTTTATTATTAGGTTGGATTTACGCCCTTATAGTTGTTTTACTTTTTTTAATTCAATGGATAGTTACAACTTGAGTGAAAGCGATTTCATCTGATGTTTAGTTTGATGCTTTGGCTGGAGGGTGACTTCGGCCGTGGCTAGTTACCACCCTACCGACAAAGACGTATCGCCAAGCGATTAGCGTTCCAGTACGATGTCGTGTAGAAACCGAAACGGGTGTGGATTTTCATTCTTCTATTAACAAGTTAGCAAGCTTCCATCTTAGATTGCATCTTGACTTACCATCGTAGATTACGTGAGATTGTAGTCAAGGGCTAACTTATAAAGAATAAAAAAAAATAAAAAGTAACGATGGAGCCTTAGGTTCTTCTGGTGGTACGTGTGTTCACTAAACATCAGATGACACGGTTCCTTGTCTGCTGAGAGTTGTGCAAGAAATTGCCTTAAATTTATATCTGGGCGACTTTACTTACCAGGTATAAGTAGCGTTTTATAAATATTTGCAGATCCTCCAGACTCTTAAACTCGAATAAATGCAGCTTGAAAACATATTCAACAACTTAATTATTTCATCTGCAACAATTTTTTTATCAATTAACAAAACTTCTAGCAGCATCTTTGTGGATAACAATTTCTACGTCAATAACAAACTGCCTCGTAAGTCCAGTGGTTGGCCATTGTGGCTTTCAATTACGAGGGTCAAAGTTCGAGTTCTGAGTAATGCTCTGAAAGATTGAGAGCTCTTCTCAAGAGAAGAGTGAAAGAGAGAGAGAGAGTGGGAAGCATGGCCCTTAAAATAGCCTGATGATGATTAATATACCCACCCACAATAAATAAGCTGCCACGGAGGAACGTATTTTATAAACATACATTCATTGATTGCTAAAACCATAACCCTTCCTCGGTTTCAACGTTGTCGGATAAAAAAGTCAGGGAGCAGTCTTTCGATCGATACGATATTTTGCGCCTTTCGCTCATTTGGAACGAAGCGTTGGACGTTAGATCGATAGTTCATTTAGTTTGAGATAGGGTACCTTTCCAACGTTCATTTCATCAAAGCCATTATAAACGATATGCGATCTCTTTGATCAATCCATTCCGCCATGGTCCTTCACTATGGTTCGATTGAAACTATCATTATTACGCCATTTGAGCAACGCTTTTCTCAATAGCTCTGCATTTCCATTGCCGTTCGTTTGTCTATTGGCGACAAGCTTGTACTAAAATTGAGCACTAACAGTAAGAGTGCGTTATCTACAATGGATCCGGCAATCATACTCGTAAATAAATAGCGCAACAACTCACAAAGCGTAAAAACAGCATATCTAAATGAAAAAGTGACATACTCGTACCTATTCGTACCTATATGCAAAGCGTAATCTAGTTGGTTTCAATGTGCCAGTTTTGGCGTTTCATTTACAACATTTTTGTTAGAATCCTTATCCCTACACCTGTAGTCACAAACCCAGGCTCTGCTCGGTTTCTCTCTTTCACACGATTGACCCGGCACCCGCGCGGTCAATCGCCAAGATATTCATTCCATACAATGCTTTAACTCAATAATTTGCACTTACACATAGTGTAATAGATAAGCTCACCATTTCAGTAATCCCATCCTGGTAATACTGAGGACTGTGTTGCACGTAGGCTGTGGTCGTAGGCAGCGCGACTGTGACCTTGGCTTCGGTTTGCGAAGTCGATCCGTCACCGCAGCGCCATATCACTTCACTGCAGGCGCGCCACAGAGCTTCTTCTTGGCGCTCCTCCGAGGGGCGTAGGTAACTGTGGAATATTCATATGTCAATTGAAATCACGTTTGATTTATACGCCCTAGGTGCTAGGTGTTCTGAGGTTGACATTTTGTCTACGTCGAGCGGCTGTGAAATCATAAAAAAGGCCCTTTATGCCAAAAAAAAACCTACATATTCGAAGTATACTCCCACTTTAAAGGGATTCAATAATTATATAGTAGTTCAGTTTTCATCCTACTTCCTACTAATATGAGTGTCACATTAATATTTTAAAGGCGAAAGTTTGTGTGTAAGTGTGTATGTTTATTCCTCTTTTACGCTGCGGCTACTAAAGCGATTCGGTTAAAATTTGGAATGGAAATAGTTTTCATCCCGGAAATATCCATGGTGCCCGCGGGATTTGTGAAAAACTGAATTCCACGTGGACGAAATCGCGGGCGTCAGTTAGTGTAATATAGATCAGTCAACCAAACAAAAAGATCGATTTATTATTTTTATCCGTAAACAATTTATTTAAGCCAACAATTTAATGATACTACGGGTAGTATCAATTTATTTTTACTCCTTACCAGGTTAAGGTATAAAAATAAATTTCCACATTCGACAATAAACAATGACAAAGCCATATTAAATTTTAAGTCCACACAATTTATGGGAGCCAAGTCACTATTTCCGCCGGCACATCTTCACTTCACTGCAAATTTACAGCGCCATAACGCTTTAGTATCGGGTTTCACGATCAAAACCAATATGCTTTATATCATAATGGGAAACTAGCGTTTACAGCGCTTTTTTGCTTTTTGGTATTATGTGATGGATTTTATATCGAAGCAAATTAGATTCAACTGACTGTATTTAGTTGTAGTATGTATTTTGATCGGAGTCGATGGCTTCCTGATTCTGAACAGGCAAATGCTATGGCTAGTTAACAGGCAAAGGCTATGGCAAAGATGTACTGCCAAGCAATTTAGCGTTCCGGTTAAATGCCGCGTATAAACCGTTAGATATATAGGTAGGATAAACTTATAGTGAGATTGTAGTAAAGGACTCACTTAAGGAAATAAATAAACATCTCTTCAAACTCAACTCCTATCTCTTGGTCTGGTCGCCTGATGTTACTCTATGGCGTTACGTACCACGTACGTTTCCACATGACTGGTATTACAGGTACGGTGGTTACTATTCATATACAGATACAGCAAGGTAAAAATGTATATTTTTTAATAACAACGACATTTGTATCAGTTTTTTATTTTAGGTTTTCAATTTCAGCTCAATCAATTAGGAATGACTGGTTTAAAGTTCAGTAGCAAAGGCCTAAATTTTCCTAAACAAACAAAGATGGAACAAACAAAAGTTAGCAAAGCAAAGTTATAGTTTAATTGTAACCTTGTAATAAATACCTATACTCCAATACAGTTACAAGCAACGAAGGTTTTTGAAGCCGAAGGAATCCCGTTATTTTATTCTGTCCCCTACAATATTGTACTATCTCCGTATCCACTCCTCTTGAATTATTGTACGGCTCAGAAAATCATTCTAGAAACGTACCAGCTTAGGAAAATTGTTTGACAAAATCCGCGCGAGGTGGAATTCTATCCGTATGATGTAAAGAGTTGAAAATATTGGCTACGTTTAGGCTTTACTTAGCGAAATAATTTTGGTTTCAGACAATATTTTTTGTTAGGAATTTTTTGATACACAAAGTAAAGTTGCAAATATTATAAAAAGTCATAATAACTGTAATAATTTACACTAATATTATATCGAGGAAAACTTTGTTTGTATGTTTGTTTGTAATGAATAGGCTCAAAAACTAATAGGCCGATTTTAAAAATTCTTTCACCATTCGAAAGCTACATTATCCGCAAGTAACATAGGGTAAATTTTATTCTGAAAAAAAAAAATATAGAGTTCCGTAAGACATTTTTGTTTTTCTGACGCTAGTAACTAATATTATATAATTCCGACAGTAAATAAGGTGGTTGCCTTTTACCCCTTCAAGTTTATTATAAGTAGTACAGGTACGAGTATTTTGCTAGTTTAGTTTATTAATCTCCTAAAGTTTTGACTATGCAATATAATACATCTTGCGCATTAGTCGGCGACGACTTCGACCACTGAACGCTACTACTAAGTTTACTGAAGAAACCGAACATTGCGAAGTTGGCTGCACCGAATAACACCGCGGACAGGGTTGTTGCAATTTAGTTACGTATAGTTTGCTATGAGCGTTTTCGTACTAGTTATGTGAGGGTAAATGCGACAGTCAGTATTGTGCGAGCAGAATACCGAATGCAGAAAGCCGATGGACGCTTCACGACCGGACGTGGTCGTAGTGGATCAGTAGCTAGCGACCACGGCGCACCACTGTCTAGTGATCGTGATTCGTGGGCGCCTACGTCACGAAGTGCTTTAGTGTGATCAAAATTTCATCATGTACAGAAAATCAGGAGGCTAAGTATACGTTAGGTGTGAGCGATCCCTAATATCATTCAAATTGAAATGGCTGATTTACAAAAGTATAGTGCGTTGGGAGCGCCTCTGCAGGAGTGAATACTGTGAAACCTATCACAATATATTGAGCGGCTTTGTCATGTAAATGTTACGTTCACGTTGCTCTGGATATTTCGTAAGAGACCATGTTAAAATGTTAAATAGTTCTTCGCAAAATAAACGTTCGAATAATTGCAATTTACAAAAAAGTTGCAGCTTAAGAAAGAACTTTTGATCTCACTAGTATCTGTAGTCAGACTAATACAGATTCAGGCAAATAAATAAACAAAATAAAACAATACCTCATTGATCAAGTGATTAACCTGTTCGGCGAAGTATCATGGGGCCTTGGTTTAGATTTCTAGGTCGGGTAATAAAATGTTTAGTATTTATTTATTTCGAGAAATTTCCGGAAGTAGGTAGTTAAATCACAAAAAAAAAATCTTACCACATTGTAATATTAATTAAGAATTAGGGTTCCCTTGCATCCAAGATGACATCGAAGTAGTTAAAGATTGCATTAACATGACATCGAAGTAGCAAAACTTGTAATAATCCTTAGAACAGTACCTTTCCGGTGGTTCAGCAGACTTGTTATCCTTTGTCATGGGCCTCGAATCAAACAGTAGCCACTTGATGATATGAGCCTGTAGAGCCGACAGCAAGGACCTGGTGCCGTTCCGTTGAGCCGCCAGACCGTACGCCAGGGGCTGTTCCGAGGGTCTCATGACCAGCGGAGTGTGGATCCATTCACCACGAGGAGGGCATGATGCCGTCCCGAAAGCAATAATACGAAGTTCCTGTACAACAATGTCTCCATGTTAGTACCTAGGCCTAAAATACACGCCACGAGCCATTGTCTCTGCAATCTCATCTGATGTTAAGTGGCGATGCAGTCTAAGATGGAAGCGGGCTTTTTTGGAAGAGGCACAAGTTTCTACCCAGCATCGTACCGGAACGTAAACGGGAGGGGTGAGTTTCTGCTTTCCTATCACTACTTCAGTTTTACACACAAACAATAATCTGTACCACATAGAACACTAAAGCTAACGCTTCTGTTTCACAGCGTGGAAAGTGAGAAAGGAAGATTGATCGATAAAAATATTGATGAAATGTCATCTTTTTCCTCCATTAATATTAATTTAAAGTTTTAGAAATAAATATGGCATATTGTCATTTAAATAATATTATGAAAACCAATTGCAATTATTTCATTGATTTGATGAATTTCATTTGTACAGAATTTTTGTACTTACGCCAGCCAATTCCTCCGTTATGGCCGTGCCGCCCACCACCGCAGGCCTCGCTCCCGGCTGCCGATTCCTTGCGTATAGTACACGTTCTGCGAATCAAATTACGTTAATCATATTGCAGAATTAATACTCTTTAGAACTGCTGCAAGTTCTTTTAGCATTTTTTAGAGATTAGAACTTTTAGCAAACTCAAAAGTGATTACAAGAATAAGAAAACTAATGTCGAACAAAGGTTCAAAACATTTGTCAGGACAACTTAATTAACAAATCAAACTGTAACCAAAATAAGACCCTAGAATGGCAGAGAATGACCTTGAGTGAAGTCACTCACTTGTGAACGTTGTGTGTAGGGTTAAAGGATCCTTTGACTGTTAACAAGCACTCCCCTTTTCCACTCAAGTCACTCCCGCCTATGCCAAGTAACCCATAAAGAATTACACAACAAGAGACGTGGACGGCTCGAACACCACGAGCACACTGAAGCCGTCCGTACTGCAAGTCGTTGCAACGCGGCGATAACAGAACAGGTATCCAAAGCTGCTCTTATAGGATCTTACCAAATTTTGCTAGACAGTGAAAAAAACACGAGCAGAGGGGAGTGTTAATCGATTGTCAAGGAATTCCTTAACCCTACGTCCTGTGGTCACAAGTCCAGGACTCTGCTCCGATGGATCCGGCACCCGCACAGTGAATCCATGGAATGCTAAGACATTCGTCTCTCTCTTTCTATATTAGTAAAATAATACTTGTAATACCCTCCGTGGTTTGCCAATCAAGCACTTTATTTAAGGGTAATAAGAAAACTAAAAATATTAAACATTCACTTTGCTGTCAGTGATGGGATATTATCCCCCTTTTTATTTTAAGTGTTAACCTCGAACGCATGTCGTGTCAACCCACAATGCATCAATAATTTACAAATTGTTAGTGAAGTAGAAGTGAAGATCTTTATGAAAAGTTATTCAAGAAAATTAAGAAATTAGAGAAGAATAAGGTATAGATTTACACGTATCTTGGTTTGTGTACTTGTCTTTGAAACTGTACTACCCGCAATATTGAGTTTTTCGAACAGTATTTTGCAAAGATGTAAGAGTCACTATCATCATACTATAATATTATTCCCATCATACGATCATAGTATAATATAATTAAATTGTGACATGACAATGTCACAGTTTAATTATACATTTATAACCAGGATAATCAAACGATTTATTTTTTAATTATCAACGCTACTTTGGTACATATATGTAGTTGTTTTATTGAAATCAAAAATTAAGTTAAACTAAATATATCAAATTTTATAGAAAAGGAGGGTATCTTTAAATTGACGTTGCGTTTCAAAGCTACAATCAATAACATAACTAGTACGAAATAATATCAAAAACTCCCAAAAACACAAAAAAATATCCCACCGTATATTTCCTCTTGCGATGTTCCTAAAACGTTTTTTCTAATCATGCTTTTGTTTTTAATATTAAAATCTTCAGATTTATTTTTGAATTAACCAATTGAGAAGATAAATGAAATTAAACAAAGATTTTAAGTTAACTGAATTCAAACTACGACGATAAACTTTGCTTAAATCAGTTTGTAAAGTAATTTAGAGACAGAATTACTTTAATTCTATTTAAATCAAGCGTAATAAAGCTTTAATTCTGAGAGTTTTCGTTTGTTAATACGCGAAATAATAGTACTTCTTGATTTGATAACTAAAAGCTGAATACTTTCATAACTTATTCTATAGTTTCGGACTAGCAATTCAAGAATTCAAGAAATGTGTCTAAAACTGAATAGTACTTGGAAGATATTATTTTTTTGTTATAAAAAGAGCAACTCTTGAGTTTCTTGTGTCGTCTCTTCTTAATAGAATTTGGTTTTCTAACCAGTGGTAAAGTCACTATTCACTGATAGAGGGATTCTTTACAAAAATACTTGTATACTAAGGCTACTTGGAACAAACGCATATGATTTTAATTTCATAGAACGCGTTACGCGATATGTGAATGCATCAAGCGTACGAACTCCACTGGTTCTATGCATTTCCGAAGGCTATATTGGAACAGAACGATACTGAATTGATTCAAAGTGAATACACCAAGGAAATGGGTGTGAGTGCGAATGTGAAATGTGAGGCCCTTGGTAATTGCATTCATGTCACGATAGAAAATTGTGTGGTAAAGTGTTTATTCCAAGCTATCGAGGCCGTTTACCGTGCCGTGTGGAACAATGAAGAGTTTATAACGTCTATTCCCTATTGGTATTTAAATAGCTTTTGTTCTCTGCTTCACGTATTTCAAGTTAATTTCTCTATTATGACCAGTGCTGGATTAACGAAACTTGATGCTTTAAGCAATCTTCTCCTATGGGCCTATGTATCTTTAAGTAAACTACAATAAAATATTTAAATAATTATAAAAAAATACGCGCTGATTTTTAATTTTGTTAAACTTTCGTATACGTCGAGTCTTTTTTTTCTCGGTCGTCTTTGGTGCCCCTTTAACAGGATGCTCTGAGCAATTGATTAAATCGCTTATAGGTTAATCCAGGACTGATTATACCTCATGTTAATACACGAGGTACAGACTAGCATAATTTTGATTAACCTACAGGAACTAATATTATAAGCGCGAAAGTTTGTGTGAACGTTTGTAACTTTTTAACGCCCCAACTAGCAAACCGTTCATCAATTCATCATAATCAGTCAATGGACATCCACAGCTGGACATAGGCTTCTTTTGTGACTTTCAAACACCACGGTTTACAGCATCATAGCTCAATGTAACCTGGTAGATGTCGTCAGTCCACCTAATCTAGTCGGTCACCTAAGGGGCCGACCAACACTGCGTTTTTCAGTGCGGGCTCGTCATCGGAGCACCTCGGGACTCCAACATCTATCGGTTAATTGAGTTTTTTGCCCTGCCCATTGCCATTTAAGCTTTGCGACTCACAATTGTAAGAAAATCCTGGACCCTAATTACTCAAAAGATGGCAGAGTAATCAATCAATCAAAACAAAAGCTTTTTTTAATTATTATGTTTCTTCTGCTCTTTGTAATTTGGGGATTATGTCAATCAATTGATTTTTTTAAATCGACTAAAAAGTAACATTTCAGTACAGTGAAGTACCTACATTTTAATTTAAATGAAATAGGAAACTTACCTTCAACGTGTAAAATTGCACGTTCGGTAATACCTCGAAGCATTTTAAACCACTACCGGTGTACCGGTTCAATTATAATTTGACTTCTGAAAACTTGAATTTTTATTTTACAAATTTTTCGAACCTACTCACGGAGCTAAGTCGGAGTATATTTTACTAGTTTTAATTTCCTTTAGACTCCTTAGTATTTATTTACTGGGAGAAGCATAATATTGTGTTATTAATATCTCGTTAAATAAAAAAAACTCATTGGAATGTATTGTTACCGTTTATTTATTCAGAACTTCCTTCCAATGGTTTTGAACCCCATCCTACTGTCTTATTAAAGTCACTTTGAAAATACTATTACCTTCTTAGCATACAAATTATATATATTATATATAATATAATACAAATTACCTTCTTAGCATGAATACTATTGTGTAAGAAGATTATAGTTTGCTTTAGTAATAAATTCTACGTATATGTGTAAATCAATTAAAAATATGGGTTTGTATATTTATACTAATATTAGGAAGTGAAGTTTGTGGTATTTATTATAGGACTCAAAAGTGATTACAAATATAAGAAAACTAATGTCGAACAAAGGTTATGATTCACAACACTTGTCAGGACAACTTAATTAACAAATCAAACAGTAACCAAAATAAGACCCTAGAATGGCAGAGAATGACCTTGAGTGGAGTCACGTACTATCGAACGATGTGTGTAGGGTTAAAGGATCCTTTGACTGATATCAAACACTCCCCTTTTCCACTCAAGTCACTCTCCCCGACTATCCCAACGAACGCCACGAGCACACTGAAGCCAACACGAGATCGAGCGACGTCATATCCGTCACAGACTACTATTTCCAACACTAAACGGCGATAACATATTGTATCTCTCGATATATTTAAACCGACTTAGAAAGTTCCACTACCAGAAAGCCACGTTATTTGTGAGTGTCACAGGCTACATTTTATCCCCGTGTTCTCACAGTTCTCACACAAAAATATGAGTAAAAATTTGTAGTTTATGTTTAGGTTGCATCTTTTCGTATGTTTGAAATTTTCTTTACTAATTAAGCTCGCTTTTATCTAGTGCTTTTTTAAATAGAAACAATTTCTGACAAATATTGTGGACTACATTATAATTAGATAGATTTGTAACCTAAACCATTTTATATCTTTAATATACTCGCGTCATATTATAGAGGGCGGATAATTGTGCCTCTGAGTATATTTAAGCTGCCTGTCCACCAGAGCGGAGCGAGGGAGCATTGCGGAGGAACGGACTATTGCGGAGCGGAGTTAATATTTCTCCGTTTCTCGGCTCCGCTGCCTCGCTCCGTTCCGGTGGACTGGCAGCCTTAGGCTTTAGGTATTTGACTTTGATTTGATCTTTACTTTGATGACGAGTCTATACTATTTTGAGCTTTCTCTGTGTTTGATCCACGACGTTGTGTGCCGTGTACACTGGTGAGCAAGTGTGGGCAAGCGCACAACTAGGGTAAGCATTATACGTACAAATTGTACAGAATGGTAAATTCCTTTTAGAGTACCCCTATAGGTTCGTGATGAGTCTTCCGGGCAGGTATTACATCTATGAATTTAACGCCCCCGCGCATATCACCAGTGTGCACCGACTAGAAAATTGAGTCAAACTCATCATTTGTATAGTAATCAGTATAAAACACCAGCTATTATCTCCCAGAGTTATCTCTAGAACTTCAATTTAAAACCACTAGATTTTTGCCGATGATAAATGTAACATTCGCACAAGGAAGTGACTGTTTACACGTAAACCGTACGAATTGGTTTATTTTAATCGTACGACTAGCTTCGCACAAATTGTAATGAGGGCACAAACAAACTTAATTCCACTTGTATTTTACGCCAAAACGATTCTAATTACTTTCAATCAATAAGGCTATTACAGCGGCACAAGTGATTGATAAAACACGTCACACCAAAGACGGTAGTTGATATCAAATGGATGCATATACGGCGCTTGCAATCCGTCGATAGAACACGTAGGAAGAGTTTTAACACTGAGCAATTTAACTCAAGGTTGTGTTAGGTTTGCGGTGCTTGTGTGCATGTTACATTATTCCACACTTTGCTTTAGCCGTCAGGTTTATAGTTATAAATTTCGATGGTACCATAAAATCTTGATATTTGTCACTATTTCCAATAGCTATGTACCTATTGGATATATTAGAACGAGGATCTGCGATAGCCAGACTTACTCCATTCAAAGAAGTCTGAAAATTTGTCAGTCTATGCTCCGACCATAGGTGAGCTAATTATGAAGTTTGTTCTGTGGAGGTAGCGGGTTTCAACGTTACAGACCATCTATGTATAGAACGTATTTTTTATATTTTACTCAGTCATTTAAATTCGCAGTACTTCTTTGAGAAACACCATAAACGAACAAAATTCAAAGGCCTCTAGCAAAGGTTCTAGGACACGGACCCTTCTTCATGATTCAAAAACTTGAAAACACCACAACGAGGTTGGAATTCAGAAAGTGTTTTTTTTATTCATTTTATCTTGCTTTTTATCTTTCCTTTCGATTTGGTTCATTGGCATTTTTTAACTTATAAAACTTGATTTTGTCGTTTGCCATTATTAACCAATCCGGTCCTGCTACTTTCTTAGAATAATCATGTCATTTCTTTGACTGCCTTCCTCTGCTCCTTTTCTCATCCTTATGGTCTACCAGTCAGTTGAATATTTTTAAACATTTCTCATTGTTTTATCCCCACGTACGAGTAAATATGATCTCGTCAAATAATAGATACAAAAAAAAAAACAAATAGTAATACTAATTGATAAATTAAAAACATTTTTAAAAAACCTATTGAAGTTTGCCACCTACACGCTATATAGGAAATTAATCTTCTTATTTTTAGAACCGATCGTGCCTCGACTCCGTGCGCTAAAGCAATATAAACCGCGGCCATATTTCAAAATGGCGCCGTTTGATTTAAAAAATACCGTTATGTTTTCGGTACACGATTTATTTACCGAAAGCACCATTTTATTTTTCCCGCGGACCAGTGAACTAGTCTGTTTGGACTATGAACTAGTAAAAGTAATAGTTATAAATGTATGCACGTATTTTGCTCTTTGGATATACCTACTTTTTTCTCCTGTACCTATATGCATTGCACATTTTTTTTAAATAAATGCTTTTATATTTCAAACGGAATCAAAACTAGGTTTACGTCAGTGAGATGTTAATATTTCTAGAGATATTTAATATACTCAACATCTTATTTGGTGAAGCTGGTATGATATTATATGACCCACTCATCACTGGGTAACTTTTAAACCGTACGTGTAACTTTCAGACCTTGCTCCCAATAGAGATCTCCATCTAGTATAATTCTGTGATCATCATCATCATATCAGCCGATGGACGTCCACTGCAGGACATAGGCCTTTTGTAGGGACTTCCAAACATCACGATACTGAGCCAACTGCATCCAGCGAATCCCTGCGATTCGCTTGATGTCGTCAGTCCACCTGGTGGGGGGTCGGCCAACACTGCGCTTACTAGTGCGGGGTCGCCATTCCAGCACTTTGGGACCCCAACGTCCATCGGCTCTTCGCACTATGTGCCCCGCCCATTGCCACTTCAGCTTCGCAACTCGTTGAGCTATGTCGGTGACTTTGGTTCTTCTGCGGATCTCCTCATTTCTGATTCGATCACGCAGAGATACTCCTAACATAGCTCGTTCCATCGCCCGCTGTGTGACTCTGAGCCTTCTTATGAGGCCCATAGTTAGCGACCAAGTCTCGGAACCATAGGTCATCATATTTATATGCCATAGGCCAAATATAATTCTGTGATGCAGTTGCAAAACATATACAAAATTGATATTTTCTACTATATTTCTGAGTATTTTTACAAATTTATGTTTTCCACTTAATCTATTAGAGAAAAATATCAACGTCTCTCGTATATTATAGTATCGATTGTATAAAGCCCTTCAATAAAAATTTTCACAATATCTTCAATGTACAGAATTTGACCTGTTACAGTTTTATAAGTATAGAATAATTATAGTTTATAGTTTAATTATTATTTTACCGCTTAGTTCGATTTTTGGCTAACGATATTGTATATAAAAAAAAATTCCATAATATAACATTTTCTTCGTGAATATTTCAAATAAGATTGTGTGATTAGTTTTTTACGGTGTGAAATTTGTGTGAATGCTCGCGTTTGACTATAAAATTACTATTAGAAAGCAATGATGAAGTCTATGATAAGGCACACCTATAGCCACAATCACAAAGTTAAACTCGCACAGTGCAAGCTCTAGACTTAGTAACATCTCACTGGTACGCGCACTATATAAATGATATTTTGTATTTGCTGGCTCTGTAGTTTTATTGCATGGACTGTATAAACTAGAAATACTTGATTTACTTTTTGCACATTTTGTATTCTCTGGTCATGCAAATATTGAGTAAAACATCGAGTGTTACGTTTTGAGTTAACAGTTGGCATATTATGAATATTTTTGTATTTGTAGTAGGTAGCCCACGTATTAGCCATACCCTCGGTTATCAGGCTTTTGGATTTTGTTTGTAACTAAACAAGTACAATATAATGTGAAATGTTCTTACTTTAAGTAATTTAACATTCATCATCAAAACGTGTGCCAACTATTCCACATTTACCATCATATAACATAGCCACCTAATTATATAATGCAGGCTAAAATATCACTTTTTCTGGGCGCTGTTGTTTAGTTTATTAAAACTCTATCTACTAATTAAACAATCTTTAATTCAACTCTTATCTTTGTATGAAAAAGCTACATGCCTGATGGTAAATGAAAAAGGCTATGGTGGAACGTGCTTGCCCAAAAGATACCTGTTTACTCTTTATTTAAAGATACTTATAGACACCTGCACTCTTAGTAAATGCCCACAGATGGTTGAGAATTATGTATTAAAACTATTTAATTACTCGTACCTTTTGGTTTCCAGTCCAAATTATCATCATCCATTTTCAAATCAATCCAGTGCTCAAACACTTCATAAAATCGTCGTATTTCTAAATATTTAAATTGCAAATAGTACAGGAGATTTTTCTAGTAATAGCCGTTAGAACAACAGAGAAACAGAAGTGTATAAGACCACCACGTAAGCCGCCAATTACCGACTAAAGCCTATGATTCAACTTCAGCCATTTTTAGATACACATCACAAGCCATAAGCGAAAGCCTTGTTGAAACTTTTCAATATTTAAACTAGCGTAATGAAAATCACGATGAATGAAATAAACAATACTGTACATGAAATATATTTCCAAAATAACTATCAGGGTGTGATTAGTGATCGATAGTGATGCCTAAAAAGCAATCAGTAAATTTTTTGTCTGTCTGTCAGTAGTGTTTGTTATAGTAACAAAAACTACTCGACGGATTTTAATGAAACTTGGTACAATTATTTATCATACTCTTGGGCAGGTTATAGAGTACTTTTTATCACGCTATGATTAATAGGAGCAGAGCAGTGAAGGGAAACTGTAAGAGCTGGACTAAAAAGGTCTAACGGCGAACGAAGTCGCGGGCGTCCGCTAGTATTAAAATATAAAACTATTTAATGAATGATAAATTAAATGATGATGTTCTCATAAGGTTACACGAGTAGTCGAGTAGCACGTTTATATCTGTATGCAAAAGTAATGTCAGCACAGTAGAAATGCATAGTTAAAGTATAAAAAAATATACATGAGGAGGGGTATGGGATCAAATCCAGTTTAGTAAAAACCGGTGCGCAACAAAATTGATAATGCAAATATCTGTTTCTGTATTGCTGACTCTCCTGTTTCACTCTCCTCTCCGGTCTTGTCCAACGCCTATCTGTTCTAAGAAAACCAAAGCTAGACCGCCATATAAAATGGAAAATATAAGTATAATAATTATTAGTAGGATGTTACCAGTTCACATACGGTATCACGTCACCCTATTATTATAAAGGCGAAAGTTTTTGTGTGTGTGCGGCTACTGAAGCGATTTGGCTGAAATTTGGAATGGAAATAGATTTTACTCTGGACACATAGGCTACTTTTCGTCTCGGAAAAATCCATGGTTCCCGCGGAATTTGTGGAAAACTGAATTCCACGCGGACGAAGTCGCAAACGACCGCTAGTAGTATATAAATCTATATCCAACTACAATCCAATTGTCGTACAGTCACAAATTGAAATTCTTCGTAGACGTCTCAAGCGAGTAAATGATTCCATCGAGCACTTTGTTCAAAGCGAGATGGAACCAGAGCAAGCGGCTACTCAGAGCAGTAGACCGGCGAAATTATATTAGCATTTGACTGTCCTTTGCCCGAATATAAAGATATTTTATTGACGGTTTTGCTTTTGTTGTAGTTGTAAGGTAACATGACAAGCGCATTTCTGTGTTGTCAGCAAAAAAAACGCTTATTAAAATTATTTAGAGCGATATAGGAAACAAATACAACATCGAAAATCGGTTATCAAAAACATACGAGTATACAGCAAACACATTGGCAGGTGATATTTTGAAAATTTTTCTGCGTTGATAACACTCATTTAGTTTCACAAATAACGCACTTATTCAATTGCCTGTATACCGTATTAATACAGCTAAAGCAAAACCTTCATATGTACTAATGTTATAAAGCTGAAGAGTTTGTTTGATTGAATGCGCTTATCTCAGGAACTACTGGTCTGATTGGAAAAATTCTTTCAGTGTTAGATAGCCTATATATCGAGGAAGGTTATAGGTTTATTGTCCCTGTACTTCTACGGGAACCACGCGGGTGAAACTGCGCGGCGACAGCTAGTCATAAAATAAAATAAGTATCCCAGACTCTCATAATCGTAAGCCGTCTTACATAATATTTCTCCAACAATGTTTACGTATGGTGAACACGACCACTATATTAAAGACAGATCATCATCATTAACTACCCGTGAATGACTCACTGCTGAACATGAGTCTCTTATCAGAATGAGAGGGGTTAGGTTTAGTCCACCACGCTGCCTAAATGCAGATTGGCAGACTTCACACAGGAACTAAGACTTCACACAGGAACTAAGAAAGATTTTTCAGTTGCAGATTTCCTCACGATGGCCGAATCAGATAAGTTTGAGGTACTACAGCTGTACTCTATAAAGTACTTATAAGTACTTGTCAAGCATGCAAGTAGGACCCATAGCACAATGTATGAAAGTGTCAAAGAATGGAGTCGCGAGTTTTATCGTACGACCTGTCGATAAAGAACAAAATGGCGTGTTGCAATTCTTTACGAGTGTTCGACTCCAGCGGTTATTGTTCTCACAGTTTATGGCGGTCTGAATCCAATGGCTTGCCCATAAAAATGACACACAATGTCTTCCAGCACTTAAAACTAAGTTTATTTGATAAGTTTGTATTAAAGGTGGTTGAAACAACACGGTTATAAAACTATGGGCTATAAAAACAATGAGACATAGTTAAACAAGTTGTAAATATACTGAAGCATAGTTTCAGTGGTAGGCAAACTTTATTGTTACAACACTATTTCTAGCCTGATGACGTGAAACAAAAACGTAAGCCACGATTTTAATAATACAAAATATGGGAATGAAGCAACTCTTGACTAACGGATTTTTTACTTCACAAAGTTGTTATTTTTTTTTTGTTGAAACTCTTACGATATTTATTCTTATTATTACAGAGTATGAAATGACTGATGAGAATAATAATTAATGTTTTGCAAAGATACTGAATATAAATTAGGCAGTAGTTTTGTGAGATAGTAATTCACTGAACAACTCCGCCATTGCCGGTCCCAAGCCCGGATGCAAAAGGAGGAGGGTTGGTCAGGAGAGACCATACCTACCGTAAAAGGTCAACGCCGAGTCTCAGGCGGCGGGAAATATCCTGACAACACCATGGCCACCTAGCGCCCATGAAGCGGTAACCAGTGACCGAGAGGAGTAAATGACCTCTAAAAGACTGATCCGGAAGGACGAGGGAACCCACCGTGATTATATTCCCAAGAAAACCACCACATCAACAATGAAGACACAAAGTAAAGAGAGCGATTTGTTGGACAATCCGACTAACACTCGGCGCCATTCGGTACCCGGGCTGGATGGTGTGAAATATGCGACCGAAGCTCCGTACGGAGAAGCAGCAAGCGCATCAATCACCTCTAAACATTTTAAAACATCGATACGCGAACACCAGCGTATAGCAGCCTGGAATGTTAGAGGATTACTCAAACCAGGAAAGCTATGCATCGTGGAAAAAGAAATGGTTAGCCACAAAATTAACATACTGGCTATAAGCGAGACCCATTTGCAAGGATATGGTCACTACAAGACTTCTATGGGGAATACCTTCTATTTCTCTGGCTCAGATAATTCCAGCTCAAATGGAGTAGGTATCTTGGTGCCGGATAGGTTGAATGGATATGTCCTTGGATATAACCCAGTATCAGACCGCATTGTTACAATGAAACTAAACACCAAACCGTGCACTTTGAATATAGTTTCAATTTATGCTCCAACCTCGCAATCATCTGAGGAAGAGATAGAAACGTTCTACGGGAAGCTAGAGGAAACGTTAGACTCAATTCCGAATCGAGAAATAACCATGATTCTCGGTGATTGGAACGCAAAAGTGGGTAACACAACGGCCGATGAACATCTACGCGAAACCGTGGGACATTATGGACTTGGTTCAAGGAACGAACGTGGCGAGAGATTGATTGATTTCTGCACAAGTAGACACCTTGTAATATTAAACACCTGCTTTCAACACCACCCTAGACGCCTATATACGTGGAAATCTCCAGGCGATAGGTACCGGAATCAAATAGATTACATACTTATTAACACCCGCTGGAGATCCTCTGTAAAAAATGTTAAAACGTTTCCTGGTGCTGAATGCGGAACAGATCATGTTCTTCTTGTGGCCAGTTTTGCGTTGCGGTTAAAATCACCTAGAAAACGCCTCACCGTAAATACAAGACAACTAAGTAACGCAGAAAGAATCTTGTTTGGTCAGACTGTAGAAGATAAGCTTCAATCAATGTCCTTAGACACTAGTTCTGCTGATTCAGCGTGGAACCAATTAAAAACACTTATCAATGATACTCTAGGTACGATTCGTAAAACCAATGCATACGAGCCCAAGAAATCTCTTTGGATCTCTGAGAAGACCTGGGAACTCACACGCAGTAGGAAGGATATTAAAGTGAAAGGCCTTCAAGATCCAGAAGTTAGAAAGGAGTATGAGGAGCTGTGTAAAGCTATAGATGATTCCTGCAGACATGACAAAAACAAATATATAGAAGGAATCTGCATGGACATTGAAGATCACTCCTTAAAGTACCAAACGGCAGACCTCTTTAAAAAGGTCCGACTGCTAACCAGGAAGTTTAGGCCAAAAACATGGACTATCCATAACGAAAACGGCGTTCCCTTACATCAGTTAGAAGAGGTCGCTGAAAGATGGCGCTGCTACTGTGAACAGCTGTACGGTGGCGATGCACCCGGAAACACAATGAGACCTACAAACAACTGGAACAGCTTAGATAGGGAGCCAAATATCCTCCTCTCTGAAGTATGTGCTGCTCTCAATCTGCTCAAAACGCGGAAAGCCCCAGGACCTGACGGAATAGCTGCAGAACATTTAAAATCTCTTGGTGAATCCGGTATAAAGGTACTCCACGAAATATGCAGTAACATCTGGACTACTGGAAATTGGCCTGAAGATTGGACAGACTCGACCGTTCTCCCAATTCACAAAAAGGGATCCACTAAGCAATGTGACAACTACCGCACCTTAGCACTCATATCTCATGCAAGTAAAATCCTGCTCCACATTCTTAACAGACGTATCCGCCATTATTTAGACTGGCAAATCCCACAGGAGCAGGCAGGTTTTGTAAAGGGTAAGGGTGCGCGTGAACAAATTTTAAATGTTAGACAGGTCATTGAGAAAGCCTATGAATACAATACGCCGGTCATCATGTGCTTCGTTGACTACAGTAAGGCTTTCGACTGCGTCAACTGGGACTCTCTATGGAGAGTGTTGGGAGAACTCGGCGTGCCGGACCATCTCATTGCGCTGATTCAAAATCTATATTGCAAAAGTCAAGGCGTAGTCAGAATTGACGAAATGATGTCCCAACCTTTCAAATTTTGCAAAGGAGTGCGTCAGGGCTGCATTCTCTCGCCTATTTTATTTAACGCATACGGCGAGTACATTATGAGGCATACCTGCGACCAGTGGGAAGGAGGCGTACGCATTGGTGGAGCAAAATTAAATAACCTCCGATATGCAGATGATACTACGCTCCTGGCCGCAGATGAAGCAGAAATGTGCACATTGCTGGAGAGAATGGAACGAGTCAGCATTAACTTGGGCCTATCTATCAACAAAGACAAAACCAAAATCATGGTCATAGATAGATCACATACCTTAGGTTTCACTGGTGCACTCAACCTACATTTTGTTGAAGAATTCGTGTACCTCGGATCCACCATCACGAATAATGGCTCCTGTGAACTGGACGTACGAAGAAGGATTGGGATGGCCAAGAGTGCCATGTCTCAGCTACATAAAACTTGGAAAGACCGTAACATCTCGCTGAGAACTAAAATAAAACTCGTTCGCACACTCGTCTTTTCCATCTTTCTCTATGGGGCTGAGACGTGGACCTTAAAATCTGCAGACCGCAAAAGGATTGACGCTTTCGAGATGTGGTGTTGGAGGAAAATGCTCCGGATTCCATGGACTGCATTTCGGACTAACGCATCTATACTTGCCCAACTCAAGGTTAAAATTAGACTCTCCACCATATGCCTCAAGCGTATTTTAGAGTACTTCGGACACATTGCCAGGAAAGACGGAGATAATCTGGAAAAATTAGTAATTACTGGCAAGGTGGAAGGAAAAAGATCGCGGGGGCGCAGCCCGATGCGTTGGTCCGACCAGGTCCGCACTACACTCGAGTCCACAGTTTACGATGCTCTTCACGTAGCCGGAGATAGGAAAGAATGGCATACCATCCTAAAGACAAGGATTAGAGATGGAGGTGGTCACGACCCTCACACATGAGGAATACGACTCACGGAGGAGGAATTCACTGAAAATATAAAGCGTTTAGATATATAGTTATCTTAAAAATTAACTAATATAAAAAGGAGAAATGAAAGAGAATAAGAGTTAAAATCAAATCTTTAAAGTTAAGAAGTTAGGCCTTTTTTCGATGTTGAAGCTAAAAACATAAGTGCAATATAATTTCAAGAATCACGAATCTTAGAAACGCAAATCTCAACCATAATGTTAATTATTTAAGATCTTATTCAGGTAAGAAACTTTTATTTAATGAAAAGCTACCATATCCAAGTCGTGAAACAGGGTTTCGCGGTTCGAATATCGCAGAAGTTTACACCACAACCCCGTCGGCGATATTATGCTTCCATCAAACTAATCTTCGTGATCACTTTGATAAGCAACATGTAATTGCAGCGTAAGTTGCTTTAAGCTGCGCTTATTCACAACGGGAAACACCAGTGTATTTTGCATCGTGGAATGTGACCTTCATAAAATATGTTTATATCTAGAGATATAGTTTCTTATTTGAATTCAGTTTGCCTAACAAAAACAAACTAAATGTTGTGTGTACATACATTGCTCTTCTTGTTAAATGAATTGCTGTGACAACTGTTGATTACCTTCAAAATGTAGTAGATAATTGATAATAATAATAGCATAAGCAAACCTACACTTAAAGAAAATCTTAAAAAGTTTCTAATAGAAAAATGTTACTACTCTATAGAAGAGTACTTTGCTGATGCTTCAAAAAAATAGTATTTATTATATTTCTTTTAAACTTAATGTCATTAAATTTTAATTAAATTAATTAAACAATAAACATTTGTGTGGGATATTGGTTAAAAGAAATACGGGATATATCTTCGTCTTAAGCACTTTATTTTAATTTTAATTATGCACAGCACTCTGTCGTCGTTCGCTTGTAATCCGCCATCTTCCAAACCTCTCTTGCATCCCTCTCACACACACACACTTGCTCGCTCTCTCCATGCTACGTTCCGTTCTCCAATCCTACAATCGGCCATCCTGATCATGTCTGTCCTCAGACATGTCTCTTTCATTATGTTTCATCATTCAATACAAAATCATCATCTTTCATTCACCATAACACTCCATACAATATTTAATATTAACATCTAAACAACTAATATAGTACAATCAAAAGATACATAAAAGTTTCAGGTAAACAGCCTTTACAAAATTATTCTTTAAGACATTAGGTTACTTTAACATCATATTACACAGTAAACATAGGTTACACAATGTGAAATCTCATGTACCAAGTGTTACAACCTTAACAAATACTGAACAACTTTAACTGGTAAATTGTACTTAAAAGAAATCATATAAGAGAAAATCTACTTGCCATTTCAAATACAGTAAGTTAACCAAGACTTTTAAACTGTATACTAAAATTTACATTGTACCTCTTAATGTAGATAAGTACCTACAAACCATAACAACTAATAAAGAAATATTAAAATATGAAAATCTGTATTTCATTCATCACCTTTCATGAAAATCAACTAATATTTACCTATTCTAGAATATCTTCACCTTGAGGCCATCTTTTCATATAATCAGCTGCACTAGAAGTCTTAATAGGGCCTTCTGATGAACTATCTATCTTTTCTAAGTCATACCGATCATTTCTCTTGACTTTTATCACTTTATATGGTCCTAAGTATTTCGGTTTTAATTTCAAACCAGAGCCAAACTGAGTCCTCCTCGTAGCAACAATATCTCCAATATTATATTTACAACTTTCTTTTCTCTTCTTATTAAAATTCCTTGTATTTTCATCCTGGATTTTAAGTATTTGTTCCTTAGCTTGTTTTCTAAGTTCCTCCCTATTTTCATCATAATTTTTTATTCCTTCTTCCTGTAATAATTCTTGTAATTTTAAGTCTTCTTTTGTTCTCATTCTTGTGCCAATTAAAAGTTCAAATGGAGTTGTATTTATACTCCTCTGGAACGTACTGTTGATAGCTCTTTGTACTCGACTTACATGTCTATACCACTGGTTAGGTTTTTCTATACACAACTTCGTTAATAATGGAATAATAATTTTATTAATTCTTTCCACCTGTCCATTGCCTCTAGGAACTCCTGTTGTAATTGTTAGGTGTTGTATATTCTCTGCCTTACAATAATCAGTGAACTCGTGGCTGGTGAACGCTGTACCTTTGTCAGTTATAATTCTTCGTGGATTTCCAAAAACCTGCTGGTAGATTTCCAATTTATTTAGAGTCTCTCTGCTTGATGTAGACTTAGTTGGGAATAACCATACAAACTTGGTGAAGGCATCTACTATGGCCAATATATAATTATACTGCTTACTGGTGACGGTTAACGGTCCTACGTGGTCTAAATGAATCGTATCCAATGGTATGCTTTCCTTTTCTATTGGATGCAGGAAACCCTCCTGTTTTCCTTCCTTCTTTGTGGCTAACAAGCATGGAATACAAGTAACAATAAAATCTTCTATCTTCTTATCCAATCCTGTTATGTAATATTCTTTTACAATTAATTCTTTCATTTTCTTCTTAGAAAAATGTCCATTGCTATGAACTCTTCTTAAAACTTCTTTTTCCATTGTATTTGGTATCACAAGTAATTTATTTTCTCCTTTGTAAAGCAAATCATTTTCTATCCAATAATCGTCATAATATGGTCTATCTTTCAATATCTTTTTTATAGCCATAAGCCCTTCGTCTTGATTCTGAGCTTGTCTCAACTTATCACTCAAGGTTATTAACCCTACATGAGGATATCGACTTAATGCATCAGCATGCCTCATTCTTGATCCTGAGCGATGTTCGACTTCAAAATCATATTCCGTGAGGAATAAAACCCATCTTGCCACTTTTGCAGTTAAGTCCTTCTTCTTTAAAGTCATTTCAAATGCTTTGCAGTCCGTAATTATTTTAAAGTGTATCCCGTACAGATAATGTCTAAATTTCTTTACACCTTCAACAATTGCCAAGGCTTCGAGTTCATAACTTGAATATTTACTCTGAGCACTGTTTGTCTTGCAGCTCATATAATGAACTGGGTGAAGTCCTGAATCAGGCCAATACTGCATCAAAATAGCTGAGTATGCTACACTAGAAGCATCTGTGTGTAGCTCCGTCTTCAATTTTGGATCAAAAATCTTTAACACCGGACTAGTAGCCAACTTTTCCTTTAGTATCTGAAATACTCGTCTTTGCTCATCGTTAAAAATAAACTCATTTTCTTTTTTCAATAAATCTGTAAGTGGTTTAGCAATTAAAGCATAATTTTCAATATATTTCCTGAAATATGAGGTCAAACCAAGATAACTTTGAAGCTGTTTGATGTCCTTAGGTTCTGGGTACTTTAATACAGCATTAGTCTTCTCTGAGCTTGGTTTTATCTCTCCGTCCTTTATGTTGTGACCTAAATATTCAATTTCACGTTTAATAAGGTTAGCCTTTTTCCAATTAATCTGCAAACCATACTCTGAAGCTACTTTTAACACCAACTGGAGTCTTTCGACAGCTTGTTGTTCGTCTTTTGCTATAATTAGAATATCATCTATGAAAATCATCATAATCTCCTGTGCTATTAAATCTCTAAATATAATACTAACAAACCTCATAAAGTATTTGGGACATATAGACAAGCCGAAGGGAGCTCTAAGGAACTCGTACTGGCCATTATTTGTGACAAATGATGTGTACTGAACTGACTCTTCCGACACTCGTAAATGAAAAAATCCATTCTTAAGATCCAAGACGCTAAAAACCTTAGCGCCATGCAATTTATCAATCATGTCATCAATAACTGGTAATGGAAACTCATCTATAATCATTTTCTTATTTATCAAGCGATAATCTACACAAATCCTAACTGTACCATCCTTTTTTGTGACTAGTACCAAGGGACTACAATATTCTGAAAAACTCACCCGAATTATTCCTGTACTTAGCCACTCACTAACCTGATCATCCACTAATTTTTGTTCAACCAAAGATAATCTTCGAGGCCGCTGTTTAACAGGAATGTCGTCTTTGAGAATAATCTTCAACTGGATGGGTGCCTCTTTCACTTGAATCGGGTTATAACTTTGAATGCATTGTAACACCCGTTGTTTCACATTTGGGTCCAAGATATGATCAACTTCTATAATAGAATCTGAAAAACAAGACAACTTCGACATCCAACCCTCACATTCTTTCAAAAACACAACTTTATCCCCATTTACTATCATGGTTATATTTTTTAAGAATTCCTGTCCTAATATCATATGAAATGGCATAACATCTTTAGTAACAATATGAAATAACACGTCTTTAAATTCTACATCGTCAATAGTTAAGTTAAACAACACTTTGCCTAAAGATTTCACTTGCGTATGTCCGAGTCCCGTTAAACATAAATAATCTTCGGAAATTCTCGCGCCGATCGCGTTAAAACACTCGTGAGATATTAAATTTACGTCGCTGCCCGTATCCACCAATGCTTTCATTGTAAATTCTTTCACTGTAACTTCTTTCATAGGCTTTCCGGGCATAATTTTATTTTGAATTTGCATTACGTCAAAGTCCGCCGCAGACGCCGATCGTGACATGACACTGACAGTTCGATTTTCGTTAGGTTGGCTATCTGTCACAATGCCATAGTGCATATTATACTGTTTCGCCGATCCGCCGACTGACGCGCTGCCGCTGGCGCTTGCGTCGCCTGTTTTGTTTTCTATTTTCGATGAACTTGGTCTTGCAGACGCCATATTTAATTTACATTCAGGTCCGTTCCTGTGTCCATAATTATTACAACCAAAACACTTTATCCCGTTTGGACACATCCTTGCTATGTGGGAACGATCACCACAATTAAAACACCTTCTATTCTGACCTTTATGTTGATCTGACCGCTCACTTATTATTTTATTTTCACTTGTAGTTACACTATCCGGCTTAGTTATAGGTATACTTTTAGTATGACTCGCACTCGACTTCGATTTCATTTTTTCATACAAAACTATTTTTTCTTTCAGCGCCGGGTAAGACGTAGCACCGTATAGTATAGATTTGTTTGATTCATGATCTTGAATGCCATCTATTATGTATTGCACGCCTACATAATCCGGAAACTTTGCTCTGCGTGCTAACTCCTTCATGTGTAACATATACTGATAATATGATTCATTTCGTCGTTTCTTGCGGGACGTCATAAGTTCGTGCATTTCCTTGATATTAACGGTATCTGGAAATTCTCTCTGCACTGCCGCCTTAAGGTCATCGTACGTCTTGAATGCTTTTTCACTCCTGAGCCACAGGGCCGCCGTGCCTATAAGTGACCTTCGTGCAAATATTAATTTTTGCTGTGCTGTCCATCTGAATATTTCAGCATTATCCTCGATGTCCTGCGCCCACTTCGATGATGATAACGTCTTGTCATCTCCGCTGAACTTAGGAATTCCATCCAGAAATAACGCCGCCATTGTGAAGTCCGCGTGGTCGTCGTCCGTAACACACTTTTCCACAATCACGTCTTTCAGTGACATCGTCGTAAATCGTCGTGATCCGTATTTCTTTTATATCCCGGACGAGCCCCCAAAACTGTGGGATATTGGTTAAAAGAAATACGGGATATATCTTCGTCTTAAGCACTTTATTTTAATTTTAATTATGCACAGCACTCTGTCGTCGTTCGCTTGTAATCCGCCATCTTCCAAACCTCTCTTGCATCCCTCTCACACACACACACTTGCTCGCTCTCTCCATGCTACGTTCCGTTCTCCAATCCTACATTTGTATACCTATTAATGGTGAAACATTGTTACCTAATACATAAGAACATCTTTGTATAGCTAAATGTAATGTTTCTTGCAAATAAATGATTCTTATTCTCTCTTGTTCTCTCTTATAATCATTTATCAATACGTAGTTCGGGTAACTAGTAAAAAATACTGATTATTGGAGCAAGCAAACTTAAACCATCTAAACTTACCGTCCGACATCCTTCCGAGATCTGGTGACAAAAGCAGAAGCCTCTTATCGATTTCCGCGCCTTTTTGTTTTTGTTGTTTTTTCTCTGATCTCATAGCTTCATACGTCATGCTGTATTTTGATACTGGTATTTTGTTGTACACGAGGAATCTCGTTAAGGGATCCATTTTAGTGTTTTACTACTACTGGTGCCCAATTTTATTTACACTAAATTATATTTACACGAATAATGTGTTTACTAAATGAAATAATATAATGATATAATCAAATGAAATAAGGAAAACCAAAGGAAAATAATGGAAATGAAGGCACAATATTCAAAAATACCTAAGCAAAACCATTTGGAAAATTAAATTATAAAAGAATTTAGAAAAACCATTGAAATAATTGAAATTAAGATGAAGTATAAATATTTAAATAATAAAGAAATATATAAGTATTAAAACTAATGCAGCTGGAATTAATAGATATATTAAAACTTCATTACATTTTAAAATGTTATTTTAAAATTGCATCAAATATTAAAAAAACAATGATATTAGTTGGAGACAATAATATACTGCATAAGCCCTTTGGTGATATATACAAAGATATAACTAATAAAGAAGATAAAAATAGTATCTATGTATAAATTAAAATTAAGTATTGAAGAAAATGAAAAGTAAAAGACTTGCTATGCAACCAGAATACTTGGGTATTAATTATTATTAAACATTTAATTATAGAAACAAAAGCAAATATTGAAACTTAATATAAGGATGATATAAATATGCTAGAAAGGCGTAACTGAAATCAAAATGGACAGATGATGTAACCTGTAGGTGTTTGTAGATCGATATTCATATCGGCTTGTTATGTGAAGGTGAAAATGCTTTGTGCCGCTCGATTTCGTAAATTTAAACAAAGGCCATAAAGATAAAACGATGTGCAGGTGCGAACGCCGCAAATAGCGGAATAATTCTGTGAACACCAAACACAATGTGGCGCAGAATGCTTATGCAAATCACAATTTGCGTTATTCGTATGGGGCGTAAAGATTTACAACTAAATGCTAGAGTGGACACAGAAAGCTTTCATACTAAGATTTAGATCATGTTTTGTGTTATAACGCCCCTTGTGTGGCTTGTTGATATAATACTATAATATATTTTTGAGGTTATATACATTTACTTCACTGTCGCTACTGATTCTATAGCTATTTCCAGTATTGCTAGTATGTTTAATACATACTGTCAATATATGTCAACTGATATAATGTCATTAACTATATGAAACCTACAATCCTTGTGTCTAAACCATCCATAAATACACACGACTGATGGGTGCATATTGTCTGAGTGGCGAGGCCATGTCAGATTTGAGTATAGCCTCACAATTATTTGCAATACCATTGAAATGAAAATGATTTATCATCATCAATCAATTTACAATAATGAACATAATTTATAACAGTGGCTCGGTACTTCCGCTCGTGACAGCAATGCTGATAAAACTTTATGCCGAAAGTAAATCTATCCATTTAATTTACGCTTGAAAAAATTCAGTTAATACCCGTGGCTATCACAGTCAATGCACTTAATTCACTAAACACATTTTAACTGTGACGTCTCTGTCATGTATGTATTTTTTAAATATCCTTGTACGGATGGTTGCTTAAATATTCAGCTTTGCACGTGGAAATGGCAGGACGCCGACGTTACAAATTGATATTTTTTCGCGTTCGCTGCGACTTTGACAAAGCTTTTAGCTAGCTTCATAGTTTAAAATTCTAGGGATATATTTTATGTAACACAGGGATATTATTTTTAAAAAATATATTCCGTTTTATGTGGACAAATAAATCAGAGCTACGAGAGTTGTTTTTGAGTTGCAAAACAAAACATTTTTCTTTTTCAATAAATCCAAGCTTTTTTTGAATTCAATTTACCTAGCTAGTGATACACCGCAGCTTTGGATGTGTGCAATAGGGCTTATCGTAAGACACAATAATAATATAATTCTTGGATGTACGTTTAATGTAAGTTTTGTTTGCTATCATTATATGCTTTTAAAAATTTTGTATGTGAACGTTCTCTTTATATGGTGGTATTGTTTGTCTACTTTTGGAACTCTTTTTGGCTTTAGTAAAAACAAACGTTTTGAATATTAAAATTTAATGTTCTTAACGAACGAAACGAACGAAATGGGCCTTCAATTTATACACACAAACGCGTCTGTCATCTTTCCACCACAATATATAAAACCAAGCGGACTTCCCGGATAGATATACTGTATTGACTTTATAAAGTTATACTTATATTACTTATATAAGTAACACTTAAAGACTGTGACTTTAAAAGTCACCGAGTCAGTCGTGGACACTAATTCAAAATTAATAAACTCAAAACTACCCACTGGACCTTATTCAGCAATTACCAATAGAAAGCAACACTATCAGGAAGTAGCATAGGCTATATTTTATCCCTGTAATCTGATAGAAATGGGAAGTACTCGGGTGAAACCGCGAGGTTCTACTAATATAAAATTGAATGTTGTGGTGTTTTATTGAAGCTAGGCGTTAAAACAGACAGTCACAAAAAGATTACTTTTTATGGCGATGGCGATGTGAAAATAATAATGTATCTTATGTATCTGGTGGTCGGGTAATATAACCATATCTCGAAATCACCTCTATTAGGGCCCTCTGCAGACTTTTCTTACTGATATACAACACTCACCGACACATAGAGAATAATAATAATAATAATAATAATAATTCATTTATTCATAAGAAAGTACAGAAGGTTTACAGAACAACACAGAATTCATCGATATTTAAGTTTTATAATAGATTCCCGATAAGTTTTACAAAAACGACACCACGAAATAGAGGCAAATCAATTTGTACCTACCATTACCTACTATTTAATTTTTTTACGTTCCATTCAAAGTATTGACTTTGACACGACCTAACATTGTTAAGGTCGTCGTCGTCGCAGTAAGAATATAGAAGATTGCCTCAAGCAAAACTATTATAATACCAGGAATCTTTCTATAATCTGCATAAATACACCTCACTAGAACTGCAGCAAAATATTAGAACAGCTATCCAAAGCTGTTCAAAGAGGATCTTACCAAATTTTGCTAAGGAGAAAGAACAACACAAGCGTAAAAGGTGAGTGTTGACATGGTCATAAACAAAATTCCTACATTCCCAGTAAATTTATATCTGTGCCGTACGATAGACCCGGCTATGGAATACTAAGATATTCGTCTCCCTAGTATCATTATTGTATCTTGGGTAATCTTATATCTATGCCTTCTTCAAGGAAAAATACAATCGAGTGACGTCCAATTTCAGCCACCATTTCTTATCTCCTGCCCTTTTTTTGTCGATCTCTTTTTACGTATAAATTAGTGCTATTTGTTATTTCGTCTTTTGTATAACATGTTTACACAAAAAGTCTTGGAAAAATATCAATCTTATCTTGTAAGTTAGTAAATCAATACAAATTAATAGATACATACAGGATGTCCCGTAAATATTACGATACTTTACAGGGTGATAGCTGATATCAAGGCCTACTAAATTGCACTGTATATGTTAAATTAAGAGGTCTGACTGTGATTTATTTCGAGGTTTGAACTGTGATAGATTTTCTGAAGTGCTAATAGGTATATTTACACGTACCTAAAATTACGAGCCTCAATAGCTCAACGTTAAGGACGGTCGGACTCATCACCAAAGGGTGGTGGGTTGAACCCGCCCCGTTGGTCTATTGTCGTACCTACTCCTAATACAGTATTTCCCGACTAGTTGGAGGAGAAATGGAATATTGGTCATATTTAAAAGATATGGCAAATATTCTGATTTTTAAAAAAATCAGTTTAGATAAATAAAGTTATTTTTGCGATTTGCCATTATAGCTTGGCAACTTCGTTCATAACACTCCTGATGTTGCGCGCAGGCCGGCGTGTAACGATGAATGAAAAACCCACGACTTATGAACGTCACTTCCCCGCACGCACGATTCGAAGGAAATAAAGACAAATGCGTTATTTCGAAATGCCACACATCACAATATCACCAGCACAGCAAGTCATCCAGGACAATACCCTACGATGTGTGGCATAACCCAGAAAATGGCCCCAGGTCAGCATAACCATTAAAATTAGGCCACGTAGCGCTGATTTTCAGCTGGAACCACAAATCGGGTAACGCAACTAACACAGCCAACATAACCTTATAATCTAAACACATAACTTTCACACCCGCGCAGTGTTTCCCGCTGTCGCCCGCATATCATGGGAGTGTTATCAACGAACTTTCCAGACTATAGCAATCCCCTTAACGTTATTATCCGAAAGACAATGAAGCGGAAAACCAGGCAAGCGGGCTTGTGGTTGTTTGTTTACATAATGCACCCCACTTACCAAGTGCTATTAACATAAAGTTATTTCACCGTTAAAAATATATAAAATTCAAATTTATTGTGCATCCCACGACCTAATTGCCTATTTACATCGCGGTTTATTGAAAATTATGCATTATAACCATTGATATAAAAATCTTTGAAATGTACACTACTTTATATCATCATCATCACTACAACCAACGGCGAAGAGTTCATGCAAGACGATTCCCGCCGGGTTACCTTTAAAAATCTATACATATTCATTGTTGTACTGTATCTAGATATACGAGAAACCAGAGTTTGTATAACACTGTATTGAGTTTACTTTTCTTTTGGGAAAATATTTATATATTATCATCTAAATTCCATTCTTCGCCACTGCTAAAACCATATTCGGCTCACTATTGAGCACGAGTCTTCTCTCATAATGTGAATGGTTATGCTAATAAGCCCACTTCTAGTACAGTCTTTACGATGTGAACGTGAACATTATAGTACACTAACTATACAAAACTGGAGGTATTTCCAACTGTAAGTATACATCCACTGTATACATATCATCATTATCAACCCATATTCAGCTCACTGCTGAGCTCGAGTCTCCTTTCAGAATGAGTGGGGGCCAATAGTCCGCTGTCCCAATGCGGATTGGCAAACTTCACACACGCAGAAAATCAAGAAAATTTTCAGGTATGCTGGTTTCCTCATTTTTTTTTCTTTTTTTGGTTTTTCTTCACCGTATGAGACACGTGATAATTTAATTTCTTAAAATGCATACAGCTGAAAAGTTGGAGGTGCATGCCCCTGACCGAATTCGAACTTACACCCTCCGGAATCAGAGGCAGAAGTCATGTCCACTAAGGTATCACGAGCCTACATATTTATTGCATACATGTGTAAAGGTAATTTTTAAACCCATATTCAAGAAATAACTCTCATTTGAATATTTAAATTTGAGGATATCTATATGTTTAGTAAATCAATGACGTTAACATAAAATTCAATTAGCGACAATATATGATAGGAAGCATTTTGTGTTTAACACAATTCAATTAATTTGATCCAATAAATAATTGTTTAATGGAATGTGTTAATACAATGAAACTTAATGGAATTTAGAATTACGTGTCAAATTTCGGAAGCCGTTTAAAATAATGAAGATACAATAACATAATATTCAACCAAGCAGGTAATAATAATAATGAATTCACCTAATCGTTGAAAATTGAACATTAAATATTGATTATTAGAGGTCAATATTTAGTTTCCAAATGTATTTCCATTATTATCCATTAGTTTAGTGTAGGTATTTGTATACGTATTTGACACGTAATAAACATGACGTATAACAAATAGTCTTATAAAGAAAGGTTTCAACTTATGTCTAAGGTAGAGCAAACACTAAACCACTTCAGTAAGTACCTACTGATTAAAACAAATTAAAGATTAAAAGTTTAACAAACAAAACCGTTAGGTTTGCCTTTATCTTGATGATCACAATACTAATATTTTTTTAGAAACATGTATAGATTCAATACACGATAAAGCTATAACTGCATTCGTTTAAAATGTTCTATGGTTACCTACAGATTAAAATGATTAAAGATCTACTTACCTCTATTATTCTTAAGGTACTCCCTGTTTTGGTTAAGGTATTTATGTAATTTGCATTCTTTACTCTGTGCCACATTGAGTTTCAAGTTTTTCCAATTACTACTCATTTCAGTGCAATTACATTACAAGTGAGACTAAAACTAAACTATTGGGGCCCTTACTAAGTGTATCAGTCTACAATCGTCCACAGTTTAGGTGTGAATAAACTGTCGGAACTTCGCGATGTTTTGTAGCTCGTTTTACATGAGGTGTTAAAAAGTCTTCTTTTCTATTGTATTGTACGTCGCTTGGCTGGTCTTGAAACTTTTACAATTTGCCCGTTAATACAATTTAAAAAAAAATCAATTTGAAAAATTGATAAACATATATTCACGTACCTAATAAGTAATAATTGGAACTTCCCCAAGGTTCTAAGACATATGATATTTTTTAAATAAATGTTTTATTAGTTTAAGTACAGTCCAAAAGTAAAAAGTTTAAAAATACTCGACTACGTAAAAAAGGCGTACCAAAATGTCCAAAGTAGAGCCGTGGTCGCATCTATTATTATTAATATAGAAAATCAAATACAGAGCATTGTCTCGCAAGAAAATAATACGTCGGTACAAGTTAACGACAAAGCTATATAGGACATTATCATTAATTATTAACGACTTCTGTTACCTAACTACCTATTTTCTCTAATTTTATTTACCAAAGCCGCTGATGTTGGCAATTATGAAATGGCAATGCTGCTAGAAATAAAGATAATGCGTAGTCTGTACTGTTAAATATATTAAATGTTAAGAAATCTACTTTAGATCCGATCAATAAAAGTTATGAAATGACTTATTCACATTTCAATTTGGTATTTTTTTTTAATGTAAATAACGTACAAAATGAACATTATGTACAAAATTAAAATTTCCATTTGCAAACGTTAAATTCCGTTATATCTTTTAATTTTAAGTAAACGAATTTACGAGTAAATACTCAGACACTTAAAGTACTCTGCTATCCGAAAATATTACTGTTTGCTCTTTTCTCATCGAATGAATGCAAATTTTATTTGTGTTTGTATTTACTCATTCAGTATTCACTCGCACATTCCATAACAGTGAATTTTGAAGGAATTTCCTGCTGTATAATACATACATCTAATACCTACATAACCCACAATAAAAATAAAAACTATAAAAGTACCTACTTGGTTAATAATACCTCGGTTAATAATACCTCGGTTAATAATAACTCGGTTATAAAGTTATACTTCTGATATTTATCATTATAGAGTAGAATATTTTATCCCCGGTAACCCTACTGTTCGGATCCGTAGGTTATCAAACAGATCGAACATCCGAACATCCGAGACTTGGTCACTAACTATGGGCCTTTTTAGAAGGCTCAAAGTGACTCAGAGGGCGATGGAGCGAGCTATGCTTGGGGTTTCTCTGCGTGATTGAATGAGAAATCAGGAGATCCGCAGACGAACCAAAGTTACCGACATAGCTCAACGAGTTGCGAAGCTGAAGTGGCAATGGGCAGACCACATAGTTCGAAGAGCCGATGGACGTTGGGGTCCCAAGGTGCTGCAATGGCGAGACCGCACCGGAAAGCGCAGTGTTGGTCCGAAGACATCAAGCGGTTGCAGGGAACCGCTGGATGCTGGCGGCTCGAGACCGTTTTGTTTGGAAGTCCATGCAAAAGGCCTATGTCCAGCAGACATCCATCGGCTGACAATGATGAACCTTACTGTTAATTGCAGGAAGCCGCTGGATGCTGGTGGTGAAATCGTTTTGCTTGGAGGTCCATGCAAGAGGCTTATGTCGAGCAGACGTCTATCGGCTGATAATGATGATGATGATGATGAACCCAACTGAAATGGAATCAACGTAAATGATACCTAAACTAAATGTATCATATTGTTTAATCAGCTTAGACGATCAAACCAGAACCGCCCTACTTTTAAAACGACCAAGTGTGCTCAATCCATCTACAAATCGACCTGAGTGTCGTATAAGGGTTTTATAGTCACATTTCAAGGCCGACAGCCATTATGGCGACCGAATTGACTGCGACTCGAGTGCTCTAGTCATTAGTCGAACAATCGGGAAATGAATTTTGTTTCTCTTCAACTTCTAATGGAAAATATGGAGTGCTAATGCACTCTTTCTTCACCGTGAAGGGTTAATAACTGAGTGTTCTTTTGAGTTTGTTTCAACTAAAGATATGTATTGAAACGTGATAAGTCTACACACTCTGAAAGTGGCATATCAAATGAGTAAAATAATGCTTCTTGCATATCTCTTTTCCGCTCCTTTATTGAGTTGCTACACTTTCAGGCTGTGTTATTTCTGGTGCCATTAGTTATGAAAACAATGAAACATCTTTAAGTAATTACAGGGATGCGCGCATCCCGACGCAGTCCAATGGCTAAAAATAAAATATCATAGTTAGGTATAGAAATGTACTTGCTAAAATCAATGATTTAAATTGAGAGGGTTAAAGTTGCAATAACAGTACCTCTCCAGTCAGACAACTTTTAGACGTACTCGATCGACAACAGATTTTCTTATTAATATTTAACTTGTTTTAAAAAAGACACAAAAATATTATAAAAACCTTATAGCCTAAGTAATACAGATATTAATTAAGTATCTACGTTCTTAAAATTGAATTCCCAATGCTCTATGGTAAAAATGCCTGACTCAACACTCATGGTCAAGGGTTCGATACCCACACGCTGGACTCACCTAAGTCAGACTTTCAAACTTCTTTGAGGGGAACAGAAATATTAAAAAAACTAGTGGACGTCCGCGACTTCGTCCGCGTGGAATACATTGTAAACTTTCATGCCCTATTTCACCACTTAAGAGGTTTAATTTTAAACATTTTTGAATCACATTATATTTCATATATTTTTATGATTTGTGAAAAAGAAATTAAAACTGTAGCTCTAAAATGAAGGATTTCCATACAAACTTTTAACCCCTATTTCACCCCCTTCTTGTTTCATTTTCGTAAAAAGTATCCTATAACCTTTTCCGTATTATGGTCTCAAACCGTGCTAAGTTTCATTTGAATTCATTCAGTAGTTTCAGCGTGATACCCGAATAACAAAAAAACACGGACAGACAGACAGACAAAAAATAATAAAAACATATTTTTGGCTTTATTATCGATTGAATGATGCCCTGCAATAAAAATTTTCAAAATATCTTCACTGTACAAAATGTACAAAATGTACAGAATTCGTATTATAAGTATAGATTCTAGATGGCGCTGGCGTCCGTTATGCCACGGTAACGTTTGTTGTTACAAATGGTTTAAGTAAAGTCTCAAATTGCGAATAAATGTATAGAATTCGACCAGTTTTATTATAGGTAGGTATACCAGTGTTGTAGAACTAAAATACTGACTAACGCTTTCGTAGAATGTAAGAAACCTATTAACTGCTGCGTAGTCTACACACTAAGCCCCACACAATGTGCCAATCACGGGGTAATCGCACCTACTCTTTATAATTTGAACACGCTTCCAATGAACTTGGAGTTAATTGCATGTACGAAGGTCGTTGGCTTGATACATCTTAGCTATTAATTCACTACATTTATCGATGTATGTAATACTAGCTCAAGTTTGCAACTTTATCCCCGTAAATTTTTATTTACTTAGTTATTTCTGAACTTACTTCTTAGTTTAGAATCCCACGAGAATTTCACTTTAATTTTTTTTACAAGTTAGCCCTTGACTAAAATCTCACCTGATAGTACATAAGCGATGATGCAATCTAAGATAGAAGCGGGCTAACTTGTTAGGAGTTCGATGAAATTCCACACTCCTTTCGGTTTCTACACGACATCGTACCGAAACGCTAAATCGCTTGGGTACGATGTCGTGTATGTCTTTTGCGGTATGTCTTTTGCCGGTACGGTGGTAACTAACTCACTAACTAACAACCCTACCGGCAAACGTACTGCCAAGCGATTTAGCGTTCCGGTACGATGTCGTGTAGAAACCGAAAGGGGTGTGGAATGTCTTCCTACTCTTGACAAGATAGCCCGCTACCATCTTAGATAACATCATCACTTACTATCAGGTGAGATTGTAGTCAAGAGATAACTTGTAAAAAATAAAAAAAAATACTTGATAGTAATCCAATGTAAAATGCTCCTTGGATTCTGGAATAAGTCAGTCTAAGCAGTTACTGACTTAGACAGTCCTCCTGCTTAAGTCAGTAGCCAATAAATATGTAATAGCCTCAATAGCTCAACGGTAAGGGCGGTTGGACTCATCACAAAGGGGTGTTGATTCAAACCTCACCCCGTTGGTCTAATGTCGTACCCACTTCTAGCACAGTCATTCCCGACTAGTTGGAAGGGAATGGGAATATTGGTCATATTATAAAAACTATGATAAATATTCTTAAAAAAAAAAATAATAATAAAAAAAATTTAAGCGACTTCCAACTCAAAAATTAACCTAAACTAAAAAGCAAAAAATAACATCTTACCTATGTGCTACCTTCTGATGAGTTTGAAGGCGGTGCCAAGCCAGTGATGTTTTAATTCAAGCCGTTTAAATTACAAAATTTCTGTGGTTTTTTCAGAAACGGCTTTAATTAAAATCAATTTCATGCTTGTTTCTTTGTTTTTTAATAAGTAAGTGAAGATTATTTCAAAATATCATTTGTACTTTTCATTTGACCTCTAATGGGTTAAAACACCTGCTGTACCTGCTGTAAATCGTTGAAGAGTTCCATCGTCTGTGTTTCAGCTCCATCGTCAGACCAACTCCAGACCTTCATAAAATTGTAGTGGCTTAAAATACCTTATGAAAACACTAACAAACGCACTAGCCGACTCTACGATTTTCGAAAGTTCCCCTCGATTTCTCCAGGATGCCATTATCAGATCCTGAAATGAAAAAAATTAGACCACCCTGGAATCAAACCCTTCAAAACAAAAAAAGAATTTTTAAAATCGGTCCATAAATGACACATAAAAAAAAACATACATACAGCCGAACGTAGAACCTCCTCCTTTTTGTAAGTCGGTTAAAAAATATGCAAGAATACGAGTAGATTCGTATCTGTAATCCGTAACTGCTGTAGCGTAATTGTGGTCGTGAAACTGTTATTGGGCCACAACAAACTCAGCTAAATAAAAGTCCGTGGTACACTCCCTCAGTGAGCCAGGTAAATCTGACAATAAATGGGCGCCAGTGACGTTGATCGACTCGCCGCATTAGTGCGAGCGCTGGATCTCGCTCACGTACGATACAGTTTATTAGTTACGGTGAAAAATCTCGTCCTTAACGTTACGTTACGTTAATTTTGTTAGTTTTTTAGGGTTCCGCCGAAAGAAAACACACTCTTACTTCATTCTTCTTCTTCTAATACTTTCGAAAGTATATTTCAACGGTATGGAGGTGAATTTCATATCAAAAACTTCAGGCTTCTGCAGATATATCCTGTGCAGCTGTTAGAAATATACTATACTTAAACAAAATTGCTCATTTCTAAGTATTAATATTTTAAATGTAATAATTCATTAACACGAATGTGAATTTTGTTTGTTACATGCCTAAACTGAATGATAAAGAAAACAAAAAATAAAATCGGTCTCCCTATCACTCACTCGACAAAAGGCTACGCCCAAACTGGGTATCCATTAACTTGCATTATATGATAAAATGGGACTTGTATAATTATTATTATATTGTATAATATAATATGTGGTATTCCTTGATAATTAAATAAATAAATCACATAATTATCCAGCAACTAACAAAGGCGATAACTTTTTGTCTGTATTCCCTCAGAGACGAAAATCGTGGGAAACCGCGAGAGGTCTGTCTACTATATAAAATATTATAAATATAATTTATTAAACAAACGAGTAATATAATATACATAAATAAATTAATTAATAAAAAGCAAAAATAACGTGTGTGTCTCAGAACGCTCGACAGAAATGATAACTTAAACGTGCGCCTGAGAGAAAAGGAAGCCAGACAGAGTGTCGCCGTAACGCGTTACGGAAGCAGTTTACTCTCATATAAGAAATTATCACTACAATATCTGTATTATAATAGGAAACTGTTACGGACTTAGCACACTCTATTAATAAACGATCGTTGCTATGCTCGTATGGTAACTTACAATAGCGTAATTAATTATAAACACCTGTGTATTTTGTAAATTATGAATGACCTATTCTACTCTATGCTACACTGTTGTGATAATAAATTATGTAATAGCCAATAGGTATAAAATAGTTGTCTCATTGGAACATTGGTAAGCCTATGTAGGCTGAATTATGTATTCCAAGCTACGAGTATGTAAGTAAAATTGTTTTTCTTTTGTTACGAGAAATTCTCAGCAAAAGTTCTCGTTGGTAAGTTGATAATGTTACACTCCTGTGCCTTAGATTTAAATAGCATCTGATAGTTTACAAGAGTAAACATTAACACTCAAAACCAATCTGCATACAAACATCGTGGTGAGACTTAGCTCTGTAGTGGGCCATTAAAGTTATGTGAAAATGTCGAACAGAACATCTTCTATCTAAATAGCGAAAATTCACTTATCACGAAATCTTGAAAACCGTTTGAGATAGAAATATAAAATTTGACCGGGTTGACTGGTAGTCAGTGAGAACGGATTTTGCAACAGGGCCGGATTAAGGAGGTTAAAAGGGTGGACGTAGTTGCGGGCGTCGCGACTAGTATAGTATAAATTTCAGCCCGCCCATCGCCGCACATCATAACATATCTTTATCAGAGTTCAAGTGACGTCATAACTGACTGTGACGTCACAGCCAAAGCTAACTAGATGTAAGTAATGTATATTACGCGGGTTAAAGCAGCGCAGTGTGGGAAGGCTAGTATATAAAACAATAAAAGCGGCCCATGTTTACGGCCCATAAACGTCGCTATACGAAATTTCATTCAGTTTTGATTCGCTGCATGTTAGAGTAGGTTTAACATTTTGATTAAATTGAACTATTATTTTCACGCTAACTTTCCCGGTTAAGTTAATCTATGTTTCAACATCATCAGCCTTATTCTATTAGACCAGGCCTTCCTTATTGAAGTGGGGCTATGGAGCTTAAGCCCACCTTGCGTCAATTTGAATTGGCGGGCGGTGATAATGCTAAATTCTATAACGACTTGATGTCAATAATAATGACCAATGGTGATCAGTGGTTTAAGTATTCCTGACGGCACCACGTGTATCGCCACCAATTTTCCAACCAAAGGCTGAATTTTATACCGATTGAAAAATTCTTAGAAGAAAGAAAATCTTATTTCATAGTTAGACCCAGGACTTCGCTACAGACATGACAAATGAGGTCGTCTAAACTACCGGGTAAGTACGTACGTAAGATCATTATATATCAGGAATCGTATTGGCGAGCTTTTGCAATTGGAATTGCAGTTACCCTGTTTTTAGGAGTTAATTATAAATGTATAGTTTTAATATATTACGTTTTCTACTACTTACTGCCAAATTTCTTAGTTCTACGTCAACGGGTAAAAGTGTCGAAATATGCTTTTTCTGCTGAATACACGGCGGATTTTTTTACGTTTAGAAGTTTGATTTTTTCACAAGTTAATATTATGATCGTAGATTTTAATAACCACTTGAATGTTCAGGTCCATCCAGGGTTTAAAAGTAAACTGCTCGCGAAGTGCAAAAAACTTACCTTAGAAAGAAAAAAAAAACATTTATTAAAAAATTATGCCACATTTTACACCTTAACACTACTGTAGTGCCTGATACCCAGACCACTTAAGCAAGTAAAACCAAAAGTAGTCCAAGCATCAGAACACCACTGTCATATTTGGTACAACCTTGATAAAGGAACCAGCTCAGCATATACCTACGGTTTAAATTTCAACTTGATATCTCCACGCATTTCCGAAATTCTTATCAGAAAGGGTCTTCTTAGACAGACAGAGAACAAAGTCATTTTATAGGTTTCCGTTTTTCCTTTTGAAGTGCGGAGTCCTAAAAATCATCTAAGATTACAATTTTGATTTTCGTACTTTCTGTATCTAAAGCTATGTAGATGATCCGAACTTGAAACTTCCCACGAACATTGGTAAACATTTCGAGCTCTCGGCACATACACAGTCGGGTCATGTATAATGCATGGGGACAATCCCCACGGGATCAAAGGGGATGATTTAACCTGCAACACAGTTGTAGGTGAGAGATGGTTTGTATTTCATACAGTTTGTATTTCATTTTACTGCCAGTCATACTGGTTACTTTGTAACGTTTACGGGTATACCTACTTTCGGATTTGAATAACTTTTGATTTGGGTTCAAAGTCAAATTAGCCAAATAGATTAAATTTTGTTGCAGATCATCATCATCACTTATCATCAGGTAAGATTGTAGTCCTGAAATTTCCAATTAAATCAAAAAATCAAAAATCATTTATTTCAAGTAGGCTCAGTTTACAAGCACTTTTGACACGTCAGTTGACTATTTGTAAAGATTCTACCACCGGTTCAGAAGGCAGGTTAAAATGTAATATTTTGATTTTTTTACGTTATCGTGAGAGAAATCATATCACATAGCTTCTTGGCATCCTTTCGCTAAGCTTAAGCTAAGTATTTAAGCTTAAGCTAAGTATGTTAAGCTAAACTTATGCTGACGAAAATATAAAAAAAAACGCATTATTACGTACTTGATTTTGTGTCAACAGACAAGCGTAGCTTAAGTGATTTTATGTTCTGTGATCCAAACCATATTTGCCTACCGTACCTATTAGGAGCTGACAAATACTCAGCTTTTGAAAAAGGTAAAAGGTGTGGCAATCACAGGCTCTAGGTTTCCTAGCATTTTAATAATTATCGTGAGTTTTTATAATATATTGAAAACGACTTAACACAGTTTATGATATTGATGAACTTGAACTTGTAAGAAGATAATATTTGGTGTCTCCTCATCTCTGTAGGCAATATTAACAAGCGATCAAGATTATTCAGGTCAAGTGTCCTTAGCAACGGCTATCGAGTGGATTTTCTGAGAGTTTAATCAAAAGGCAATTCTACTGGAGTGTTTACAGTATATTTTGAAACGAATGGAAATATATTATTTACAAGCGATCTAGATGGATTGGAAATTAATTCTGTTTGAAAAGGTCACACTTTGTTTACTTAGCTTTTTCCTAAAGGTTGCTTCAACTTAGGAATATACTATTTCTTGATAATGTGTAAAGCCGTGTGCACAAATGATGTTATATTTAGTTCCATTATGTAGGTAGTATATAAGTTTGTATGTATTGTAGAATTGCAGCGTTTCCTTCTTAATTATCATCCAATTATAATCCTATATCAATCTTTCTAAGTATTTGTTTTATAACTCACTAGCGGACGCCCGCGACTTCGTTTGCGTGGAATTCAGTTTTTCACAAATCCCGCCGGGGAACCATGAATTTTTCCGGGATGAAAAGTAGCCTATGTGTTAATCCAGAGTAAAATCTATTTCCATTACAAAATTCAGCCAAATTGCTTTAGTAGCCGCAGCGTAAAACAGGGAACAAACATACTTACACACTTACACATAAACTTTCGCCTTTATAATATTAGTGTGATTCATTCATAATGTTAAGGCGTTACTATAAAACATAATATTAGAACTTAAATATAAGACTGATAAAATGTGTATTAGCCGTGGTCGGGTAAAAATGACATCTTAACGAGAGAAATAAATATAATTCAAAGAACCAAATGCAAAATGGTGGTCGAAAGAAAGAGCGCAACATAAAAGGGCGTGACTTAAAAGAACCGAGGTTAAATCATCGCAGAGTTACTTTCGTGAGCGTTGAACTGTGAGTTGAGAACTTCTGGATACGCCGATTTAGAAATAGTTATTTATATAATGATCGATTTATTTTGCTATCATCCGCGAAAAGTCGACGAACCCATGCGACAACGTCTCCGAGGTCCGACAAAATACTCTCTACGTACGTTTCACCCCGAAACCGGAGCATCCTCAGGAGATGTTGACTCTTTGAATATTTATTTTCTCCCTAGAAATGCAACACTAATATGGGTAATAATGGTGAATGCAGTAGTCGATTTGACGTTTACTGTCAATTGTCATGCCATAGTTATGCCATAGCCATCTTGATATAACTCAAAAACTTGGGTTTTAATTTAATTTATTTCTATTTATTTAGTTACATTTATTCACTTATTTAGATTTTAATAAAATCCTTGTATTTTATAAATTTAAATGATACGGGGTACAAGAGTGGACCTCAAATGGATGAATCATCTCCTTTATTGAGAACTGATTAAAACATTCCTAGGATATTATTCAAATTGTTTACTATACTACTAAGTGTGCTTTTCCGAAGTGGAATGCCATATCTAAATATTATTTTCTCACATCCATATCATTCGCTAGCATATTTTGCGAACGCTAAGCGAAAATGCGGGTTCTTTGTTTCAAAATAAATGAGTTGTGAAGACGCTGAGATTTCAGGAAACAGCAATTTTGGCTTGAAGCAATTTCTGTTTTACATAACCCTGAAAGTGCACTTTTCACCAATGCAAATGGAGTGTACCATTCTTTGTTTGTATTTGACATAAACATTATTTCTTATAATACCGGAATGTAAGAGACATAAATTTTCAGTTTCACGAGAGAAATTTTGTTATAAATATTAATAGTAAAGGTGTAAAGGAAAACATCGTGAGGAAACCTGAGAGTTTTCTTAATTCTCTAGGTGTGTGAAGTCTGCCAATTTGCATTGGGCCAGCTTGGTGGACTGTTAGTCTAGCTCCTCTCATTCTGAGAGGAGACTCGTGCTCAACAGTGAGCCGAATATGGGTTGCAATGATGATGATAAATAGTAATATAAATAAAAATATATTCTATACTTCATCCAATTTTGTCAGCCCGTGGTTACGATTTTAGGGGTACGGCTAGTACGGGTAGTACGTCTTTCGGGGGTAGGTATTCAAACAGGTAAGAACCTTAAATTCTTAAACCAAGTAAACCTCAAAATTTCTTTATATATTTTTCGAAATAAAATGAGAAATCGTGTCTCTAGGGGCCAACTTAGTTTCGTCGCTCTTGTTCGCCAGATAGAGTTTAAGATTTATACACATTTATTGCCAATTAGCAATTATGAGAGCATCGGTTGAGAAAATTTTAGATAAATGTCAAAAACCTTCACAGGCTAAATTTTCTACTTACATTTTAATTTTCATCTAAGTAAGTGATAAAATATTTTTTGAGATATGAAGGTAAATAGGGAAATTTAGCGTCAGCTCTCAACACACTGGGTATCTTCACATTTGGGCTACACACATCAGTTCTGAATTATGCCCAAGATCACTATAGCCTACTCTGCGATACATATTTGAAGCCTAGCGAAATTACCCTCAAGGCGCCTACATATTCGACGTTCGCGCTCCACGTGAAATATTTTATATGTATACGATATATTCGAGACGGTGAGTGAATACCTTTATTAAATCTCTTGGTAGTTCCTTTTTTACCCGACTTCTAAAGGAGGTTGTGTGGTTTTTTTTTTGTTATTTTTTTAACTAATTTGGTAGCTAAGTTAAAAATAACAACTTCTACCAAATAACAGGTAGAAGTTGTTATTTTTAACTTAGCTAATAAGATTAATTATTTACCAGGAAATACAGGAGTATGTAAGCGCCAAGCGACTTAAACTAGTAAGTAGTGGGTGAAAATAATATTTCTGTAAAAAATCTCAGTAGCATTCTGCCTTCGAAGTTGGTGAAGATACCTACACTACTGCAGCATTATTCTTTAACGACATATTTTTGTAACTCGACAGTGTGATTTCCAAATTCGTCTCTACCTTTATAACACGATTTAAACTCTTAGTAATAGAGACGAATTCAAAAAATCACTACAATAAAATATAGTCCATACAGAGTAAGGTAGATAGAGTCCTGTTAGAAAGTAGGTAGTATTAGAAATTATTCTCTCATTTATTTGTACTTTTTTGATTTTATAAAATACAAAATATTATAAAAATACTCCACTTTCCAGAGTGAGTAACCTCCACTCAATGCGCGCCGTCACAAGAATAACTGCCTTCTGTATTCGTTGGTCGTAATAATAACTTGCATTTTAAACTAATCGTCAAACATATCACTACTTAACCCCATTTCTGATGATCATGATTATGAAAAGCGATTAAAACCTCCATAATATTTTATTTATTATTGTATAATAAAGGTATTTCAAAAATAGCCAACAAATACAATACGTAAAGGTTCAACAATTTTATATAATAACTAGGCTTTACTCTCTTGCACCACAGTAAACATATTCATACTGCATGCTCTACTAAAGCTGCGATTGCATTACATTTCCTTGCATTTCTTTTCATAAAGCTGATAATGTTATTATGTCTAATGAAAATATGACTAAGGAAACCGTATAAACTCATGTGCAATAAGAATTTTCCTTATAGAAAACTCCTGGGGCTTTAAATGGATATGTAAAGTGAAATAGAGCAACTGTTATTTCCAGTAAAGCGAGGTATTGTGTACTTAAATGCATTGGAGAAAACTAATATGAAGAAACTTAGGTATTGTACCACTCAAAATTGTAACAAGTCAACTATAGTTAAGACCCCGGCATGTAAGTTGAACCAGAAGGACAGCTGCTGTCTGCGCAGGTATAATTATAAAAAAAAGTGTTAGGCATTCATTGCAGGACATAGGGGACGTTGGGGTCCCAAAGTGCTGGAATAGCGACACCCGCACTAGTAAGCGCAGTGTTGGTCGACCCCCTACCTGGTGGTCGTCTACTGACGACATCAAGCGAGTTGCAGGGTTTCGCTGGATGCAGGTGCTCAGTATCGTGATGTTTGGAAGTCCCTACAAAAGGCTTATGTCCTGCAGTGAACGTCCATCGGCTGATATGATGATGATGATGATGATGATGATGATGATGACGTACTCGTATTTTTCTTGGCTACTCTTATTGACAGCGGTCACTTTATGACATTCAGTCGAGAGGGCATACAATTAAAACAATAAACAAAGTCGTAAGCATGTGTTGTATTTAGAAGCTGGTAAGTTTCGAAGTAAAGAAACGCATGATGAATACGACGCACTTTGCCGCCTCACTGACCAATCTCAAAATCTCCGCCTTTATTCAAATCCATTTCACCACAAAGGGGTTTGCCATGAAATAGTGGCAAAGTTTGTAATGGGACGATTAGGAGATATAAATTCCCTTTACGACGTCCAAGGGCTGCAATTACCCCAGTTGCGAGGTTCTTATGATGGACGGCCGGATGTGGGTTTTTATTTCTGAAATACAACGTTGTTAAAACGCTTAACAGCTGATTAAGTTTCTAGGGATGTACACTTCGTCAATGTCGACACTAATATTATATAGAGGAAAGATTTGTGTTCTTGTTTGTACCTAATAAACTCAAAACTACGGGATCAAATACTTTCACTAATAAAAAGCTACATTATTAGGGAGTAACACAGGCAATGTTCCATACCCGAATTTCTACAGGAGTGGTAGGTTCTGCTAGAATATTACAACATCACAAATTCACAAACTTTACCTATTAATAATTATTATTGTTTTAAATTGTCAAGGAATTCCTTAACCCTACATCCAGTAGTCACAAGTCCTGGACTTTGCTTGGTGTTTTTCTCTCTATCACGCGATGGACCCGGCACCTGCACGGTGAATCCATGGAATGCTAAGATATTCGTCTCTCAAATATTATTTATTAGTATAAATATGTTTTTTCTTTCGTAGTTCCTGATAAAAGCTTGTTTATACTCAACATTCTTAGTAGTATATTTTAAGAATGATTTAACTCGGTCTCGGTTTTAATAAGGCCATCTAGTATTAAATAGTTTAATATGATAGTTCCAAGTAGTGAGCAAATTCGAAAGATTATCAGAAATTAATTAAAGAACGTTAATTCCTACAAAGATTTCTGTATCCCAAAATTCGTCAAAACTATCCAATCTACAATGTGATACAAAAATGTCAACAAAACTGTCTGGGCTCTCCAGTGAGCACACAAAAACGGAGCCAACTTTCCACGTAGTCGTACAGTTTTCAATCCAGTAAGTGCAGTATAAATAAATAACAGCCTCTCCGAGTATCTCGCAGAACTAATATCAGTGTTTTGTAAACAGACTGGCTTGAAATAACAGGGATTGCGCTAGAGGCAATATTTTGCAAGCAAGTGTACTGATGAGAGTTTGCAGTTTGGCTTTATCTGGTTACAGTTTAACGTGGCATTTTGACGGTTCTGAATTTGCAGTGCAGCTTTATACAAAGGATTTAATAAGCTCGCAAATAACGGGCCCTGACCGCCTTCTTTGTATAACCAACTAATAGTGTTCCAGCTGAAATATTCTGTTGTAGCAATGTTGTACGATTGTTTTGAACTAATGCCCATGAAGTTAACTGGGTGCTTACGAGTGGTTCTATATATAAATTACTAGCTGACGCCTCGCGGTTTCACGCGTAGTTCCCGCTCCCGAGAGAATAATATAGCCATTTACAAATATCGTGGCTTCCTAGTTTTTAAAAATTGGTTTAGGAGTTGAAGAGAAATTACCTCCTACAATAACACAAATTTTACCTCTTTTAATATTAGTACCAATAGAGTAAAGATAATTATAATAATTATAAAAGAAAGTTATACAGGCTTTCATCGGGCGATGGAGCAAGATATGCCCGTAGTATCTCTGCGAGATCGAATCAAGAATAAAGAGATCATGAACCAACGAGTCGCTAAACTAAGGAGATTATTGACTGGGCATAGTTCAAAGAGCCAATGGCCGATCCAAGTAGTTGAAATAACGACACCACACCCGGTGGTGGGAAAAACCCAGTATTAGTTGACGGGGGACTGTTAATAAGGTATAGATGACAACGGTTCAGGACCGTTTTGTTTAGAAGTCCCTACAAAAGGCTTAAAATTCTTAGTGGACGTCCATGGTGATCTGATGATATTATTGTCCTCACTGAATTTCAAAATGTATGGCACTTGTAAAATGTAAATATCGGACATGCTTAAAAAGGATTTCTTTTAAATATACAGGGAGTGTAGTGGATAACACAAAGATACTGCCTCACCACTAAGTAAGCCTTTATATCTCTGGATAATGTACATTGTAGGTGTAACACAGATAGGTGGGCAAATATAAAAAAATCACCCGTGTTTACACGCGGACGTCCCTAATCCGTATTTATTTTATTTAGCTACTAATGAGAAATAATGCTTTTCTGAGATACAGGGGATTATCTCGCGACGCTATGTGGCTTAGGTTAGCTTTAGAGGAAAAACTCCGTTAGTGTAGGTAACGCCTACTCGTAAGGGAGATGCCTCATTAGTGCGATGCGTGCTGTGGCGTCGTTTCCCAAATATTTTTTATAAGATACCACATCGACGTTGCATCCTCGCAGCGACGTGTCAATAGAGCTCCGTTGCTACTAGTGTTGAGAGTGACTTGGTGCGTGCGTCATCCTGTTTCAGGTGAGACATACGATGCATTTATCCGTTGCACGATGCAACGAAACGCACTAATGAGATTATCCCTAAATGATTATTAATTGATACTTACATTGTAAGGGCCATACCTTTTTTTTCTTATTTCTAAGTTAACCCTTGACTGCAATCTCTCCTGATGGTAATTGATGATGCAATATAAGATGGAAGCGGGCTAACTTGTCAGGAGTTGCATGAAAATCCACACCCCTTTTGGTTTCTACATGACATCGTGCCGGAATGCTAAATAGCTTAGCGGTACGTCTTTGACGGACCCGCGTCAAATGATAAACCTTGTAAGTGTGTCAGTGAATGTGTATGTGCAGTAGGCGACTTATGATTTTGGTGCAAAATGACTTTAAGTGGTAGATATTACAAAGTTCCAGGCCCTCAACCATCCGAATACCTTTTTTTTATATTTTCCTTAAAATAAGTATGAGGTACAATTACTCAGTTTAACTGAGTAATTGTTCCGCATACCATCCCTCCGAAAATTTATGAATTAATAAAACATTGAATTGCAATTGAAAAACATTGGTTTCATGAAAAATATAGACCATAATTATTATGCTGAGAAATATTATTTTCTAATTTAATAAATTTATTATGTACGCAAAATGTGTTGATGTACCACACACACTTGACTTTATCCTTCTAAAAACATCAACTTAGCGTATAACCGTAACTGAAATGAATTACTAAGAATTCATTTCTATGAAGCACCAAAACACGCTGAGCTAAGTATAGTACAAATTTATTACAACAGTGTTGATAAAGTTGGAGTTACTAGCGCTCTAGACGCAATTTGTGATATTTTTAGGGTTATCTTAATCGTAAAGCCAGTAATTACTATGGAAGCGACGCGTTTATTTTCCGCCTTAAAACTTACTGTGTGGTACAATTAATAAGATAACTGCGTTTAGAGTTGTATGTCAATAATCCCTGCCTCCCTGCTAATGCTACACACTCGTATATTCTTTGTTCTTTATTTATACGTAAACTCTTCATCTACTACTCTTTCACACGCTCTAACCATCTTCATGTATTTTGCTTAATGACACCTATCAATATCATCATCGCCTCTCTGCTGAACTTGAGTCTCGTCTCAGCATGAGAGGGATTAGGCCTACCACGCTGGCCCAATGCGGATTGGCAGACTTCACACATGCAGAGAATTAAGAAAATTCTCTGGTATGCAGGTTTCCTCACGTTTTTCCTTCATTGACTGAGACAAGTGATATTTAATTTTTTAATTCATAAATCAATTGAAAAGTTGGAGGTGCAAGCCCCGGACCGGATTCGAACACACACCGTCCGGAAACGGAGGCAGAGGTCGTATCCACTGGGCTATCACGGCTCTTACATGCATGACATTAATTAACAGATACAAAGGGTGTTGCGTCATAAATAGCGTTATAAATGACGATTTGACATTAACATTACATGCGGCATCTACTTGTTCCACCGCCTATTTTATATAACATAGCATGATAAATGTTAGATGATATTATCAAATCGTATACGCTTGTCGCTTATGACCGATGTCAAGATAAGATAGATGGATATTTATCTTTCGTAGGAGTCAGACGCAACGGAGGGTTAAGATATCCTAGCCCTTTGTAAGCGTATGCGGGTTGCGTAATACATTATTATTATTCAAAAGCATGTACCTATGTTTATTGCGCAATAATAGAGATAGAGCCACTTAGAGTTTGTGCCAGAACAATAGGATAATGAAGTAACTTTTCAAAGGTCTGTATCTGTATGAATATATCTGAGCTACGGTAATATGCTCATTATGATGTCTATGGTGTTCATAGAGATAGAAAAACATTTAAGGTATATATTTCGCGAAAAATTTATATTTAAGTATGTTGTTTAATAATAATAATAATAATATGACACCTGCCATCCGTCTGGAGTGACATATTTTTTCAAACAAATCATCATCATCATCATCATCATATCAGCCGATGGACGTCCACTGCAGGACATAGGCCTTTTGTAGGGACTTCCAAACATCACGATACTGAGCCGCCTGCATCCAGCGAATCCCTGCGACTCGCTTGATGTCGTCAGTCCACCTGGTGGGGGGTCGGCCAACACTGCGCTTACTAGTGCGGGGTCGCCATTCCAGCACTTTGGGACCCCAACGTCCATCGGCTCTTCGAACTATGTGCCCCGCCCATTGCCACTTCAGCTTCGCAACTCGTTGAGCTATGTCGGTGACTTTGGTTCTTCTGCGGATCTCCTCATTTCTGATTCGATCACGCAGAGATACTCCTAACATAGCTCGTTCCATCGCCCTCTGTGTGACTCTAAGCCTTCTTATGAGGCCCATAGTTAGCGACCAAGTCTCGGAACCATAGGTCATCACTGGCAACACGCACTGTTCGAAGACTTTTGTCTTCAGGCACTGAGGAATTTCGGACGAAAAGATGTCGCGAAGCTTCCCGAATGCAGCCCAGCCGAGTTGGATTCGACGGTTCACCTCTTTCTCGAAATTGGACCTACCTAACTGGATCATATGTCCTAGGTATATGTATTCGTCTACAATTTCGAGTGCAGCGTTCTCAACTATAACTGGGTGGAGCGATACATGAGCATTACACATTATTTTTGTTTTGCCCATGTTCATTTTCAGGCCCACCTGTTGAGAAACGCTGCTGAGGTCATTGAGCATGGTACTAAGGTCATCCAGAGTCTGTGCCATGATGACTACATCATCCGCGAACCGCAGTTGAGTGATGTACTCGCCATTGATGTTGATGCCAAGTCCGCTCCAGTCCAGAAGCTTAAAGACGTCTTCCAGTGCGGCGGTAAATAGCTTCGGAGAGATCACATCTCCCTGACGCACTCCTCGCTGCAACTGGATTGGCCTCGTAGTCTGATCCTGAATACGGACTGACATAGTGGCGTTTTCGTACAAGCACTTCAACGCTTGGATATACCTGTAATCAATTCGGCATCTCTGCAATGACCTTAGCACAGCCCAGGTTTCCACCGAATCGAAGGCTTTCTCATAGTCCACAAACGCTAAGCAAAGTGGCTGGTTATACTCGTGAGTCTTCTGTATAACCTGCCGCAGCGTATGGATGTGGTCTATGGTACTAAAGCCTTTTCGGAAACCGGCTTGTTCGGGAGGCTGGAAGTCGTCAAACCTATTAGCGAGACGATTCGTAATGACTCTCGAGAACAATTTGTAAACATGGCTTAGCAGCGAGATGGGTCTGTAATTCTTCAGCAAGGTGTTGTCACCTTTTTTGAAGAACAGAACCACCACGCTCCTATGCCACGCCTCAGGCGTCGTGCCCTCGTGAATGACGGAATTGAACAATCGCTGAAGGACTTTAAGTATCGGTTTTCCACCCGCTTTCAGGAGTTCTGCTGTGATTCCGTCCTCACCTGGCGCCTTATTGTTCTTCAGGTGTTTGAGAGCCACACTAATCTCGTATAGGCTGACGTCCGGGATATCTTCGGTATAGTGTCGGGTCAACTTGGCTCTGGGGTCTTTAGCCAAATTGGCAACAGGCTGCTGAGTAGTCGTGTATAGCTGTCCATAGAACTTCTCGACCTCACTTAATAACTCGGGCTTGGAAGAAATTAGATTACCGTGTTCGGTCTTCAAACGCGTCAGCTGCCTCTGTCCAATAGACAGATCTCTGGCGAAAACTTTCGAGCCTCGATTATTTTCAATCGCATTTTTAATACGCTCGGTATTGAAATTTCGCAAGTCGCTGGTTTGCGACTTAGAGATCTGTCTACTGATTTGTCGGTATTTTGACGCATCTGCTGAAGACTGTAATCTCATTTCTTGCCTCTCTTCCATGAGTTTAAGTGTTTGGTCCGAGAACTTTTTGGTTCTTTTCGCACGGTGGGTCTTATAGAACTTAGACCCAACGGAATGGACAGTTTCCACGAACCTGTTGTTCAGATCGTCCACAGTTTCGCAATTTGCTAGGCAATCAAAGCGGTTCTGCAGTTCTAGTTGAAAGGACTCGGGGTTTTGAATATGGGCACGAGTAGGTCGGAGCGTAGACTTCACCAGTCGATACCGTTCCAGCTGAATGTTGATATTCAACGTGCCTCTAACCATTCGGTGATCGCTACCGGTTTTCACCCTATGGATCACAGAAACATCGTTGAATATTTGCCGTCTGGTAGACAAGATGAAGTCGATCTCGTTTTTCGTGGAACCATCGGGGCTCATCCAGGTCCATTTCCTGTGTGGTGGCTTCTTGAAGAAGGAGTTCATCATAAAGAGGCCCTCCTTCTCCATGAAGTCAGCCAACATTTGGCCCCTATCGTTCCGTTGCCCATATCCAAATCGTCCCACTTTCAACTCTGAACCGCTACGTTCGCCCAGCTTTGCGTTAAAATCCCCCATCACAACATTGTAATAAGAGTTTGAGGCATGTATGGCTTTAGAAATATCCTCATACAATACCTCTACCTCCTCGTCGGGATGTGTCGAGGTCGGTGCGTAAACCTGTATAACCTTCAACGAATACCGTTTGGTAATTCGGAGGACCAGGAACGCTACCCGGGGTGTAAGGGGGAGGCTAGTACCAGTCAGTCTCCCCAACTGCCAACCTCACCTGCTCGTGGTGCACCCTGCAGATGGACCGACGAGGCTCTGGCGACCGACGAATGGCGGTATATCCATTCCCACAGGCTAGATTACGAAATGCCTCAGGCCGGTGTCGGGCAGCAGCGACACCGGCGCGAGTAATCTAGCACTGCGCTGACCAACCCGCATGCCCAGCGTGGTCAGTACTGGGCAAAACTTTGTATGGACGGCAAAAACAAAACACAGCCCCTAGTCCCCGGCAGCCCCGCTATTCCTGGCTCTGGCAGCGGTTATGGTAACGGCGGGGCAAGGGGTGTTAAGAATCTCCGGCAGAGATTCCGCTGCCAACCCCGACGACTAGACCTGGCAACATACAACGCACGCACTTTGAGGTCCGACGAAAAGGTCATCGAGCTGGAAGAAGTTATGAGCAAGTTGCACTGGGATATCATAGGATTGTCTGAAGTCCGAAGAGAGGGGGAGGGCTCGATAATCCTTGAATCCGGCAACATGCTCTACTACCGGGAGGGCGACCAACAGTCCCAGGGTGGTGTCGGATTTATCGTTCACAAGTCCCTCGTGAACAATGTTCAAACAAATAAATAAAATTAAAATAATTTAAATATATACGCTACAAATAAGCCAAATCAAATAGAAACAGTAAAATGAATTTGAAGAACATTATAAACCATAGAAAATATGCGACGAGTTGGCGGCCAGAGCACCAGCGCACGAAATAACATCTTCATATCGTCGTCGACGTCGCCGTCGTCGTCTGAGGAATTTAAGACCCCGCCAACATCTGCGGGGGATGAGACACCCGTGCGGACGACTCATCGGGGTGTCACCACACGACGACGGCAACACCAACAACAACAGCAACAACACCAGCAGGACGTCGACGAGATACCACTACCGGAGAGCTTGGATCAAGAGGGGCTGCGGGCTCCTGTGAGTGCTCCCGCTACCGGTGGTGTAGTGCGTCGCATGAGATGGTCTCGTCCACTCAATGAGAGCGTCATGCGAGCGTACTATGGGGCGACAGAGGGGGGAACTAACCTTACTGCGTACCGGTCAAGGATGTTGTCTATGTTTCAGACTCTTGAGCCAACAGTGACCGTGACTGCGCAGCGACTATCGGATCAGGTGCGAGCAATCCAGCGACGTCATCTGCTAGATGAAGCTCACCTTGAACGACTGCGCTCTACTTCAGTACAAATCGATACCATCCGTAGCTTACCTCAGCAAACATTGCAAACCAACATCCCAGAGTTGCTACAGGATGGTATCGATATGCAAGTAAGTAGCCAGAATTATGAGCAATTGAGGAGAACTTTGGAGGATTCTATTGTGACATACAGGTACATGCCTCTTAATTTAAGACCAAAATTGCCTCGTTTGCCTGTACATAGACGAAATATGGCGTTAGTGGGGGTTCTAGATCAGATTTTAGGTGAATATCTCGTAACATCTGAGGACCTTAGTGATACGCATTCGATTCTATTCTGTGGAGCCGTTGCGGCGTGTCGTATTGCGGGTGTCAAATTCCCTGAACCACGCACGGTTCCGCAGAGGACGGGTCAAGCACCAGCTTGGCGGACCAGAATCGAAAGGCGTATCACACTGACTAGAACTCTCATAGCTAAGCTAATCTGCTTCAAGGAGGGCAACAATCGCCCTAGAGTTATGCGATTTGTGAATCAGGCTTTTGCTGGGACTGACACACGTCCGTTCCAGTACTTGGCTTGTGTCACCGAACGCATTGACTTCTTGAAGCAGAAAGTCTATGCATGGGCACAACGCATTAGGCGTTATAAAGAGCGCATAGACCGGTATAATCAGAATAGAATCTTCCAAAGTGACCAACGGAAAGTGTACAGGAACTGGGAACGATCCAGTGCCTGTGTGACAGATGGGGAACCTCCGACTTCTGATGCTATGTCAGATTTCTGGCGTAGCATCTGGTCGGCCCCCGTAGGCCACACTGAAGGCGATTGGATGAGTACTGTCAAGGAAGAGTGTGCAATGGTGGAACAAATGATTCCGATATCCATTACTACAGAAAATGTAAGTTGTGCAATTCATCCGGCGTCAAACTGGAAATGCCCAGGACCGGACGGATTGCACAACTTCTGGTTAAAATGGTTTCGTAGCGCCCATTCTATCTTGGCAGTGCAATTTCAAAATGCCATTGACACTGGATCGCTACCGGCATTTTTAACAACTGGTGTCACGTTCCTGCTACACAAATCCGGAAGTACCACAGACCCCAAAAACTACCGACCGATAACATGCTTACCCACCATCTATAAGCTCCTTACATCCATTCTGTCATCAAAATTAACGATGCATATAAATGCAAATAATATTTTGGCCCCAACACAGAATGGATGTAAGGCCCGGTCTCGTGGTACAAAGGAACTTCTCCTCATAGACACTGCTATTTGCCAACAGGTTCGGCGAAACAGAAAAAATCTCACGGCTGCTTGGATAGACTACAAGAAGGCCTATGATTCGGTGCCTCATTCATGGCTCATGGAGGTCATGCGGTTGTACAAGGTCGATACAACACTATGCTCTTTTCTTGAGTCATGTATGAGACAGTGGATGACAGTTCTTCGTCACCCAGGCGCTTCTGAGTGTTCTGAATCGAATGAACTGATAGGGATTAGGCGAGGTATTTTTCAGGGCGATAGTTTGAGCCCTTTATGGTTTTGTCTAGCCCTTAATCCTCTCAGTACTTTACTGCGGGATTCAGGGCTAGGCTTTCGCCTTCGCAGGGGTGGTGAGCTCATATCTCACTTGCTTTACATGGATGACCTCAAGCTGTATGCATCAAAGCGTACAGACCTAGTGTCATTGCTGAAGATTACTCAAACCTTTAGCAATGACATAAGGATGGAATTTGGTGTAGACAAGTGTGCGGTCATCAATGTAGAGCGAGGAAGGATAGTGAGCTCCGAGAATATAGTTATTTCAGAAACTATCATTCTCAGATCACTCCTTGAAGGCGAGACCTATAAATACCTTGGAATGACAGAAGCACTTGGTATTGAGACAGGGAATATGAAACAGGTAGTGAAGAAACGCTTCTTTGGCCGCCTGAAAAAAGTCCTAAAAAGTCTTTTATCAGGCGGTAACAAGGTACGTGCCTTCAATAGCTGGGTCATGCCCTTACTCATATACACTTTTGGCATTCTAAAGTGGACTCAAACGAACTGGATTCCCTGGACTGTAAAGTCCGCAAACTGCTGACGTCATACCGGATGCATCACCCCCGTTCATCTGTAATGAGATTGTACATCCCACGCAAGTGTGGAGGACGTGGCTTCTTAAACGCCAAGAACCTCCATAATCGTGAGGTGTGCAATCTCAGAGATCATTTTCTCAAGATGAATGTGAGTATGTTTCAGGATGTCGTTGCAGTGGATAAGGGACTTACCCCGCTATCCCTAGGCAAAGAGAACTGGCGCAAGCCTATAGTAATTAGTAACTCAGATCGTGTGGCAATATGGAAGAGCAAGGAGTTGCATGGACGATTCTACAAGGCCCTTACTGGGCCGGATGTAGATCAAATAACATCTGTATCTTGGTTGCAATTCGGTGACCTCTTTGGGGAAACCGAGGGTTTTGTCTGTGCAATTATGGACGAAGTTATAAAGACGAGAAACTACCGGAAACACATTATGAAAGATGACACTCTAGACATCTGTCGAGCGTGTCATCGTCCTGGGGAGTCCCTCAGGCATATTGTGTCCGGGTGTTCTCACCTTGCTAACGGCGAATACTTGCACAGACATAATCAAGTAGCCAAGATAATCCACCAACAGCTTGCTCTTCAATATGACCTTATCGATTTTGAGATGCCTTACTATAGGTACGACCCAGCGTCAGTTCTTGAAAATAGCAGTGCATTGCTCTACTGGGACCGAACGATTATCACTGACAGGTATATTGTAGCCAATAGACCTGATATAGTGCTAGTCGATCGGTCAGTGCGTCGTGCAATAATTGTTGATATTACAGTTCCACATGACGATAATCTGGTTAAAGCCGAAAAGGAAAAAGTATCAAAATACTTGGACCTTGCTCACGAGATTACCGCCATGTGGAATGTTGAGTCAACTATTATTGTTCCGATAGTTGTTTCAGTCAATGGTCTTATAGCGAAAAGCTTCGACCAACACCTTAAGAAGCTTTCGCTTAACTGTTGGATCAAGAGTCGGATACAAAAGGCAGTGATTCTTGAGACGGCGCGTATTGTGAGGAGGTTCCTCACTCTGGAGCCCTGACCACCGGTTGCTTGGGCACTCAAATGTCCCGCAGCGGGAGGGTGAATTTTTTTTATAAATTTTTAATAATGTTTTGTATTTTATACTTATATTGTTAAAAATTTAAAAAAAAGAAGTAATAAATAAATGAGAGTAAATAATAATAATAATAATGATTTTTAATAAAGGTAAAAACACCCAGTATACAATACACATATTACATAAAAATTATAAAATAGTGCAAAAAATAATATATAATACAATTTAATTTTTACAATTAAAAACTTACGTGCTAACTGGGAAGGTTAAAAGACTCTTCCCAGGCGTCATCCTAGTCCGGAGTAAAGACTATTTTCTATTATGGTCTTGATGCACAGATAGCCAATATGTAAACAAAGGGCTGGGCATCCCGTCACAAACAGTCTGTAGAATGCTGTTACGCGCTGTTCTAAGTCTCTCCCAGAAGGAGGCCACGCGTGTTCTTATAATAGCATAAAAGTCAGGCACTCCCGATTCTGCAAACATGCCTGAGGCACTGCAATATCTAGGCAGACCCATCAAGATGCGAAATGCATCATTGTATTGCACGCGTATTGCCGTGTAGGACTTTCTGCGGAAGTTTGTCCACAGTTGACGGGTCTGCTACTTTTGCCAAATCTGCGTGCTAGCATATTACATCGAATCGAAAGTGCCCTCCTTTCCCTCTGAATGTCATAGTCATCCCTCAGACGCTCATCGAGTATGTGTCCCATGTGTTTAAGAGAGAGGTTATCCATGGTGTAATCTTGTATTTTTTTTATAAAGAATATTTCCTATTCCCATCCAACTAGTCTTTTATTTATATTTGTACTTGTACTAGTTGGAAACTAGAGTGGTAATACCATATTCCAGCCAGCGCGAATAGGACCACGACTTTTTGGTGATAAATCTGGCTCCTTAACCATTGAGAGATTGAGGCTTTATCTGAAGGTATTACCGACAGATTTATCTGCGTTTCTGTGTTTAGGTCTGAAAGATTTGGTTACCAGAGATATGACAGACATAGACATACGAGTAATTAGCGATGCCTTTAATAATAATATAATTAAAATTTAAAAAAGAAATACAAGGTTTGAATAATATTTTTTATCAAAAATATGTATGTCTAATCTCAACGATATGGATATTGATTCGTCATGATATTCAAACCATATAGCACATTTTAAACTACAAATATTATATTTGAGTTAAAATCATAACAAATAGGGAATCTTAAGTGTTCGCACCGTTCACCTCACCAAAACGCGCACGATAAAGCAGCCGTAGGAAAATTAAAAAACATATTTACGATCGAGGCTTAAATCGTCCGGGAAGAAATTAGTTTTAAATTATTTAGTACCCACATTTGCAACGGAAATTTCATATTTTCAAATCTTTTGTTACGTCGGTGCTAAAGGTGCTTTTACACCTTGTTTAGTGTTCAAATTTAGTTTCACCTTTGTGTCTCAATCTATCCTTGACAAAATATTTTTAATTGCAAAACTAAAACATTAACAAACTGGCGTTTTTTTGTCCTACAATCATTAAAAAAATTATAAAAAATTAATAAATTTTATGACCTAAGAAATTATATAACTAAAATGGCTATTTAGTCAGTTTCTCTACCATAAAATACCATGATGGTAGGTGCAAGCGGACTACAAGCTAAATCTGTCTATAATCTGCTTAGTGCTTATAGAACTTAGCATCACTAGTAGTATAGAGAAGCCAAGGTCTTAAAGCTCTAGTGGACTGTCGAGTTCTATATTAGAACGGGTATCTAATGCTACCAAAGGAGATGTCCCATAATAGCCCCAGAGTCGTTTCAAGATTGTAACTTGAAAAATACCATGCCTCTCAATTAAATATCTTTACTAATATTATAAAGCTGAAGAGTTTGTTTGTTTGTTTGATTGAACGCGCTAATCTCAGGAACTACTACTCGTACAATTTGAAAATACAATTTAAACTGACTTATAAAAGGCTATATTAAAATTCAAGGAAACAGGAGTCCGAACAGTGACGTCAAAATTGCCAGATACCATACTCGATGGATTAGCATTATATACCGAAAGATGACTCGCCACGACGGTGGTCACGATCCTCAATCATGAGGTACCTGGAGAGAGAGAGAGAGAGAGATGATAGTAAAACTAACGCCATCTATGAAACGGCGCTTATAACTTCTGTATTAAGGTCTGTGTAAAACCACCCTAACACTCAAGTTATGAAGGTCTTTTAAATTTATATTCCGTCAGGCCCCTCGCTCAATCTTACTTATGTGTTGACTTTGGGAAAATGTAAATAGAAATGCAAGTATTATTCCCGAGAATGCGTTCCATTTTTCCTCTTCAGTCCCCAACGTTTCGTTCATTAGAATTCTCTTTGCAACTTTGTAATAAATTCTTTGCACAACAAATTTGTTTTAATACACGTTTAGTTTTGTGATTTTGCTATTGTTGTAAGCTTTATGGTTGGTAAATATAATTATTTATTTATAGTAGTGTTCTATAAAGCAGAATTCATCCGGAAATAAATGTCGTCATGTTTATTTCTGCAACCTACTAATACCTTTCGCTATATTTTTAACCGACTTTAAAAAGGACTTCTCAAGTTGATCGGAATGTTTTTGTCTTGTATGTAGGTACATCAATTACTCGAAGACGCCTGAACCGATTTGAAAAATCTTTTTTGTTTTATACTCCCCATGTCGTTCTATATTTAATACTAGCGGACGCCCGCGACTTCGACCGCGTGGAATTAGTTTTTCACAAATCCCTCGGGAACCATGGATTTTTCCGGGATAAAATATAATAAAAAGTAGTCTTTGTGTTAATCCATGCTATAATATACCTAAATACCAAATCTTAGGTAATTCGGTTCAGTAGTCGAGGCGTGAAAGATTAACAAACATTCATAGCATCAAAATCATCGTTTTAGCAAATCTCGGAAAACCATATTTTTTTTAAATAAAAAGTAGCCTTGTTGTTAATCAAGAGTAAAATCTATTTCCATTCAGCAGTTTAGATCGTGCCGTGTTGCAAGAACGAATTCATGAATAAGGGCCCCGTATGGCATCGAAACTAGTAGGGTATACTCCGACGTTTTATCACGTAAGTTTAATCAATAAATAAAACATACTGTTGAAAAGATACATTTTTAATGCGTTAATAGGCAGCATGTTTCGCCTTCAATACAGTCATCGGCGCTGATTTGTCTCTGGCATCTGTAGGATCCAGGAAAACATTCTCCACCTTGTGCGTGACATCCCGTAGCTGTCTTCGGAACTAGAATAACGTAAAAACTGCCATTGTACTATTGCAATGTTTCAATCTCTGTTATTGAGATCTCTAGAACTCGTACGAAGCAATTTGATTATTCTTTTCTTAACTGTGTAACTGTTAATGATAGTGACAGACGCACGGACAGCGGACTCTTAGTAATAGGGTCCCTTTTACTCTTTGGGTCACTAACAAGCCATATTCAGCTCGCTGCACAAGTCTCCTCTCAGAATGAGAGGGGCTAGGCCTAAGTCCACTACGCTGGCCAATGCGGATTGGAAGACTTCACATAGGTACATAGAGAATTAAGAAAATTGTCATATATGCAGGTTTTCCTTCACCGTTTGAGACATTTAATTTCTTAAAATGCACACAACTAAAAAGTTGTAGGTGCATGCCCCGGACCGGATTCGAACCAACGCCCTCCGAATCGAAGGCACAGGTCTACTAGAGTATCACGTGTTTCACTAGACTATCACGTACTCTTTGGGTAGGTAGGTTTCATAAATTTTTTTCTGTCAAATAAGTCAACATTCTGCAAAGATTTAAGAGTAGTAATGTGTGCCTAGTGGGAGTAATTTGGATTTTATTTTACGCAAATTTATATGCAATTGAAACAATTGTGCAGTAGTGCCACTAGATGGCGCTGTTTCAATTCCTTAGAAATTCGAGTTTACGTTAACGTGATAGAAACTGTATCAAACTGCCACTAGTCCCTCAGAGTTAGATCTTTGTCATTCTGAATTTTAAATGTTCATAACTGCAACACTTACGTCCGTGACAGCATTCCATGCGTTTAGGCTCAGTTTGACAAAGTCCCTGCGTGCGCGCCAAGTTGCCTTCACGGCAGGTTCCCTCTAATACACACAGCCCGCCGTATTTCATACATTCCCTCTCACCAGGCGAGTACGCTGGAAGTCAACACAATGGCGATTGGTTAGGACTCAACTTTACTATTCTATTAAAGCTGTATGTAAAATCAATAATGATTGATTAGGTGCCACGAATATTACTAACTAGCTGACGCCGCAGGGCTTTACCTGAGTCACTGAGTGGTTCCCATTCCCATAGAAATACGGGAGTAATATATAAGCTTATAGCCTTCCTCGTTAATTGGCTATCTAACACTGAAAGAAATTTTCAAATCGGACCAGTAATTCCTGAGATTAACGCGTTCAAGCAAACAAACAAACAAATAAACTCTTCAGCTTTATAATATTAGTAAAGATTTATTACTGCTGTTATTGTATTTTGGTGTATACCCTACCGGCAAAGACGACCCGCCAAACAATTTAGCGTTCCGGCACGATATCGCGGAGAAACCGAAAGGGGTGTTGGTTTTCTTCCTACTCCTAACAAGTTAGCCCGGTTTTATCTTAGATCACTTGCCATCGGTCGGATTGTAGTCAAGAGCTATTTGTAGTCAAAAAGTATGTTTAACAACAGTTAACAACAGTATGTTTAACAAGAGTTGTAAAGAATAAAAAAAGCTCTTTCTGTGATTTGTATAAATAATTATCAAACAAAAGAGAAGAAAAACTAAGAACAATCATTAGCGGGTAGTTAAATAAATATCGTAAAAGTGTGATTGAACCGCTGCTGCGACGCTACACAGGCTGTCCCAAAAAGTAATCCAATATTCAATAAAATCCCAAATTTAGAGCAAATTCAACCTTAAGGATTGAATTTAAGGATAAGCTTACTTGAATTGAGTGCCAAGAGACACTCAATTTGGCACTCATTGAGTTTAAGACGTTTTTTGGTCGCTGATTGTGCATCCTTTTTTTTAAAAGGAGATCGATGATAATATATAATGTAACACCACCAACTTACCAACTCCAGGCTATTTCTGAAAATTGTATAAGGAGAAAAAGCTAAATATTAGACCCACGCCTCAAACCCAAAACCATGAGGTCCTGGGTTTAGTTTGATCCTAAGCCACATAGGCTAACTATTACACAACGAGGCACTTCCCAGTTATACTAATTATTCAAGACAACACAAACCTTCTTTCGCCTCCACATAACACACGACAACACACATAACAATACAAATAACACATTTTCTCAACATCCCGAGTTACCTAACACACCAACAGTTGACAAATGACAATCAACTCAGTACACGTACTCTACAATGTAAGTGTTACCACATTTATATGCAACCGCCCGCATAATTAGCATTCTAATGCGTTTTTTCGTGCCGATATCTCTATCATGTTCGGTACTATCGAATCGGGTTAGTGAAGTTTTAACTACATTTTTATAGGACACCTTCACTTTCACGGTGATCAAAATACTATAAAAAAAACATTGTCTGCACTAAAACAATGTATAGGTATGGAGATACGTAAATACTAGGCGTTAGTACTTACGTTATAATTCTAATTATTTAATTTCTTTAGTCGTCAAATTTTGTTTTTACAAATCTTACGGAAACCATGTATTTTTTTTTGGGATAAAAAGTAGCTTAAATAATATGTTGATCCATAATTTCCTCTGTCATTCAGTGAAAGTCCCATTAAAATTAGTTCATCCGTCCCATAGACCGTCCCATAGTTTATGGAGTATGGACGAAGGACCATAAATGTGTATCGTACTTCCCTATGGTAGGAGCACGAGTTGCTAAACGTTCATCTTGTATACATCTGTAGCTAGCAAACATCTCCCGGTTTCACCCGCGTAGTTCCCGTTCCCGATAAAATATATCCTATAGCACTCGGGAATAGTGCAGCTTCCCATAATGTTTTTAATTGGTTCAGTAGTTTCAGAGCCTATTCATGAAAACAAATAATCAAATCATTTCTCTTTATAATATTAGTTTATATAATACGGTAGGTCTAGCTATCACAGGTTCTCGTTCTTATTAGTCATACTTATTTAATTCGGTATATTAAATCAATAAGTCTTAAGAAACACAGACATAAGGAAATAAAGATAGACTACGTACAAATGTTATAGATCGAAAAGTAAACACCAAGAGATCGCAACGCCAAATGGATTAAAAATAAGAAACACTAACGATACCAAATTGAAACTAACGTTGTAGTAGTTCTTTTAGATCTTTGAGGATAGCTTTTTATCTTCCAGTAGCTACTTCTAAGAGCAAGTCAACGATTTTTGTAAAGCATATGCCCATAGAAGAAAAAACTTAGCATTATTTAATTTTCTTCATTACTCTGGTAATAAATCAAATAAATAACCTATTTATTATTTGTTTAAGATGGATGATTAAAGATTATTGTAATTCAGACAGTTAAATTTTTACTTTATAGGTTACCGTTTTAGAGTTCCGAACGTATGTGGTACTAAAACGGAATCCTTGTTACCCTTACATTTTCTTACGTGAACCATGCACCCATGAATACTATGTCAGGAAGCTGGTAGTACTTATAAAATAATATATAAGATTTCATGGATAATAATTACTAAGAAATGTTTTGACATTTACTTAAGTCGGACATGGTGGATTTTCATCATCATCATCATTATCAACCCATATTCGGCTCACTGCTGAGCTCGAGTCTCCTCTCAGAATGAGAGGGGTTAGGCCATTAGTCCACCATGCTGACCCAATGCGGAGTGGCAGACTTCACACACGCAGAGAATTAAGAAAATTTTCTGGTGTGCAGGTTTCTTCACGATGTTTTTCCTCCACCGTTTGAGACACGTGATATTTAATTTCTTAAAATGCATACAACTGAAAAGTTGGAGGTGCATGTCCCGGAACGGATTCGAACCCACACCCTCCGGAATCGGAGGCAGAGGTCATATCCACTGAGCTATTATAGCTCTTGGTTGATATTAGTGTCCCAATACTCGCTGACTGTGGTTGAAATCAACTTGCCACTGAATGAGGAGACATCGGAGAGCACTGAATTAATGATGGGTAGATGAGTCGGGTCGTAGAATACACCGGCTCTTAGAGCACTATTAATCAAGCCGAACAGCGTCTCTTAGAGCTGTAGGAGGATAAGAAAATTCGCATTTTACTCGAATTAAAATCTTAGTGGGCGCCAAGGATGTTTTTATTTTTTCTTGCACTTGTTGTCCGTGGACTTTGATAAACTGCGCTCCGCATCGGAGCTAGCGGTGCTAATTGATGTTGCTGCTTTTACTTCGATTTATCTCTCTTGTAAAAGTTAATATGGTTACACAGATCTGTTTACGTAGAGGTAACTAACTACCTTACTACAGAGAGTAGAGGTAACTACGTTAGGGCCTCGCACCGGAAAGTGCAGTGTTGGTCGAACCCCCACTGGATGGACCTCGGACATCAAGCGAGTTGCAGGGAGCCGCTGGATGCTGGCGGCTCGAGACCGTTGTGTTTGGAAGTCCATGCCAGAGGCCTATGCCTATGATGATGAACGAACTACGTCGCTGTTCGTTGGTTAGCTTATGTGGATTCAAATCATGAGGTCCTGAGATAACATTCTGTGTGCATGGGGCTGTGAAATATTTTTTTTTTAATTGGCAACTGCTTCGTTGGTCTAGTGGTTAACGTATGTTGTTTTGGATCATGAAGTCCTCAGTTCGAGTATTTGGTCAAGTGATAAGACACTGAGTTTTTCTTTCTAACAAGAAATTCTCAGCCTGGAGTTGAGAAGTGACCAATTACCGAACTCGGAAAGCACGTTAATAATTAACTAGTGGTATTTACCATTATCACACTAATCTCGCCAAACTGCATTGGAGCAGTGTGGTGAGTTTAATTTCCATATCCCCTCTCCTATAATGGAAGCCTGACATTGTAGTGGGCCATTAAAATAGGGTAGACATCGACAACAAATAACGTACATACTTTACATTACAATCATTTAATTTATTAGATGTATGTTCAATATCCTAGCAAAAGTCAACTAAAAAAGAACATCGAAAACCCACAAGATTTTAATTCGAGTGAAATGTTTTCTTATTTCCTGGAACTCCAGAGTACGGTATCTCAGCTTGATAAATAGCAAGAGAGAGCATGGGAGATACAAGTCAGGGAAAGTTGTAAAAAACTAATATAAGGTAGCCGTTGTTTGGCTGCTTTTGCTTTGTTCATTTGACTTAATTAATTTAGTAATGCCGGCTGTTTTTGATGGAAACTACATTTATTAAAGATAATTAGCTACACCAGTGCAAAATCTCAAATTCTCTCAATCTCTCAAATTATATAGATGCAACAAAACACGTGTACAAGTTGTCAACAATGATTTTTTATTAGGTATTTGAACACTTTTTATTACGTATTTGAACACTTTTTATTAGGTATTTGAATGACCCACTACGAGGCTATCCCTTGAAGGGATTTCACTACGTTGCTCCCATAATAATATTTTTAATACTTTATTTGCTTTGTGGTAACTGTATTGTTGATCCAGTCTATAAGCAAGTTAGGTCGATAGTCCTGGTCATTGTCATTAACATTTCTGATAGTGGTCGAGAAAGAGTTTAGCATTATCATCGAAGCCCACCAATTCGTATTACAGCAAGGTAAGCTCATATAACGAGTTTAAGTTTTTTTAAGCCTGCCGTTTAAAATAATAAGCAAATAATATCAATCATATTGGTGTTGTAAAAGCAGAACTCTTAGAGCTATTATTTTATATTCTCTACAAGTTAGCCCTTGACTACAATCTCACCTGATGGGGAAGTGTTGATGCAATCTAAGATGGAAGCGAGTTAACTTATTAGGAGTAGGATGAAAATCCGCACTCTTTTCGGTTTCTACACGATATCGTACCGGAACGCTAAATCGCTTAGCGATACGTCTTTGCCCGTAGTGTGGAGATGGTGGTAGAGCTCCGGTAATTATCGTTGTATCGTGAGACAAAGTATCAAATTGCGAAGTATCACGCCTAGAGATAGAAACGAGAACATAATAAATTCCTATTTAAATGCAATTTATGATATAAATTATGTTTATGAAGGGCGCGGATCGTCGGCGTTCATTTGAGTTAGTGAACAATGCCGCGGGATCCCTTCACGCCGTAATGGACTCATTACGTCTAAAATGCTCTAATAAAGCCCAAATAATATTCAAATTGCGTGTTTCGCAACATTCGTTAGACAACGTTTAATGATCCACTGTAAATTTCTAAATAACACCTCTTTGACCTGTCTCTTGGCGTTTTCCACGTGTTTTCACTAAAGTCTCTTTAATAGCTTCTCGTGTATCCTTTTTCCCTTTTTAGCGTTATATTATAAATACGACATGTGTAGTAGGAATGTAGAGAAGTGTACAATTATGTTTGTCACTTCTGTATGCCGTAACTATAGAACTGATCTAAATGAAATTTGGAACGGAGTTAAATTGTGCTCTAGATCAACACATTGACTACTTTTTATTCCGAAAATATTTCTACATATTATACAGCAGCAGCAATACAGCTTTATCAACCTTCATGAGTCGGAGCATCACTCAAATAGTCAGATAGCCTATTCACTATTTTGGTTTTTATTATCAACCTATTAAATTAAACATCAAATAAATTGAGAAATGTCATATACCTACTATAAAATATCCACTAGATATAGCCACCAGCGTATGACATTTGTTATCTCTATATAGAATCTATATATAGAATCTCAATTTCAAATTCAAATTTACAAAATTCATTTATTGAGCTTGAAACATTATTCATACAATTTCGTATATGTCAACTGGACTGTTTCCTGCTAGACATATTATCTTTCAAAGCCACCACAACTCCAAATCTTTATTTTGCTGCCATACTAACTTATAGTAGAAGCATAGGCTGATCTTTTTATTTAATAACTTATTTTGTAATTCGAGTGTTGGTACATCACACTATGCGAGTGTTGTGCCAACACTCAAATCACACAATAGATCAATCAAGAGAGAGGATTAATTAGTAAGGTGTCAGATAAACAGATGCTTGTCTATATAGTGAAGTTATTTCCGTTGCATAATTTCCTGTTTAATATTAAAATAGATACCTCTACGTATGTGTTCCTATTACCTACATTAAGTATGTACAAATCAAGAATGCTATATTCCAAGGATCTTTAAAGCCTACTTACTCGATATTATTTATGTCTAGACTCTAGATCCAATTGGATCGGCTTTTTTCTTTACTTACATTTAAAATATGTGGTCATCATTATCATTATTTGTCGATGGATGTCCACTGATGGACAGACTTGTAGGCCTCTTGTAAGACCTTCCGAACAATGGACTTGAGCTGCCAGCAACCAGCGGCTCCATGTTACCCATTAATTTTAAGTTTTCTACTTTAATTATCACCATGACAGAACATGACGTTACAAAAAGGCATTTCAAAAGTGCTCGTAAACTAATTACGAGCACTTTTGAAATGCCTTTTGGAAAAAAAAACAAACTTCGACTTTTGATGCGGGGTCGGCATCTCAACATATTGGGATCCAAAAGTCCATCAGCTCTTCGAACTATGAGCCCCGCCCACTTACCACTTTAGCTTTGTGATCAAAATCGAAAAAAATCTAAACTGAAGTTTCTGAGAAAGTCTCAAAACTTTATTAGTGTAAAACTCTACAAATTGCAGCGATGATTACACATCAAATGTACTGTATGTTATACATATTAATGTACTAAACATATGCAATATGACGTAACACGATGCACTGTTCCTGCTCTCAGCCGATATTGGCAATAATTGTAGTATCTAAGGCAATCAATCTTGCGTACATAATATTAATTGGATAGACAGACGACATTTCCTGCTGGTTCACATCACTCATTAGTGTTGTTCTATACCGTCTTCTGACAATATACCACAGGAAAATTCCTCTTCTGTTCTTAAGACAAGGGTTGAGATATAGCAAAACTGCATCCTTAATTTAGTAGTTAGGGTTTTCATCACGATACCCTTGACTCAAGACTCGGGACATGGGACCCGAGTGTCTAATTCGGGACGAGTCCCTTGTCCCGAGAGATATTACTATGAAAGTAATGGACGCGCGTGACTTCGTCCGCGTTGAATTCAGTTTTTCACAAATCCCGCGAAAACCATGGATTTTTCCTGGATAAGAAGTAGCCTATGTGTTAATCTAAGATATTACCTATCTTTGTTTTAAATTTTAGCTAAATCGGTCCAGTAGCTGCGGCGTTATAAACTTTCGCGTTTATAATATTATTAGAACAGCTTATCAGTAGTAGATTAGAGGTTAAGGTTTGCTAATTTTACGAGTACAATTAATAAAATACACTGTACAATGTAATGTTTGATAGTGATTCTTACAGAGTCAAAGACCGTGGTGGGTCGAAGCTCAACATTATTAGTGATATAGTGATTTTAAAATCGTATGGAGAAATTGATACTATCTTGTAGTATAACTTGCTCTTTCATAAGATATTAGGAAGGTATTTGATGGATCGCTTCCTCAATTTAATATCATATTAGTGACTGTGTATCCTCACTATAATGGTACACACATCTCTTGAGATGGAGAAAATATTCTCTATGGTATTCTACTTTTTTAAGTATATTCAAGTAATAATAGTTATTTAAAATTAATTTGACGAGTAAACTCTGAATATTAACATTCAAAACTTTGAATAATAACATTCAAAACTCCTTAGTGATTGAAGACTAAAGTCTCGAAACAGTGCATGGTACCTGTGATAAACGTAGATGACCATTAAGATCCGAAACTTGGTCGCTAACTGTGGGCCGTATCTCTACGTGATCGAATTAGAAATGAGATGCGCTGAAGAACCAACATTACCGACAAAGTTGAAGTGACAATGAGCAGAGCATATAGTTCGAAGAACCGATGGATGTTAGGTCAATCGGTGACATCTAGCATCTAGCGGATTGCAGAGAGCCGCTGGATGTTGGTTCGAGACCGTGTTGTTTGGAAGTCCTTAGAACAGGCATATGCACAACAAAAGTCCATTGTTGATAATAATAATGACGATTTGAGGGACAAACTTACATTTGCATTTAAAAATATCGTCTTCATAAGTAATGGTAAATTTTCATCATCATCATCTCCTTTCGTTTATCACATTTTAGAAGATTGACATATTTTGTTCAGCAAAATAAGTCAATCTTCTCCACTTGTCTCTATTACTCGTCAACTTATCATGCACTCCCTACACTCCAGCCATCTCTTCTTTGGCCTTCCTCTCCTCTTGTGTCCTTTCACTTGAAAATGAAACGGTCAATTTACCAACCGCATAATTACGTGTTTTTTTTTTTTCATTTTACCAGAATGAAACTGAACTTACAACAAAGGGCTTAACTACTATATACGTATGAAGGCTCCACATGTGAAGCCACATAATTCTATGTGCATTAGTCTACATGAAAACTGTCTCCGAAGTGTAAGCCTTAGTCAAGACAAAGTTGCAGCCTGAAATAATACACTCTCCCAACTTGCTCGGGAAGTTTAAACGTTACAATAACGTAGACAGTGTTTTTGAGGGAAAAATGAGGTTAATGACCTTTTAAAGCAACTAAGCTTTGTCCCCATCTGACCAATTTATAACAATACTAGCGGATTCGTTGGATGCAGGTGGCTCGGTATCGTGATGTTTAGAAATCCCCACAAAAGGCCTATGTCTTGCAGTGGACGTCCATCTGCTGATATGATGATGATGATTTCAACCATCCCATGAAACGACTGATAGAATAATGATAAACTATCATTATTCTATCAATTTCACAAAGCAAATAGAGAAAAACTTTGCAAGATACTTGCAAGATGTCAATTGTATGATTTATAAAGGCAATATATTCTGGGAAGCAGTGCGAGATAGCAAAAACTTCGCTCGTCGGAATCGTCTGCAGCGACTTGCACTCGGCGCTTTTTCACACATTATTCCGCGATAAAACGTTACGAGTTCCGAGATAAATGTATAGTCAGCAAGTGAAGTGAATACGCGCTAGGGTTGCCCATCTAGCTTTGCGGCCTTTTAAAATTTTTAACCCCAGATGCAGAAACGTGTTATAAGTTTGATATGTATGTAACTCTGTTTATTTATTTATTTATTTAATTAATATCAAGCAATACCACACATTACATTATACAATATAATAATAATTATACAAAATACATTTTATTACATAATACAAGTTATGGATATGGGCAGTTGTTTAGTTTTCTACATGCTCTCGAATGGATGAAGCGATTTTCATTTAGTAGCATATTTTGTTTAAAATATTTCTTTTTTGAAGAAAGGATACTACCCCCTACTACTACGAGTATATTAGGAATAGGATACTATCCCCAATATTGAGTAAGGGGATGAGTTCACTGAAGAGCATACCCGACTGGGGTATCTAATGAATGATGTGTCGTGTTGACACGTGATATTTAATTTCAAACGGTGAAGGAAAAGCATCGTGAGGAAACCTGCATACCTGAGAATTTTCTCTATGTGAAGTCTGCTAATATGTATTAGTTTAGATTATAAAGTTGTGTTGGCTGTGTTCGTGGCGTTACCCAATCTGTGGTTTCAGCTGAAAATCAGCGCTACGTGCCCTAATTCAAATGGTCACGTAGCATTATGCTGAGCTGGGGCCATTTTCTGGGTTATGCCACACATCGCAGGGTGTTGTCCTGGCTGACATGGTGTACTGGAGATATTGTGATGCGTGGCATTTCGAAATAAACGCATTTTTCTTTCTTTCTTTCTTTCTTTCTCTGAATTGAATTGAATTGAATTAAAGGTACCTAGGTAATGGCTGAAGCATAAATTGGCTATTATAGTCCATAAAATAAATAGAGTTCTTTATAGCATTGACAGCCCTGATTTTAACCGCTATGCATGTATGCAAGTGTGGGTATTCTGTGCGAAGGAAGTAAGTTAATGTGACGCTACATTATAAAGTCGGGTTTACTTATAAAAATATTTTCTTTTTTATCATACCATAATATGTGCAGACTTTGTTTTGTGATGCTACGGATCTCTATCCAACAATAATAAAGATTTTTTTTCATTCGAATTGTAAATAAAGCGAAGTAGAATATTTCTGTGCGTAATATGAGGTTTGCTTGTCGAGAACATTGTGCATATATAATTTATAATATACTTAATAAGCCTCAATAATAATAAGCTTAACGGTGAAGGGGTTAAACACTTCGCCAAGCGTTCTTTTCGTGGTTCAATCTCTACCCAAGGGTAATATAAATTAGTCGTATTAAAAAAAAAAAAGAGTACTCTTTATCTTTTTTTTTTCAGTAATAATCCATTGGGAAGTACATAAAGAGTACTCTTTTTTAAAATCTTTTTTTAAAATATGACCAATACTTCGCCACCCTATCCAAGATTCGAACCATATACCACATAGTCTAAGCACTGAACAATCAGGCAGTTATCTAGATACCAGAGAGTACCTAGTTGTGGCCTCGGTGGCACAGTGATGTGTCTAGTGGATTTACAAGACAGAGGTCTTGTGTTCGATCCCCGGCCGATTGAGGTTTTCTTAATTGATCCAGGTCTGGCTAGTGGGAGACTTCGACTATGGCTAGTTACCGGCAAAGACGTACCGCCAAGATTTAGAGTCCCGGTACGATGTTATGTAGAAACCGACAGGGGTGTGGATTCATCCAACTCCTAACAAGCTAGTCCTCTTCCATCTTAGATTGCGTCATCACTTACCATCAGGCCTAACTTGTAGAGAAAAAAATCTTAGTCTAGTATCAATATAATTCCTAGTAAATACTTATTTCATTTCTAATATCTCCACTTGTCTCTATTATGTTTCAGAGTACCCAATACCTAAATGTACAATAATGAAATATTACGGACAAAGCAATTGTGAAGATTAGCTACATCTACAATATTCGGAATTAAACTGATCCGACGTGGATTGCCTGTCATTTAGATTGGTGTATTTCTGCGTATTCCGCTAATCTCGCAGATACGCGCAACGTGTTTCAGAATAAACAGATTATTTCCACGTATTGTTTCTACGTATTCTCTTGAGTAAAGATTTAGGTTAGAACGCATTAGGTCATATGCCAATACTAGCAGGCGCTCCTTAGTTTCAACTCCGTTATTCCAGTTATCGTGAGAATACGGGAATTTAATGTAATAATGCCTATGACACTCACAAATAATGATGTTTTCTATTATAAAATTGAGGTTACTGCATCATTGATGAGTTCCATAATGATAAAGGTGCTTGGAGGCCATTGGATCAGCTTCCACCTTCACACAGAAAGTATGAACTATGAGAAATTGTAATGTTGTTATCAATTGTAAATTTATTACAATACTGTATGATTTTTTTTTAAAAGAGCATCTGTTGAGTTTCTTGCCGGTTCTTCTCAGCAGAACCTGCCTTCCGAACCGGTGGTAGAATTTTTACAAATAGTCTTCTGACCTTTCAAAAGTGCTTGTAAAGATAATATCTTATGCTTTACACCCTCTTCCTACGCAAACATTGGGATATTAATAGCTTATGCGCTATTCCTAATTATAATTAATCTTTTCTGCCATATTTCATTCAAATCTGTTCAGCCGTTCTGTAGTCATAAATAATGTAACTAAATAGACTTCCAAAAATGAGGACATTCTATGTTCGGCTGTATGTATTCTTTTTTGACTTATCTACTTGTTCTTAAATTATTCTCATAAACAAAAACAATCTCCATAGAGTTTAAAATATATACATGGTACAGGCACATAGATATGGTGTGTGTATGAGTGGCGCCACTGGACTAGGTACCGGTAACATCGTTTTGAATTTGCTCCGTACTATATTTACATTTTCTACAAGTTTATCCAACTGTGCAAAGTAAAGTACACATTTAAAATAATCCATTGTATACAGTGCAAACAGTGATTGTGTCAAATCCTCAAAAGTACATCGTAAATAGTCAATTTAAACAAAATGTCACAGACCGCGCACTGTACCGACCGCGCGTAAGGCCATTGAACTGTCAGCTGACTGACGCGTATACTATTTAATTTACCTATTGCGAGTAAAAATGAAGTGTGCCGGGTGTTTAAAAATCATTAAAGGAACCTCGTCTATCGGATGCAGTGCACCAGATTGTAAGAGATATTTTTGCAGTGGATGCATTAACCTCAATTCACTTACACCTGACCGTGTAAATAAGTGGCTATGCCCTGAGTGCAGTGCACAAGATAAGAAAGGTGTAGACAACAGCTCGACCCCGGTAAGGCAAAGTGCAGACGCTCCTAACATAACGCTTCGTAAGAGACCGGAGAAATCAGCTGAGACCTCAAATAACGGTGACACGTCCGATGTACAAAGTCTTTTGTCAGCAGTAAGAATCCTCACAGGCGAGATATCATGCCTCAAAGAGAGTTTAGAGGAGGCTACAGCATCATTGAACCGTTGTCATGAGAGACTCGACGTTCTAGCGGGTACCGTGGCCACCAACGAAGTGCGACTTTGCGCACTCGAGCGCCGCAACGAGGAAATTGACCTTTTGAAATGTACTATTGGTGAGTTACAGATGGAAATTAATATACAGGCTCAGAGTCATCTTAAAAACGAGATTGAGCTATGTGGCATCCCCGAATGCCCCAACGAGAATACAACACATTTAGCCTTAGTCATGGCGAGAAAAGTTGGTGTGGAAGTATCCGATCATGATATAGACTGGTCTGCTCGAGCGGGCCCTCGCGTCCTTTCGGCTGTTAACGCCACGGGTAACGCGAGAAAGTACCCCCGCCCGATCGTTGTACGGTTATTACGGCGCACTAAGCGGGACGAACTACTCAAAGCGTCAAAATCACGTCGAAATATAACAAGCATCGACTTGAGCCTTCCCGGTCCTTCACAGAAAGTTTTCATAAACGAGCGACTTACACAGAGAAACAGGCAATTTTTTCGTGAGTGTCGTTCTAAAGCAAAAGAAATGGGATATGCCTTCTGCTGGTGCAATAACGGGACTATTTATGTCCGAGAGCGCGAAGGGAAACCTGCTATTGTTATGCGCAATCAAGGAGATCTGGAGCGACTTATCAATAAAAATAAAACAACACCAAATAATACATCAATGTTATAACCTCCTAAACATATTTAATTTTTGTCCTATAACTAGACTAACCTATTATATTTCCAGATTTAAAGAAAGACAACCATATCTTTATTATTATAAAATTTCATTTTTAATAATGTTTTGTAAAATTGTATTATATCGCTGTAAAATTAAAATAACTATTATTTTATCAGATCACAAGGAAACAAACCTAATTTTTATCATTGTAAAAATATATATTTTAAAAATGTTGTGTAAAATTACATTAAATTGTTGTAAAACGCCAAATAAATACTACTTTTTCAGATCTCAAAGAAATAAAACAAATCTTTACTATATTAAAATAGTTTATTTAAAAATGTATTGTAAAACTATAATGTTAATGTATTGTTGTAAAATGCAAAATAAATACTACTTTTCCAGATCTCAAGGAAAGAAAGCAAATCTTTATTATACTAGAATTATTTCTTTAAAAATGTATTGTAAAAGTATAGTATTAATGTACTGTTGTAAAATGCAAAATAAATATTACTTTTTCAGATTTCAAGGAAATAAAACAAATCTTTATTATACTAAAATTATTCATTTAAAAATGTATTGTAAAACTATAATATTAATGTATTGTTGTAAAATGCAAAATAAATATTACTTTTTCAGATTTCAAGGAAATAAAACAAATCTTTATTATACTAAAATTATTCATTTAAAAATGTATTGTAAAACTATAATATTAATGTATTGTTGTAAAATGCAAAATAAATATTACTTTTTCAGATTTCAAGGAAATAAAACAAATCTTTATTATACTAAAATTATTCATTTAAAAATGTATTGTAAAACTATAATATTAATGTATTGTTGTAAAATGCAAAATAAATATTACTTTTTTAGATTTCAGGGAAAGAAAACAAATCTTTATTATACTAGAATTATTTATTTAAATATGTATTGTATAACTATAATATTAATGGATTGTTGTAAAATGCAAATTAACTTGTCACACTATCTTAAAAAAACACAAGAGAAATATTATTATCTGTGTGGGATTGTTACTTTCTTGAGATATTTCCTACTACCTACTAAAACATTGTTAAATTGCTTAGGTGAAGATAATTTTATAGTCTTCTTTAGTCTACTACAATGTGTTGTTAAGTGTCATTGCTTGGGCTTTGTAATTCTGATTTTCCTTGCTATTCTTATTCTGTTATTATTGTATATTCTCTTATGTAAACTTTTTCTGTATGTAAAAAGTGAGCTACATTTAGGATACTTTGACATAGTTATCTTGGCTTACATGTTGCATGCCAACACAATCACCCAATTAATACTTACTCTATATATACTACACTACCACTCCGCTAGGGTAACTACATACTCACATTTTAAATTTCATAAAGTACCTTTAGGAAAAAACAATTATATACTTCACTATGAACCCAGACGACCTGGGTAGTGAGATAGACGAAATGCAAATTGAATGCGTCTCAATAAGCTATCCAGAACAGTGTAACAATACACTTTCTTCAGGATACAATTTCAAAGTGCTAACTTTCAACATACGAAGTATAGAAAAAAATTTTGACAATTTCTATTTGACTTTTAGGCGTTTGAATTCAAAAATTGATGTCATTGTTTTATGTGAATGTTGGCTAAGTGGTAATCCAATTATACCCCATATACCAGGATACTCATCTTATAAAACTGAGAGAATAAGAAATCAAAATGGAGGTGTGGTTGTATATGTGGAAAACTCCCACAGTGTTACCTTAAAAGAACCTCAATTGAGTGAATCAGACTGTATTCTGATACAATTAAAAAACTTAGTAACAATAGTTGGTATCTACCGCTCACCATCTGGAAAAAATGCAGACCTTTTCCTTCAGTCACTGGACAATCTACTCGACGAATTAAAACAGTACGCCAATTTAATTGTCTGTGGAGATATCAATATAAATATATTGAAATCTGTAAATAATGTTAGCTATACTGAATATCTCTGCTTAATCGCCGAGCATGGTTTACTGCCTAGCATAACTTTGCCGACAAGAGGAGATGCTTGTTTAGACCACATAATGACCCGAACAACTGGGAAAGCAACTGGTATAGTCTGCACTTCAGACATAACAGATCATGATATAGCCATTACTGGGTTCTCACTAAAATTGAATTCTGACAGGTTACCAAGGAAGAGACTAAAACGAAATATTGAAGCTATAAAACTAGACTTGGGAAGTGAAGACTGGTCATCTATTAACGAAAGCCGTGATGTGAACTTGGCAGTAAACTCCTTCATGTCTCGACTGCTAAACATCATAAATCGCCATACAGAAATAGTCACTATAACTAGGTCAAGGTTCAACCTAAAGCCTTGGATAACGCATGGTCTGTTAAAGTGCATGAAACACCGAGACAAGTTGCATTTGCAGTTTAGAGCAGACTCGGACAATGAGATTTTAAAAATTACATACAAGAGGTACCGAAATTTTTGTAATAGCCTTTTACGGAAACTTAAAACTGAATACGAAAGGAAAGAACTAGAAAAAAGCTCTAAGAGCTCCAAAAAGTTATGGAAATCTATAAAAAATATATGCAATTCCAAAAATTCTCACACTAAAATAGATGAACTTCTCGGAACCACACAAAAAACACAATCTCTCAACTCATGTAATAACTATTTCTCAACATTAGGACAACATTTAGCAAATAATATACTATCAAATATTGGTGAAACCGAAGAGTCTATAGCAACTAACATAAAACAAAATCACTCTACACGTGATTCCTTTTTTATGACCCCTACAGACAATTATGAAGTAGAAGCACTTATTTCACAACTCCAGAATGGGAAAGCTTCAGGCTATGACGAAATAAACAACGAACTTGTTAAACAAACGACTAAAGAAATAATTGACCCACTAACTACCATTTTTAACTTAAGCTTAAGCACAGGTGTATTTCCCGAAGAGTGGAAAATAGCATTGGTAAGCCCAATATATAAAGCTGGCCCCAAAGACAAGCCTGAAAACTATCGACCCATATCATTGCTTGGAACCTTCTCCAAATTGTTGGAAAAAATAGTTAACAAGAGACTTATGTCTTACTTAGAGTCCCATAACATACTATCAGGGAGGCAATTTGGGTTTAGGCATAATAAATCTGCGGAGGATGCTGTCCGTCTTCTAACATCTACTGTATCTGCCCATCTCGACCAGCAAAAAGGTTGCATAGGTTTATTCCTGGACTTGGCAAAGGCCTTTGATACTGTGTCCATCCCGGTTTTACTAAGAAAACTCGAATGCAACAGTATAAGAGGCATACCACTTGAGTGGTTTAAAAGTTACTTAACCAACAGAAAGCAGTGTACAAAAATATCTAAGTTAAAAAGTGACGTGCAAAGTATCAATTTTGGTGTACCTCAAGGTAGCATAATCGGACCGACGCTATTTATATTATATATTAACGATATACACAGTATACCACTCAAGAACGCTGACATCATCTGTTACGCCGATGATACTGCCTTACTATTCCATGGTATAACTTGGGAAGAAACTTATCGAAATGCACAGTCGGGAATATTTGCTTTATCGAATTGGCTTAGCCACAATTTACTGACGCTGAATATAGACAAAACAAAATACCTGTGCTTTCATAAAACTGCAGCTTCCGCTCCCAAAAAACGAAACAATGGCCTTAAGATCCACAGTTGTGGCGTAACAAATGCAAAACGCCACATAACGGCTCAGTGTGCTTGTGATGAAATTGGTCAGGTCGACGTCATTAAATATCTTGGGATCCAGATCGATAATAAGCTCTCCTTCAGACCACACATTGCTTTCCTTTCTAAACGAGTCAGAAAAATCATCGGTATAATGAAAAAAATACGCGATATAGCGAACGCGTCAACCCTAACATTAGTATACACTTCATTATGCCAGTCGCTTCTTAACTATTGCATTCTATCTTGGGGAAGTGCAGCAAAGACAATTTTAATAGATCTAGAGAGAGCTCAACGATCAGTATTAAAAGTAATGCTAAAAAAACCATACAAATATTCAACCGCACTACTACATAAAGATAGTGGGGTGCTTACAGTTCGTCAACTCTTTATATTAAAAGCAGCTTTGTCAAAACATAGACAATTGCTACAATCCCCAAATGTAAAAAAGGTATTTGGAAAAAAAATAGTCAAGGTCAATCTCCCAATTGCGAAAACTGAGTTCGCTCGACGATTCACACCATAAATGTCGATGCAAAAGTCTACAACTTTGTTGCAAGGTCCTGTGATCTTTGCAACCTCTCAGTAAATCAGGCAAGTCTAACAATAACTAATTGGTTAAAAAGTTTAACTTATACAGACACTGAAGAATTACTCAATGCAAATATGAAATAAGCTAAAATAATTGTGTACACCATCTAATGTTTCTGCTTACTGTTTTACTTTACTTTTCTTTTTTGTAATGTTTTTCTTTTTGTAATGTAGTCCTATTTATTGTAATTTTTGTAATTAGTCCTAGTCCAACGAAAAGCATTAGAAAATCCTACCTGGTCTCCACGATACAGATCAATCTAGTGTGGAGACCACAGGCAATGTTATGGTTTTATGTATATTTTTTTTGGTGAATAAAGATTTTATTTATTTATTTATTTTATTTATATAGACGTCCAAAGATATAGACCATCCGGTATAATAATTATTAATGGCTAAGCTTTGTAAGATATTCCACGTTGCAACCTATCAAGTTTAGCAGAGGCAAACTAAAATTAATGGATAGAATTATACTCAGCAAACGTACCTACGGGAGTGCTCAATGCACAGCGAGTTACCCGCTTGCTCTAGCCTCGAGCTGTGTCTCTTGGGAAGACGCTACTGTTATCCTAACAAGAGTATCTATGACTATGTACTAAGATATTGTGAGTTGTTCTGAGCTAGCTTAAGCTTATATATGTTCTGAGGTTCTCTTAGCTCATAATATCTACTACTAGCTGACATCATGCGGTTTCACCCGCGTGGTTCCTGTTCTCGTAGGATAATTTATAGCCATATTATTTATTATGCTACAAACTTGTAATTTAGCAGGGAGGTAGCTAATAGTAGGTAGACGTCTTGTACAAACCCATTTTACGACAGCGCCGGATTAAACAGGTCTAAAGGCTCTTAAGCTTAAATAGAAGGACTTTTATATGAACTTCCGAAAGCCATTAGACCTCCTTAATCCGGCCCTATCGCAAAATGAATTCATAACAAACTTAAAATAACTCTGTTAAACTGTTTACTACATCCCTGCCAAACTTCAAGTTTGTAGCATAAAAAATTAAGGACTTTCTTATAAACTTGTGAGAGCCTCTGGACCTCTTTAATCCGGCCCTATCGCAAAATCCATTATTAACAGATACTAACTATAAACTACCTCCCTGCAAAATTTCATCTTTGCACGTCAAGCGGTTTTCGAAATTTCGTGAGAATGACCTTTTGCATTTGTATATTAGGAAGACTAGCTGACGGCTGAACATTAATTTCCCCGTTTTGGCCTCATTTTTGATCTGTGCTTTGCTCCTATTAGTTGTAGCGTGATGTTATGTAGCTTATAGCCTTCCTCGATAAATGGGCTTTTCAACACTATTTTTTTTTTTCAATTATATTCATTAGTTCGTCAGTAGTTAAGGCAGAAGTACGATTTTGCCTATAACAGGTGAGCAAATGTTGTGTGATGGCGTCACGTACAATATCGCGAGCGTTAGCGGAAGTCGATATTTAGGTCCATTATCTTATGATGTGCGGCGGAAAAATAGACAACGACGTCATTCCTTTACTCTCCTCTATACAAATAGACGAAAATTCTCATGTACTATGAGCCTACATTAGGCTCACTGGACTGTGAACGTGACAATCGCAATGGGCCAACGTGTGTCACACAGAACGTAACGCCGAGTGTGAAGGTTCTGACGTGTTCTATATTAACTAGTATCAACTCTACGTCCCGTGACTTCCTTTGTGTATGAACAAACTGCGAACTAATCTCAGAATATCTGTATTGTAAACCAATAAACCAATGTGGATTAGTCTGCGTCAGAGAAGACGTGTAGAACACCAACCAGTTAACAATTATTGCGATCTTTAATGACAATGCGCTAAGTGACAATATCTAAGATGTTACTAAGCTAACTTTCTAAAAGGTACAAGTACCTTTTCAGCCGATAGATGTCTATTGCTAGACATAGGCCTCTTGCATGGGCCTCGAAGCACAACGGGCTCCTTGCAACCCGCTTGATATCCTCGGTCCACCTAGTGGGGGGTCGACAAACATTACGTTTTCCGGTGCGGGGTCGCCATTCTAGCAAATTGGGACCCCAACGTCCATCGGCTCTTCAAACAATGTGGCCTGCCTATTGCCACTTCAGCTTTGCTGAGCTATGTCTGTGACTTTGGATCGTCTGCGGATCTCCTTATTCCTGATTCGATCACGCAGAGAAACTCCAAGCATATTTGCCATCGGGATTACCACTTTGCCGGTTATGATATGTTCGGTTAGATGGCATTTAAATAAAAGGCGTGTTCACTTTAGGAGGTTTACTGATCGACTATTTTCATTTTACATGGATCTACACTCGACAGCGAGATGCGTGTCTGTACCATATTGTTTACATAAAGACTACGTCATTTTATTACATTCGCTAACAGCTAACTTACACGTTTAATAAATTCTAGTCTACACGCTACACATAGCTCGCTCCATCGCCCGCTGAGTGACTTTGAGCCTTCTGATAAGGCCCATAGTCAACGACCAAGTCTCGGATCACTGGCAACAAGCACTGGAGAATTTCGGACGTAAAGATGTTGCGGAGTTTCCCGAACGCTGCCCAGCCGAGCTGGATTCGGCGATTCGCCTCTTTCTCGAAAAAGGACCTTTTTAAGTGAACTGTGTGTCCTAGGTATATGGTATATATATTCGTCTACAATTTTGAGCGTAGAGTCCTCAACCATAACTGGGTGGAGCGGTACATGAGTATTAATCATGATCTTCGTCATGCGCATGTTAATTTTTAGGCACACACGATGAAAAGTACACTTGCACGATTCTAAACTATTAGAAAATATAAACGCAGCTGTTTCGCAGCTGTCAGTGAAAATTAAACACCGATCTCGTATTTTATCTGCAAAGTTGGCTGCAAAGTTATTTCGTTCGGAAATGGCTTTCTAAAATTCTCTCTCGTCTTTAATAGACTGCGATAGCCAGACATTTCTTATGTATGACAGTTTGTCAGCTAAGCTAGTAACATAGGTAAGCAGGTATAGTCAGTGGTGTGCACTTCATAGATGCAAAAACGCACTGCCTTCCCTGAAGTGTCATTACGAACCTGCATTGGAGAAGGAATTTTCCATTTTGTTACCATATTGTACATATTGTGCATATCCTAGTTAAACACCTTGTCCACGCCGTTGGGTACAATGGTAGCAACAGGTTTCGAGAATCCACATCTTCAATTATTGTCCCGGTATTAAGCGTTTATTTTTCAATACTTTCCTACTACAATGTGTGAAAAATATCGAAAAACACAGTCAGAGATAAAACTTTAAGGACCGTATTTATGAACGTGGACTAAGATTTAAAAATTGAATTTTCTTTAAAAAAAAGTGAATCACTACTGATATGGTTTTCGCTTTACACGGCATAAAGCTAAAATATTATGGCGACTGTAAAACATAATTTTATTAAACAGACAACAATATAAGTATAAGAATACGCTTCATACTTGAACGATTGAGGATATCAAGCCTTGAAACGAGTCCACACTCCATAATTGCCTATTGTCAAAGATTTTATACTGTTACAAGCTGATATGTCACTAACGTGTTAAAACTAAGGCGAATAAAGGTTGCTGATTGTCTTAATGTCATTAAGTCGCATAATAAATAACGAATGTTATTTAAATAAATAGTACCTAAATATAGTTTACAGTGTAGAGTTGCGTCTTGAGGAAGTGTAAAAACTATATATTTCAGAGAAATATATAATGTAAATAAACAAAAATATTGCATGTGTGCGCTCAGTGTAGTAGCTAAAGTCGGATCACTTTTTGCGGTGATTTTGTAGCGACGTAGCATACCTATAATATAAAGTATCGTTCACTACCGTACTTAGTAGCATAAACTCAAACTTTTGGCCTTAAAATGAGGCATATCAGGCTATCGCAGGCTCTCGTTCTATAATAGCGCGCCACGTCACTTCACTTGAGATAATTTTAATTAAACTCCGTTCAGAAATGTGAAGGGGATGGAAAAGAACGATTATGTTCGTTTAGAAACGGTAAGCACATTCCAAAATGCGTAGATCATTTCACGTCTTCTTATTAATTCTTTGTTTTCTCAAAAATGTAATTGACGTCATTATGCTCAAATAGAACAGTGTAATTAGTTATACGTTTTATCATAAATGAAGTAGATAGCTAGGTATAGTACGTAGCCTATAAGTTGACTTATACGCAGTTACATATTTTCATGATAGCCACGAGTACTAGCCACAAACCATAGCAACATTTTGACGACATTAAAACCGCGTACAGTGTGCCTAGTGGGAGTTTTCAATATTTTCATACTGTTACTATCGCGTTGACGTAAACGCAAATTTATATGGAAATGAAACAGTTGTGCAATAGTGCCACTAAATGGCGCTGTTTCAAATCCCTAGAAATTCGCGTTTACGTTAACGCGATAGTAACTGCATCAAACTGCCACTAGACCCCCGATCTTTTCATTATTTAACATCTTTAATGTACTAGGCAACGACGAGCACGCGTTTAACACTTTGATTTACAAAATGTATACCTAACTACACAAATAAATTAACAAATAAAATGTAAACATTACATCGTGTTTACATTGAGGCAGAGTCAATAAATACAATTGAAAATTTTACGTGCAATCGTAAATATTCTTTACGTGCCCGAAGACACGAAATAGCGGAAAAAATCTTTTGGTAGATCGCGTCGCATTCAAGTCGCGAGTCACATAAAAACATTCTTATTTCTCCCCTTATCAAACTGGGAGGTGGTACAAGACATAAACTTTCAAGATAGCCCAACTAATCGAATTTTGTAGGTACCTACTAGGCAGCTACGACTAATCGTCGCAACGACGAACATCACACATGTATCTTTCTGGGCTACGTACTCGTATAAAGGTAATTGCCATCCAGCATTTCTGCTGCCTAGTGCAAATACAGTAGCTGTGTTCTATCTAAAGGGTGTGATCGTCGGTGTAATAACGGGCACATGAGTGTTGAGGCTTATTGCCTGCGCCTATGGTTGATTGGATACAGAGCATCATTTTGTAGGATGTGTCGTTTCTTGTCTAAGGCAGTGTTGTGCTGTCTAAAGGCGTTAGTTTCCTATCAGTCTGCTTCGTTCGTCAAAACCTACGGGTTGGCACCACTTTAAGAACAAGACTAATTGATTAAGATCCATAAATTAAGGATTCTTCATTCAAACTGACGCCGCTACGTAAATCTTAAATAAGGACTGCTATAAATCCTCTCTTTCTATCTTTAAAAGAAGTTACAATTAGAGTAATTTTTGACAGCATAACTGTAAATATATTAATTTTATTGTAGTTTTTACTTACTTGACTATTGTAGATTACTTACTTGACTACGGATAATGTAAAGGTAAAGAATAACTGTGTTGTAGAGGATAGTTAGTCTCTTATAACTTGCGCCGCCACGAAAATCCTAATCAAAAGGTGTGATGAATTCCGTCTAAGGTAAAAGTAGTTAGAATGTGTTATTTCTACTGACTGAATTATGTAAGTAAAAGTAAATAGTATATTTTAGCCACGGGCTACGGGTTTCACCACCATTCAATCATTGTGTTTTAAACCCTTTACAACACAATGATTTTGAACCTGTGGCCTGCGCTTTTGCTTTTGATTCGGGTAATCGCTTCTAACTTGTACCGCCACGTAAATCGTAATCAAGGGGCGCGATAAATCCCGTCTTATGTGATAGTGGAGCGGATTCAGACGCGCCCGCGCTCGCCGCTAAAATTCTTATTTATGTCCACGGCGCGGGCACTAACAACAAAGGCGTTTTGAGTTATTCCGGAGATACGTGCCGTTGTATCTGGAGGGACATTATTTCGTGGCGCTCCAGACTAGAAAGGATTATAGTATAAATGGTGATACAGCTCCTGTGAGCCTCCGGAAGAGACTTTATTTAAGAAATGTATTTAAAAGGTATAAAGAAAAACAACTTTTATAATAATATTATGCCTATTCTAGTTGACACCAGGACATACTCTGCGAGGTGTGAAATGCCCTGGAAAAAGATCCCAGATCAGCAACTAAAAAACTACCCTAAACTACAACAAAACTAAAACTAACGCACATTCCAACGGGTCCAGGAGTAATATTTCTTCTTAATGTTGAACATTTTTTTAAACGGTCGATTAGTTTTAAAGGTAATTTATAACAGACAAACAACAAGACAATTATTATGTAGGTGTAGAGATATATAACCGGCTAAAACTCTCATATATATCGTCGGAGTATTCCCGACTAGTTTCGAACCCATAAGGGGCCATTAGTCATAAGCTTATTCATGCAACACCGCTGGAGCCACTGCAGGCGGTCATGTAGTTATTATCCGACTTAAAAAAGAAGAAAGTCCTCAGTCCGACGCGTTTTTGTTGCACAAGTTTGAATTGCCTTGTCTCGTTTATTAACCGAGTCCAAGATATACCGTAGGTACTTACAATACGTCGTTGGTTCAAGATAAGGTTTTCACTTTTTGAGGAATTTCAATGGATTCTTTTTATCTGACTAAATAGATAATGTGAAACCGTGATAGCCCAGCGGATATACCTCTGCCTCCGATTCCGGAGGGTTCGAATCCTCCGAACAAAGGGTTCCGGTTCAAATCCGGTCCGGGGCATGCACCTCCTACTTTTCAGATGTGTGCATTTTAAGAAATGAAATGTCACATGCGTCAAACGGTGAAGGAAAACATCGTGAGGAAACTAATACAGATAACAGATAATTTTCTTAATTCTCTTCGTGTATGAAGTCTGCCAATCCGCATTGGGCCCGCGTGGTGGACTTTTTGCCTAACTCCTCTCATTATGAGAGGTGAATCAAGCTCAGCAGTGAGCCGAATATGGGTTGATGATGATGATGATGATGATGATGATGATGATGATGATGATGATGATGATGATGATGATGATGATAATGATGATCTTGATGAATGATGATGATGAGTATTTTCCATAACTTCAAGGTATTGGCAAGGCCACTTACAGGAGCTGAACCGCATAATTATTTCTTTTAACTAAAAAAAAACTTTTTATATTTTTATACAAAATAGTTCAAATAATTCTAACTATCATGTAACACACGCGTTTATCTATCCTTGCATTTTAAAATACGTAATCGTAGTGGTAATAATTAGTTTAAAGCTACTATGCAATCAAGACTTTTTATTATGTTACCGTTTTGGTAATTTAAAGATGACATTTTGAAAAGTCTCTAAATTGTCATTAAAATAGTCACAAACATAGATGATACAATAAATATTGAGATAGATACGCAACTCTCATTTCGGTTTAAAAAAGTTATGTACCTTGATCACTAGATGGCGCATTCTAATTAGATTTATTGACTACCCATAGATGGCGTTCTCTCTACGAATACAATCTATATTTTAGTTGTATGACTATTGCTGTTTGTTTTCCCTATTTCTTATATAGGAATTATTAATGAAAAAAAAATTAACATAAACATAATATTTACAAAATCACCTATTTCACTGTATAATACTAATGTACCCAAATATTTAAAATAGCCAAATTTTATAAATATATAGAAATAAGGAAAACAAATTGCAATAATCCTTCAAATATTCAAGGATTTTTAATCAAAGAAAGAAAAGAAGATTCTTATTATTCAACGATTTATTTTTTCTATTGTGATTATGAAAATATCTTAATGCACTTCAGCAGCCTGATAACATTAGTGCACCAACTATGAATATTGACGTTTATGATTATAAATAACTACTGATAACGTCTACACACTGGTCACCTTTAAGAATTCGTAAAATTGCTGGCGACATTTTCGCCACGCCGTTTCGCGACACACCGGGCCGCCTTCTGAGCATAATTCCGATGGTGGTCGAGCATGTTCCATGGTTAATTATTCACTATGCACACCAAATCCACAAGTAATACCCACTATAAACACTTATTTGTACCGATTACATCTTATTTTAATATTTTTCGTTCACCACTGTCACCATGTTTTAAATTAAACTCTGATCCCGATTGTGTGCTGACTTTTTATTGACATAACATAAACATCACTATAGCAACAATAGAAAAAATTCAAAGACAGCTAAACTGTCATATTTGAAACTATATTTTTTTAAACTTTCATAGTCTGAACAGGAGTGATTTTAATCAAATAATGTGCTTCATGCGTGCCATCTATATTGTGCCTGAGAAAACTTCGCTTAAGTTTTTGTACCGTGAGCGCTGGAAGGCAGCACTTCATACAAAATATTTTACGTAAGCGAACTGTGTGGAAGTTTCACCCCCATGGTCACAAAACTTCTATCTGTAATTGACAGAGATTATTACCTGAAATAATTATTTATTGTATATTTTACTTCTTTCTATTTCTTCTATCTTATTTTGAATTAGCTGGTTTTGTATAAGTGCATGTTTTTTACAGCATTTAATATGGACAATACATTGGGATTTGACGAAAATAAGGGCAGTGTGTCGGAGCTTGGTTGGCACTCTGGCATTGCTTCTTTGGGAGACATCGGCGAGTCCGAGTCATATTCGTTGCAGCGATTATTGCACCAGAACATAGAAGTCATACCACAGGTATTGTAATAGAAAAACGACTTAAGTCTCATAATTATTGTCAGACTGTGCCATGTGTGTATTTTGACGGTCTCCGTGGCGCAGTGGTATGCGCGGTGGATTTACAAGACGGAGGTCCTGGGTTCGATCCCCGGTTGGGCAGATTGAGATTTTCTTAATTTGTCCAGGTCTGGCTGGTGGGAGGCTTCGGCCGTGGCTAGTTACCACCCTACCGGCAAAGAAGTACCGCCAAGCGATTTAGCGTTCCGGTACGATGCCGTGTAGAAACCGATAGGGATGTGGATTTTCATCCTCCTCCTATAACAAGTTAGCCCGCTTCCATCTTAGACTGCATCATCACTTACCATCAGGTGAGATTGTAGTCAAGGGCTAACTTGTAAAGAATATAAAAAAAAAGACTGTGCCCATCTAATTTCGAATAGATCCTATAGCATACAAACGTATATATCCGCATCGTTAGTATTGGACGCATCGCATCATACGGATTTATAATTTTACGGTAGATAAATTCGCTGCGATCCATACAATCAGTGCACGCACTTGTATGACTTTCTGTACAAAGAATACTACAATCCGTTTGACGCGGTGCATCCGATACGTACACTGCGGGTGTGTGGACGCCTACCATAGGGCAGTAACTAATAAATAACGGATGAGGATATAGATTTCCCATACAGGATTTTATACCATAACAAGACACACAGCCCAGAATGCGGTTCTGAAATTTGCATTTGCGATTGTGTAGCGATTGAGATGCTATTGCCAAGATGGTATAATTTATGGTGTAATCCGGGTAAAGCTCAAAAAGGCAAGTACTCAAGGCCGTTAAGCCAGTTGAACAAAAAAGAAAACGAGTCGTAAGGAACATTTTAGGGCAATAAGCACACACAATTGGAACAATACTGCGCGTATTTTTAATTGACTTAAAAGTTTTTGAATTTCAAGAAAAAAAAAGTAACTTTATATTAGGGTATAATGAAAAGATTTGCATTATCAATTTATTTTTCATTGCAGAAAAAAATACACACAGATAGGCCTTTAATCCCAGCAACAATGATGGAAAAGCTCTGTTTCTACAGGGCGTTTACCTCCTCCTCGAGTAAGATAGAGATGTTGTGCATGCAGCAGAATAATGTGAACAGGTATGTAGTACTCTTGATGGTGAGTGAAATTACGCCCCAAGATTTAAACTTATGATAATCTTAATAATCTTATGATATTTAGGAGGAACTCGCAACACTGTCGTTAACTTTGGTTCTACGAGACAATGGATTCAATAATATTGTTTAACAGGTTCATTTGGTTTTACGTATCCAACGCACTGTGCAAAAGTCTTCCTATGACGTACGTCTACATATTTTTAAGCGCATATGCGCCTGATCATCATTTGTTTGTACCCAAGATGGTGCCTATCAGTTATGGTGAGTAGGAACTTTGTATGGCTTAAATTATTTTTATTTATGAATCTTCTCTAATATTATAAAAGTGAAAGTTACGTTTGCCTATCTATTGGTCTGTTTGTCTGTATATTAGTTTTTCACGTCCTAACCACTAAAGCGGATTGATGAAATTATGTATAGAGCTGTTAAATTGGACCTTGAGTTTAATTTAATAAATGCTGCAGCTTGTCCCCAGTATATAATATTTTGTCCTAGAAATCTAAAATAAGGTTTAGGTTAATGTTTTTGAATTTTATAATTCTACTTATGATTGTGGGACTACCAATGTGACGACACATGAAAATAGTTTTATTTTCAGGTGTCGGTATTAATAACCAGTAATATTCCTTTGCTGTTTTGGCTTGATTGTACAATTGCATATCATGAACCTTGGTTTTTTGAATATCATCATTAAATTTAAATCTTTTGAATGTCCATGATCAAATCAACTTCAAATGATTGAGGATCAATGCGTTTCAAAATATAAAAACTAGTGTTATAAATTGAGTAATTCTAGTTAAATTCACTGTCGGCTTAGCCATTTCATTGAATGACGGCGTGTAATCAACGACCAAGGTATGAGCCACTCGTAGCCAATTCAATCTGATGGTTAAGATACATTATACATTAAAGGTCATATTGCAGGGATAAGTTGGATAAACGTCCTCTGCGCTAGATTCCTTCTCCAAACGAATTCGTATAATTTAGGTGATCACATCCATTATGCGTTAAGTGGACTGCTTTTTAGAGCACCTTGGAATAGGTAATGTACATCATATTATAAAACCAAGTCCTACGCCGAATCTGTCTATTGAAGATAAGCTCAAAAACATGGTTTTATCGCTCACCCCCGATCCCAACGCTGATTGTAGATCTAGACGCCCAAAAAAAGTTCTTTACGATCCTGAAATAACGACCGACAATGCTTCTCAGACAATACAAACACAAGCATCTTCGCCGGCGAAGACGCGGTCCCCGATATCTGACGACAACTGGTTTTATAACTCCCCCCCATATTTATGGGGAAACCCACAGGGCTTCTTGTATTGGACTATTAACTATCCAGGCGACTTACAGACGGTGAAACTAGTACGGTGTATAATGGAATATTCTTCTTTTATAGCCTTACAAAAAAGTTCTCGGCGGCATTAGGTATAATATACTAATATAAGGATGAAAAAGTAATACCTACCGTGATATTTATGAAAATCGGTGTGGTTGATCTGGACCTTACAATTTGGTGTTGTAAGGGGAGTAATCTCTGGGCCTCTTTTTAATAATAATACTTTGGCATTTTGTACTACATACTTATTTGAATAGAATAAAATTGTTTTCCAGGTGTGCTAATAGAAAGACAAATTTAATTATTTCGAATATATCGTATACCTGCGTGGAGTTGGAAGAGTTCACAGAGTTATTTGTGAATAATACTATTCTATTTTCTAACGGATTCTACGTAAAACCTACGGGAGAACTGTTCACATTATCACACCTTCACTACTTCGAGTAAGTAGACGGGTTGCCCCGTTGGTCCAATGGTTAGCCTTTGTAGCTTCGAATCACAAATTCCAGGATTTGAGTCCTGGGGCTATGAGATTTTATTTCATGTACGAAATTTTCAGTTAAAATTATCAGTAAAGCCGTCGCCATCCCGGTCATTATTCTTTACATCTGATTTTCTTTTTTAAGTGCCTCCCCATTTAAGAAAATCAGCTTTCTTTAATGTATGCCAGTTCACTTCTTAACATTATCACTTTAACATTATCGTCTTTAATCCCGCCGACCATTGGACTAGCGTGGTGTGTCTAAGCTCCATGTCCCCTCTCCTATAAGAAAGAAGGCCCTGTCCTGTGGTCAAAAAAAATAGGCTGATAATGATGGTAATTGAGTATCTCAACAATTTCAGTTGGATTTTGATGCCTTGTACAGACAGTTTACGACAGTCATGTCTAATGCTTTTTATTCTCATTTCTGTATGGATCATAACTGCGGCTGTAAGCAAACAACTTTTCAAACAATATATTTGGAAGGTAAATATATATTAATTAATGAACTCCTTTATTGTACATTATAATTATTAAAAAAACACAGATGAAGAAGTAGCTTTATGAATTCAATGAATGATATTATTTTAAGCATCTACCTCCCGTTAATCCAATGATTAGCGTATTTGGTTTCGGATCATGGGTTAGTATTTTTGGTCAAGCTTCGAAATGTTTTTTTTTCTTAAAATCTCGGCGTTATATAAGCTAACACAGGACTCGAACCAAAGACAACATAATCCCAACCCACATACGCTAACCACTGGACTAAGGGGAAGTCATTCCATCAATTTTTTTTAATGAATGTTGCAGTTATTGCTCTACACTCAACTGGTGTTGATTGTATTACTGTCCCTGATATTCTGTCACCTAGTTGTGTCTCACGAGGACAGAACAATTCAAGTTATCAAAAGTGCTAGAGAGGTTGAAGAACAACGAAAAATTTTGATGGTAGCTTCATATCTATTGTTTTAGGATTTAACGATTTTTAATTAACTTCACCTTTTACTTGGGACAAAATATTTATTAAATGTCCATAATTTGCAAAAACCCATTCATTTGACGCGTTTAGTAGTTTTGACGACCTCCGTGGCGCAGTGATATGCGCGGTGGATTTACAAGACGAAGGTCCTGGGTTCGATCCCGGCTGGGCCGATTGAGGTTTTCTTAATTGGTCCAGGTCTGAATGGTGGGAGGCTTCTGCCGTGACTAGTTACTACACTAGTGGCAAATAAGTCCCGCCAAGCAATGTAGCGATCAGGTACGATGTCGTGTAGAAACCGAAAGGGGTGTGGATTTTCATCCTCCCCCTAACAAGTTAGCCCGCTTCCATCTTAGATTGCATCATCACTTACCATCAGGTGAGATCTAACTTGTGAAGAATTAAAAAAAAATATTTGACTCACTGTTGAGCACGAATATCTTCTCAGAATGAGAGGGGGTAAACTAACCTACGCCCTCTAAATCGAAGACAGAGGTCATATGCACTGGGCTATGACGGCTCATAGTTATCTGTTAAAATATTATTTTTCACTACTCTTGCTCATAAACATTGTCAAATTACTTGTTTAGCATGTTATTTTCAGACCGGCGATTTCGATATGTTAGCCGAATCGATGACAGCGCCACCTGTAGCACACATACTGAGCTCTAGAACAACAACTGAGGTTTTATATTGTTTTGATACATCAAGGTCTTACAATTAGCTTTTTTATGATAATACTAGGACGCCCGCGACTTCGTCCGCTTTTAGACCTCCTTAATTCGGCTCTCTCGCAAAATCCGTTCTTAGCAAACGTCTATTAACGAAGAACTACCTCCATGCGAAATATCAACTTTGTATGTCAAGCGTAAGACTTTTCGCTTATAACTAGCTTACGCCCGCGACTTCCTACCCCTACTTAACACGCTTCTTTTAATATTTTCGCGTGTTTTATATTTGTAATAAATTATCATCTTACAAAAATATAACTCAAAACGCGGACGATTTATATTAAAAAAACTACAACTCCTATTTAACCCCTTTTTGGGGGTAGATTTTTACACAATATATTTTACACATACCAACCAATTTTTACAAATGTGACTTGAAAAATTAAAGACTTTTTTTTAAAATATCTTCATTAAACAGAATTTGACATATAAAGATTAAATTATAATTATTAAGATTAAATCACGCATGAAGGTAAGCGATGATTAGATGCTGTAAAACGGAAACTGAAAGGGCAGTCCATAATATCTTCATAGTGCTGAAGGGACCAAACCTCTGATTTTAACACTAAATTTTATGAAATACCTATTCTTTAGTAAACTTTACAACCACAATTACACTAGTAAAACTGAAACTAGGTATAAAATATTAGAAAACATGATAAAAAAATTAATATTTATGTTCTACAGATCAAACCTAGTCTAAATAGTGCTGTGATTGTGGTTTCGAATGGAGTGTACTACATTTTTAAAGGTCTGACATCGTACTTGATGAAGAGATATTGTGAGAGATGGGTCAACGCAACGATCTTATATTGGAATTACGGTAAGAAAGACATGAGATATTTATTTAGTTAACTAACACTATGAGCCTCTTAAAAAAGCTATTTTTTTAACGATGTGTGGTAGATTTGTTATAAATATGATAAATTATAATATAAATTGATATATAAATTAATTATGACGTTTGCCTTTGAAGAAAACCGTAACATATATTGCAATATTTTAGGAGGTCATGATATCAGCTATCACCTTGTAAAGTATGTCGTAGTATTTACGGGACACCCTGTATAAAATATTGTAATTTGATTTATAATCAATTTAGATTTTGAATTTTGAAATTCAGGTAGCGGATCTAAATTTTACTTTTGGCCACTATACTTCGATACCATACCGTATGGTCCAGTTTTGGCTGTAATATTCTTTACTCTCAGCGCAATTGAGGAATACTGCATGTTTGTAAGTACAGCTGAAATACCTACTGATCATCATCATCATCATTATCATATCCGGCTCACTGCTGAGCTCGAGTCTCCTCCAGAATAAGAGGGGTTAGGTTAGTCCACTACGCTGGCCTAATGCGGATTCACACACGCAGATAATTCGGAAAATTCTCTGGTATGTAGGATTCTCACGATGTTTTCCTTCACTGTTTGAGACACGTGATATTTAATTACTTAAAATGCACACGACTGAAAAGTTGGAAGTGCATACCCCGGACCGGATTCGAACCCACACCCCCCGGAATCGGAAGCAGAGGTCATATCCACTGGCTATGACAGTTCACCCTACCGGCCTATCACCTACTGATAATTTTCAAAAATCGCTTTTACGTGTCTGTGCATAAAGTTTTAAATTCCATATCACATTCATTTGATTTTTCCAAAAAATGTTTTAAAACCTCTTCTATTACTAACTTCCTATACGTCTGCGATTCGTAGACATGAAATTTCGTTATTTTCGGATATTATTTCTGTGCTTTTATTGTTAATCTAAGGATTGTCTAGATGTAACAATTTCATAACTAAGCCCTGGTACGAGTTTAAAATAATCTTTTTCCAAAAACCACTCCAAAATCTGTTTCTTTTGGCTTTTGGATTTTAATGATTTTGCACTTTTCCTAAAATAAAATAAGATTTTGATAACTAATACACTTAATTTGTAATATTAGCTGCAAGTAAATTGCAAATACGAAAATGAGCCATTGTTTATATTTTCAGGTCATCAGTTTTCAGTGTCTGATAGAAATGATCCAATATGAGTGGCTTTGGCTTAAACCTTGGCTCGCGAAAAGCATCTTAGTAATTCTTGCTGTCACAGAAAACATATTGGTGCTAACTTACGAAATTTCTGAGGTACACCTTCCCTACCCCTACCTCACCCATACCCCACCCCTGTGCCGAGGGGTTACGAGGCGTACCCCCTCTAAGCGTTGAAATGGAAGAGGTACACTCACACATCGAAAGTCGTCGTCATCAACCCATATTCGGCTCACTGCTGAGCTCGAGTCTCCTCTCAGAATGAGAGGGGTAAGGCTAATAGTCCACCACGCTGGCCCAATGCGGATTGGCAGACTTCATACACGCAGAGAATTAAGATAATTCTCGAAATCGATTGAGACACGTGATATTTAATTTCTTAAAATGCACACAACTGAAAAGTTGGAGGTGCATGCCCCGGACCGGATTCGAACCCACACCCTCCGGAATCGGAGGCAGAGGTCATATCCACAGGGCTATCACGGCTCATATCACGGCTCACGGCACATCGAAAGTATTAAATATTAATTAATTATATATTCTGTGTCCATACACTACGCAAAACTACTACTAATTTCAGTAATTAAATCACTGATTAAATTTCAACGAGGCTCTTAATATCAAAAGTTATATTTTTCAGTTGTCAGAAAACTCTTTCATATTGTACATGAGCTTGTCAAGTCTTGCTGAAATTTTGATAATATTTTGGGTTTATCCCCTCAACCGATTTCTCGATGACATAACATTTCACTTTGGAGTTACACCGACTAGGCTACGAAAGTGGAGCTTTATCATACTTCCTCCATTTTACATGGTAATATTACAGTGGAATTCATAGACGTTACAGGGGCACCCCAGGGGATTATTCACTGAGTGTCAAATGCACAAACAAATAGAGGTTAAATACGAATTCTGGGGGGAGCCTCTACAATGTATTGAATTCCATTGTTAATGACGTTGTATATTATTTGACGGCCGCGTGGCGCAGTGGGTAGTGACCCTGCTTTCTGCATCCACGGCCGTGGGTTCGATTCCCACAACTGGAAAATATTTGTGTGATGAGCATGGGTGTTTTCCAGTGTCTGTGTGTATTTATACATTATTATATATATAAGTATTTATATGTAGTATATAATTGTATATTAATATTATAATATTAACTATCTTAGCACCCATAACACAAGCTACTCTGTATGCTTACTTTGGGGCTAGATAGTGATGTGTATTGTGTAAGTATATTTATTATTATTTTATTATATTATACCGTTTATGTATTGTGTCTATACTAATAAAATTTAATATTTTATAGAGGTATTTTACCTATATCAAATAATGTGGTGTTGTAGGTGTAAATCTCTGGATCTACTAAAACCGATTTTAAAATTTATTTAAGATTTACCACTAATATATATAATTCGAAGAAATATTTTTTTTCGATTTCCGTGATTTTCTTGGCCGGGCATCACGCTGAAACTATTGAATGAATTCAAAATAAACTTGGCACGGTTTAAGACCATAATACGGAAAAGGTTATATATATATATATATATAACCTTTTCCGTATTATATATATATATATCTGTATATAGTATAGGTTATATATATATATATAGTATAATAAAATAAGAAAGGGAGTGAAATAGGGTTGAAAGTTTGTATGGTAACTCCTTCATTTTTAGAGTTACAGTTTTAAAAATTTGTTCATAAATTTTAAAAAAAAATACAAAATATAATTTAATTCAAAAATTATTGAAATTTAACCCCTCAAGTGGTGAAATAGGGCTTGAAAGTTTACATTGATTTCCACGCGGACGAAGTCGCGGGCATCCGCTAGTTACATAAATAAAATTGTAGTAAAACACGTTACCATTTCGCAAATATTATGTTTTTCGAAACAATTAATGTGATGGGGGCGTTTTTCAACGGTTGGGCGACACCACGACGCCTGTACCTCATGTGACCCTTGTGACCCCGGACCCCAGGAGCCTTGATAATGACGTAAACGAGGCCCGCTGTGGACTTGTTTGTCTCGATAAGGACGTCCTCAGTGATCCTCTTTGTTTGCTTTCAATGGACTATATATATCCCACAATAGGTACTCTATTAATATGGCGTCATTAAGACTTATTGGAGCGTGATCACTACCTACACTAAAATATTAAATAAATACTTTTTAACAAAATAATTTAGCCGACTTCAAAATCACAAAAATAAACTAAAAAGCGATAAATAACATCGTATGTGCTACCTTCTGGTCACTGTAAAGGCAGCGCCAAGCGGCGTTTTAATTATAGCCGTTTCTGAAATACCACGGAAAAGAACTCTTTCAATCCTAAAACCTTATAATTTAATCTGCTTTAGTAAATGCATCACTGTTTTATCACCGCCTTCAAAGTGATCAGAAGGTAGCAAATACGATGTTAGTTTTCGCTTTATAGTTTATTTTTGTGATTTTAAAGTCGGTTCAATTTTTTTGTCAAAAAGATTTTATTTTTCTGTATTTTGTGTGTAGCACAGTGAACGATAGCGCCACAGTAAGGACAATTTTGTTATTTTCATTTTAACACAAAACTACTGAACCGATTTTCATAAAAATTAAATGGAACCAATCTGGAAGTATATCTTTCAAACAAAAAAAGAATTTTCGAAATTGAGTAAGGAATGACGATGTTTCGAGATACAATCATTGAAAAAAAAACATAGGAGTCGAATTGAGATTTTTTGGTTAAAGAAAATGGTAAGGTGCAATGCGAATGTTTTTGTGTTTAAAAGTTTACGTTTTAACTTGTTTACAGATAAAAGTGTTTACAATGCTGTACAAATTCTACAGATTCCATGACACGGACAACTTATACAACGTAATTAATGAATCCTTCTACGCACCGTCATGTATAATTACGATGTTGTGTTTTGGCGCTGCGTATGCCGTCTATGATAATGTTATTAGAAGGAAAAGGGTATATTTTATTTGTGTTCTAAGTATTTGGAGCGTAAATAATTTATTTTAACTAGTTTTTTAAGAGCAGTGGTCTGTAGAAACTTCTCGGATAGGATATGAAGATATGAATGAAGAGGACTGACCCATGGCTTCTGTTTTCTTTCTTCTTCTTTCTTCAAATACGCTCTCACATTCCAAGTGGTTTATTGATTAAACTTGATGATCATTAGCTGCAGTTTATTGTCACGGACACTTTGAGCACACCAAAAAACAGTATAGTTTTAAGCGTTCTTGAATTTACTTATGTTGAATGGTCACAGGACGCGGAAGTAATAGAAAGATTGATAGGTGCGGATAAGTAAGGAAGTGCGGGAAGGGAAGGTTACGTTTACGTTCCTTTATATGCGCGAGAATGATTTAATATACCATCTTCCTACATGTTATTTTATTTGATTATGTTTATTATAATAATTATATAAGATGTATTATGTATATTAAATGTTAATTGTATAATTAAACGTACCAGTATTGAATCAGGCGGTATTTTGCGGAAGAACAGGGAATAAAATTTATTTACATAGTTTGGCAATTGAACATTGTGGAATGTGGAGTCAATATCTACTGAGGATCCTTCAGTTTTGGAGTAAAACGTACCTTTGTAGAGGTATTTCTGTCAGATCTGAGTAACGTTGTTGCTTGTCGGTGTTTCGCGGAAAATCGCAAAATAATAATAAATTCCTGTTCTTTAGATATTTATTAGAGAATGCCCGTAACTTCGTCTGAAAATAGATTTCTTTAATCCGGCCCTGTCGCAAAATCCATTTTTAAAGGACGTTAACTATAAAGTACCTCCCAGGCAAATTTTATGTTTGTAGGTCAAGCTGTTTTCGTGATGAGTGATGTTTCGCTTTTATATATTCAGATTATTATTGTAACCTGATGTTTTAAAAGTGCTTGTAAACTAAGCCTGCAACAAAATAAGATGTTTTTAAGGAATTCAAAGTACTCGATTAGTATTCTATTTAAATTTTCAGAATTTTAGTCAACTATTCAAGCCTGTTCCAGAGTGGGGTCCTAAGAATTACAATTTGAGACAGTTGAGAAAAAAATTTGATAATCGTGATGTGAGTTCGATTCATTATCATTATAATTATCATCATCATTATACTCCTAATCATCATCACCGTTCACTGCTGGACACACTTGCAAGGACTTCCAAACACCACGATCAACCAGCTCCCTGTAGCCCATATGATGTCCTCGGACCACCCAAACACTGCGTTTTCCTGTACGGGGTCGCCATTCCAGCACCTTGGGACCCCAAAGTCAATCGGCTCTTCCTACAATGTGACCTGCTCATTTCTACAGCAGCATTGCGACTCGATGCTTACCGTGGTGCTGGAATGGTGACCCCGCACTCTAAAACGTAGTGTTGGTCAATCCCACCAGGTAGACTGGTATGTGTTCCTACTACCAGAAAAATACAAAAAAATATGTAACTCAAGATTTTTTTTAAAATTCACTAAAGGTGAAAAAGACACGAAAATGAGTTGAAATTTTACGTAAAATTAGTTGACTATTTATTATACATGAAACACGTGAAGTAGAATACATAGAAGGGGTAAAATAGGGGTTGAAAGTTTCACTCGGTCGAAGTCGCGGGCGTCCGCTATTTAATAAAAAAATTTATTTACAGTATATTCTGTCTCAAGCACCCAGAGATCTTAGCAGATACCTAATTAACAAGTCAGAGCTCGAATCGTACAAGCTGGATATTGTTTACGAGCCTTCAGAAATAAGGTCGTCTTTGCACGTCGACGATAAAGATGAGAAGGAAAAGAATTAACAGTAAATAATGTTATAATTTTACATTTTATATAACATTTAAAGGCTATTGTAATATGATATTAAAATTTAATTATTAAAAATAAGTCTTTTTATTTAAAGTAATAAAAAATTTAAAATTTGATTTAAACCATTTTTTTTATTCTTTACAAGTTACCCCTTGACTACAAGTACAATCTCATCGGATGGTACTCGTAAGTGATGATGCAATCTATTAAGGATGCGGCTAACTTGTTAGGAAGTAGGATGAAAATCCACAACCTTTTCGGTTTCTACACGACATCGTACCGGAAAGCTAAATTGCTTGGCGGTATGTCTTTGACGGTAAGGTGGTAACTACCCACCGTTGAAGCCTCTCTCCCACCCTGACCCGTTTATTTACATCATTCATTACCTGACCAAGATTATTTATTATTATATACATATTAACATTCTTCTAGAATCACTGTATCTATTTTTAACCGCAGTATAATTCGTTGCATATTTTACTAGCTAGTTACTAACCATACCCCTACCCTACTACTACTACTTAAAAAAAACTATCCGTAAATACCATTTTCTTTATAGGAATATTCTAAAAAATCAATTAGCCAAATCGGCTTAGCCGTTCTCGAGATTTGCGCTTAGCTACACATTTCACAAATTCGTTTTTATATCTATACTATACTAATATTAGAAAGCTGAAGAGTTTGTTTCTTTGTTTGATTGAACGCGCTAATCTCAGAAACTACTGGTCCAATTTGAAAAATTCTTTCAGTGTTAGATAGCCCATTTATCGAGGAAGGCTATAGGCTGTATATTATCCCCGTATTCTTACGGGAACGGGAACCACGCGAGTGAAACCGCGCGGCGTCAGCTAGTTAGAGATAAAATCTAAGTGTTAATAGTACTTAGTTTATAAAGTTAGATACCATAGTATAAAGTTATCATATTTTATTTCTTATTATATCATTAAATATTATTTTCTCATTCTGCTTTCTGAACTCTTCGGTGGTGGAGTGAGGACCAACAAACTTGATTTTTTTAAAAAAGCTTATTAATTTAATTAATGAAATAAAAATTACAAAATAGTTGATAAAATTGAAAAAAAAAAAACAACGCCCGTACGTCAGTTTTTAACATACTGTCGGATACGAGTATTTATCTTTCTGCAGTTAAGCACATAATATATGACGGTAAAGTATGAAAAAACATATTAAAAGGCTAAACGGGATTAAAGACCATCAATTTGGTGGAAAATAAACGTACAAAAGTTTACCTTTTAAAGTGCTGTTCATTACGGAAACCATTAAGTTGTCTCATTTAACGACAAAAAAAGAAGCTAAATGGGCAGTTTAGATTCGCAGTAATCCGCTCTTAACTTCACAGATTATCATCTCAATGGCTGCGGAGTAAAATTTTGGAAAATTCCCTCTGTATCTATTAAGGTGCTAATATAAATAATATGATTATTGTTTTTTATGTCTGGGCCACAGAACTGGTCGCGTTTGAGATTTCTACTCGCTTTAAGCGTAATTTTGCGCGTCTTAAATTAACCAACAATAATATTTTTTATTATTATAATTCACGATAATCCTTTTAAATTTGGAATGCAATTTTTGATTGTCTTAATCCGTGGTGGGATTGATTCTAACTTTTAACTACTAGTAATGTTTTCAAAAAAATTAAAATAATATACCTACCAATGAACCGTACCCTAGCCTATTTATTAAATGTAGAATCCTAAACGTAGTGGTGGTAGACCTTTTGTGAGACTGCCGACTGCACTAGAAAGCATCATCAAGTTGGTACCTGATACCAGCTTAAAATTTAATACATATAAACTTCATCTATATAAATTTTACTAGCGCCCGCGACTTCTTCCGCGTTCGTCGTCCTTCGCCCTGTTTTTCACAAATCTCGCGGGAATCGTGGATTTTTCCGGAATGAAAAGTAGCCTATGTGTTAATCCAGAGTAAAATCTATTTTTATTTAAAATTTCAGCTAAATCGCTTCACTAGCCGCAACGTAAAGGAGGAAAAAACATAGACACTTACACACAAACTTTCGCCTTTATAATATTATTGTGATGTGATTAGTGTGATGATAGGCAATGGACTGAGACAGAGCTTGCGTCTGCTTTGCATGCTCCTACCTTATGTACCTACAGTAGTCAATAGCTTTTGCACTTAGTAGATTTGGAAGTTAACAGATTTCAATTAATGCCTTTTTTCCATCCAAGTATAAAGAAATCATATTCCAAACTACATAATTACAGTACTTACCTTTGGTAGAAAAATGGGCACACTTTCGTCGTAATCAACCCATATCACTCACTGCTGAGCTCGAGTTTCCTCTCAGAATGAGAGGGTTAAGGCCAATAGACCACCACGCTGGTCCAATGCGGATTAGCAGACTTCACACACACTTAGAATTAAGAAAACTCTCTGGTATGCAGGTTTCCTTATATGTTTTCCTTCACCGTTTGAGACATGTGATATGTATTTAATTTCTTAAAATGAACACAACTGAAAAGTTGGAGGTGCATGCCCCGGACCGGATTAGAGCCCACACCCTTCGGAATCGGAGGCAGAGGTCATATCCACTGGTCTATCACGGTAGGTATACTTTCAACCTTCATAAAATAGTATGTCTGCTGCAAGTTTCCATTCTAAAAATAAGCTAACAAGATATTATAACATATTCTTACAACAATAATAAAGCTTCTATAATACTCCATTATATTATAATAATGTCGTGTGACGGCGAAGAATGTGTCCCTTAATAAGTTGACTGTCGTAAGCAATATCGGCCCTTTATTGAATTATTCTCTTTACCGTATTATCTTGACAAAATATACTTAATACTTTAAGTCTACATTTTCTTGATATATTTTTTCATTCGATTCGTTACACACAATAGTAGAAATCAATTATATCAAAATTCGCTCAAATTCCCTATCGTATTCGGCTCTAAACCATAAGGCTCCCATAAGGCTTAGCTTTCTATTTAAATAATATAATGAATTATATTATTTAAATAGAAATACTTATTGTATTTATACCACTACATAAGAAAGGATCCAAGAACAAATGCTCCAATTACAGAACAATTGCGTTGATATCACATGTTAGCAAAATCATGTTACACATATTAAACCAACGTCTGAGGAATTTCCTGGATAGACAAATTCCTGAAGAACAAGCTGGGTTTGTGAAAGGGAAAGGAACTAGGGAGCAGATCCTTAATGTGAGACAAATTATTGAAAAGAGTCGTGAGTTCACCAATCCTGTGTTGCTGTGTTTTATAGACTACAGTAAGGCTTTTGACTGTGTTCACTGGGAGAAACTATGGTCAGTCCTTTTAGAAATGGGCGTACCAAAACACTTGGTAACCATAATTGCCAATCTATATACCCATAACCGGTCCTACGTGAGGCTTGATGGTAAATTATCTAATATGTTTAAGACAAGGAAAGGTGTTCGTCAAGGATGTATTTTATCACCAATGCTCTTTAACATTTATGGGGAATACATCATGCGGAAAGTCATGGAGAACTGGGATAAAGGATTTCAGATTGGAGGTCAGCGTGTGGCAAATTTACGGTATGCTGATGACACTGTACTTGTAACAACATCTGGCGAGGATATGAAGGAGCTGTTTCAAAAGCTTGAATTAGAGAGCGCGGAATTAGGCCTTTCGGTTAACCGTAGCAAAACTAAAATCATGGTAATAGATCGCTCCAACAAACTCTCTAACACCAACTGCAATATTCCGGGAATCGAGACTGTGGTGAATTATATATACCTGGGTTCTTTGATCTGTAATGATGGCACTTGTGTGTCCGAAATTAAGCGAAGAATAGCAATAGCTAGGGATGCGATGACGAAATTAGCAAACATCTGGAAGAATCGAAGCATCACAAACAGAACCAAAACACGCCTGGTTCAGGCACTTATTTTTCCGATTTTCCTGTATGGTGTGGAGACGTGGACTATTCACGCCAGAGAAAGACAAAGAATTGATGCGTTCGAGATGTGGTGTTGGAGGCGAATGTTACGTGTACCGTGGACTGCCAAACGCACAAATGTATCAATTCTTTCACAGCTTCAAATTAAAACACGTCTCTCAACCATCTGTCTACAGCGCATCCTCAGTTATTTTGGACATATCACACGCCGTGGGAACGAAAACTTGGAAAAAATTATTGTGGTGGGAAATGTGGAAGGCAAACGGCCACGAGGTAGATCTCCAACCCGATGGTCCGATCTTCTAAAGGAAGCAGGAGCCCGAACCTTTTACAGTGCCGTCCAAATGGCCAGCGACCGTACTCGATGGAGGAGCATTGTAAAGCAAACGATGACTCGCCAAGGTGGTCACGATCCTCAGTCATGAGGGACCGACTAGAGAGAGAGAGAATATAATGAATAAAACATAATATTAATATTCATTTTAATTGTCCCATCAGCCTAAAGAGTCATAATACAACAATGGTGGTCTTGAGGACAGTCTTTGGCGCCGTCGAATATAAGACGAGGGTTGCAGTACGTCGCATGGGTCATACAGACCCCACCGTGCTTTTCACATCTCGTTTCCTTCAAGGATACTGTAAAATAAAAAAAAATATAGTTATTTTTATGTTAGTTACGCAAAAAAGTAGTTTATCTTTAAAATTAATATCACGTATTCTGAAATACGAGAGACGTGATAGCCCAGTGGATATGACCTCTGCCTCCAATTCCGGAGGGTGTGGGTTCGAATCCGGCCCGGGGCATGCACCTCCAACTTTTCAGTTGTGTGCATTTTAAGAAATTAAATTTCACGTGTCTCAAACGGTGAAGGAAAACATCGTGAGGAAACCTGCACGCCAGAGAATTTATTAATTCTCTGTGTGTGTGAAGTCTGCCAATCCGCATTGGGCCAGCGTGGTGGACTATTGGCCTAACCCCTCTCATTCTGAGAGTAGACTCGAGCTCAGCAGTGAGCCGTATGTGGGTTGATAACGATTCTGAAATACGAATGCACATTTTTGAAAAGCTTTCTTTGCGAAAGCTGAGATTTAGATCAAAGGGTTGTTACGTGTCGTGTCGTTTGCTGGAACCGCATAGTATAATTGCTTTGTTATTAGCGACTATAATACTTGTTCCATTACTTCTGCTAACAAAACAATCATAACCAACTTCCCAAGTATAGGATGTTACTAAGAGTTTTTGCAAAAAATAATATTAGAATAAGTACCCCAGTAAAGTAGCATCATCATCATCATCGTCAGCGGATACACGTTTACTGCTATTTGTAAGGAGTTACAAACACCAGTCTCATAGTTAATCAGAAGAGTTTAATATTATCATATCATCAGCATGTATCCGTCCACTGCTAGACATACAAGTAGGTTTTTCCGAGACCACACACGATCCTCCTTCTTCATTCAGCCACTTCCCACTACCTTCTTTACGTTGTTGGACCATCTGGCTGGTGGGCGTCCTACACTGTGTTTGCTTGCACTGCCTCTGAAGTTTGCTAATACTTTGGGCTGCGTCGATTAATTTCGTTCTCCTAAAAATTTCCTCGTTCCGGATTGTGATCTTCAGATATACTCCTAACAAAAAGACTTTTCCACAGCTCGCTGAGCGAGATTTTAAAGTTGTGGATAAAGCCAACGTTTAATATTAAAAAGTTGAATATTAGTACGGAATAACTGCCTCGTTGGAAATTTTAAGTAAGAATTTTCAGAACTCAGTTTCAACTCCTGCCCCTGCATTCTGTAAAGTTACAGCGATATGACATCACTCATTTCCATGGCAACTTCGTTGTCAGTGACATTTTATTTTTGGCATCCCATAGAAATAAAGTTCAAGACTTGATAAGACTTGTAACACCTCTATGCCTCAGGATACAAATTCAAACATTATTACCCTTGGCCAGTAACCTGCATTAGCAGAGTGATGGATCTAATTCTAACCTTCTCTCTTTTAGGAAGGGAGGGCTGACTAGTGGGCTGTTAAAATAGGTTGATGATAATAGTGATGATAGAATACCTCCATGGCAACAGTCGATCCCCTGCTTGCGCTGCGTTGGACACAGTCCTGGTTTCTCAGCGAGGTGGCCCTTGGGACAGTCCTCCGCGACCGTACAAATGCCACCCATGTGGATGCACGGCTGTTCTTGCACGATCGAATCTATGATCCTTACTGGAATGAGAAAATTCTTTTCATTATGTCAATACACCACACACTCCCTCCATCGGGAAGCTCAGTGTTGGACAACCACCCGTTAGAAGAATGGTTGCTGAATGCTGGCGGTATAAAAGAGGCCTGCGTCCAGCAGTGGACGTCAATGATAATAATTAAGAAGATTTAATTCAATACAATAGTTGTTGTAACACCCCAAAATATCTCTACCAATAGCTCCAGGTGTTTTTTTTTTTTGGAGGCTGGTAAAGATTTCAATACAATATTTGTTCTAACGCCCCAAAATATCTCCACCAATGGCTCTAGGTAGATTTTTTGTCGGACGCAATCATTTGTAAAGATAACTACACTTTGCAGGCATAATTTGCTAGTAAATCGATCCCTTTGTGCACATGAAGCCTATATTGATTGGTATTGAAAGGCGAACATTCTCCTACCTTAGTCGCAGTAGTCTTTGCTCCATGGCTCAGGGAAGAGCTTGTGTCAGCACAAACGCTTGCTCGTACTAAAGTATATTCACCAGTGGGTGACTATGAGCTAATTTACGAAATTTTAAATTATACATGGCCTTGAATAGAGAATCTAACCTTGGACCTGTAAGTCGACGCCGCCCGAGAGGTCATCATATTAGAATTAGGCATCATAATGCTCAGATGGGATTTTTTCATACGAAATAGATTATCACGATTTGTCAAAGTAAACTTACCACATCAAACGGGTTTAACGGCATCTGTTCGGGTAATGCAATCGTATCACTTATCACAAATTAACAGATGCGGTCGCTAAACTAAACCTCGGCATTTCACCAGTTTTATGTTTATATACCATAGAGTCGAAGGTTGTTTACCCGTGTGTTTCACGAACGGAACGCAAGTATTGTTGATTGTTTTGAACTCAATTGCTAGACGGAACCGATTGAATAATGATTGTTATCCTTATTAATAGGAACTGGGACAGTGGAGGTTATTGGTTCGAAAGTTTAACAGCCTCTTCATACGCGTATGCAGCTTTCTGGTCTAAAAGCGACGCGTCGCAGTGCGATTTGCAATTTTTGATTATTAAATTTATTATAGGGACTTGACTTAGGATTAGACTTGACAGAGGCGGTTCATCATTAGATCGGCCCAACCGTACCATATTTCATTCACCCCATTCTCAGTCAAAATGACTCGTTGTACCAGTGGTTTACCAGCTTCTGATCATGAGCGCTTGGGTTCGAGTCCTGGCTCAGGCTGTAAAATACTGAGCTTTCCCTTCTAAAAAGTATTCATTAAACTTTTTCAGGGTGGAGTTGAAATGGTGGTGATGTTACATGTTTCGGGGAGCTTGTTAAGCCATCGTTTCCGATCACTATCATTATCATCTGACAATAAAGTTAGCCTAGTTAAGTTAGAATTTAACATAAATAAGTAACCCATAACTACTCATGAGCTGTCATAGCGCAGTGTATATGATCTCTGCCTCCGATTCCGTAGGGCATAGGTTCGAATCCGGTCCTGGCATGCACCTCCAACTTTTAAGTTATATGCGTTTTAAGAAATTGAATATCACGTGTCTTAAACGGTGAAGGAAAAACATCGTGTGGAAACCTGCACATAACCTGAGAATTTTCTTGATTCTCTACGTGTGTGAAGTCTGCAAATCCGCATTGGACCAGCGAGCGTGTTGGACTATTTTGTCTAACCCGGAACCCCTCTCATTGTGAGAGGAGACTCGAGCTCAGTAGTGTCCCGAATATGGTATGATGATGATGATGATAATGAAGTATACCCTAAACAAGCCAATCGGCTTAGAAACAAGTAACAAATGTAACAGACCATTTTCAAACAGATTTTCCACATGACCAGCATATAGTTTTGTATTATAGGCAATAGTTTCCTAATATGATTACAAAAATACGAGTAGTATTTAAAAAAATACCATATGTGTAATTTTATGCTTGTTATGCTTGTTAGTAATAATTGTAGTCCATTACTAAATACATTTAACCGTGAACACTGATATAGTGTAACGTAATAGAAAAGACATTAAATAACAATAAAAATATCATTACTTATCTCAGAAAAATGTTAACCATTAAATATCTATTTATTAAAGAAATTGAGTTACATCGTTTCTAGCGGAGACCAACATATCAAAATCATAGATTTAAGAGTCGGTACAAGTGTCAAGTACTTAATCTAAATCCGATAAGCTTATGTATGCTACTAACTAAATATCAAAGTCACAAAAAAAGTATCTACTCGTACTTACTAATTTTCAGCCGTGACTGAAAAGATAAATAAAATCACGTTTAAGCATTTTTATTAAAGTTTTTTTGCTAAACAAACTAGCAACATTTTAATAAAAAATATTTAAAGTTGTAAAGTAAAAAAAATATAAAAAATGTACAGACTTAGTAGGTTGGTATGGTGTGTCAAAAAATTATAAATGACTGACGTGACATTATAATTATTAATATAAATTCTGACGTGGCTAATTGAAATAAATGTATATTGACTAAGTAGTGTGAATATTAATTTTACGAGTAGTTTATGACAAGCGCGCTTTGTAAGCTGCATCTACTCGTATAATAATTAATAATAATAATATAAAAGCGAAAGTATGAGTCTGTCTGCCTGTCTGTTACCTTTTCACGGCTAAACTACTGAAACGATTTGAATGAAATTTGGTATGGAAACCTTGGAGCAAAACATAAGCTACTTTTTCCCGGAATAATCCACGGATTAAAAAAAAAAAAATATTTTTTGCGCACGAAGTTGCGGTCGTCCGCTAGTATAGATGTGAATACTAAAAAAAAAAATAGGCTGTACTTACAGTCCGCTTCATTTGCACTAACAACTCCTAACACCACAATCACGAGTACAGCGATCTTCATGACGACGGTACGAATATGCGCGTGCGCAGTCCACTGTACTAAGCGACAGAATAAACAAAAAGTCTATTCCTATTGTGTTATTGTCCAATACACAGCTGTAATTTATATTTAACTTATTACTAGATTAATTATTGTCTCAGCCTGCGACTACACAAAATTATTATTTATCACTTTGAAACAGATATTAATTATTTTAATTGACTAGATTTAGTTTAATCTACCATTGAAAACTGCATAAATCGGTTCTTCAATATATTAATAAATCAATAGATGAATACACATATGAAAATGTGTATTCTATAGTGTAGGAAATAGTAGTCTGAGATGGTTATAAAGTTGCTCGATCTCGTGTTGGCTTGTGCCGACGCTAGGGGGTGGGACATGTTTCCGTAAAGAATAGGGATTTAGAGAGGGGTAGCGATCGGTTGGCGGGAACGACTTGCGGTATAAAGCGCTCGTCGTACGATCGGCTTTTATACTCGTGCCGTTCAAGCCGTCCACATTTATTGTTGTAGAATTCTTCATGGGTTACTTGGGATAGGCAGAGTGACTTGAGTGGAAAAGGGGAGTGTTAGTCAACTTTCAAAGGCGCCTTTAATCCTACATCAACGATCACAAGTTCATGTTTCCACTCAAGGTCATTCTTTCTTCCATTCTGGGGTCTTATTTTGGTTACAGTTAGATTTGTTAATTAAGTTATCCTAACAAATATTGTGAATCATCATAACCTTTGTTCGACATAAGTTTTCTTATTTTTGTAATCCACTTCTGAGTCTGCTAAAAATAGTCTATTAAATTATGTAGAAAATATATTATTGCGTTTATACTTCGTTGTCAATGTCACTAAACGCAACTTTGCAGCGTACTTTTTGTTTTGAAAGAATATAATAAATCCTTCCTTTTCCCCTCTAACTAAACCAAAATCTTGTTTCTCGATAATAGCTCAATAGACAGGGATCGAATCTTAGACCCCTCAATTTAGGAATCAAAACATTGGAATGTTTGAATATACCCGTATCCCTGCTGGCGCTCAGCCTAATAACGCAATATCGAAATCATTTCGTGAGTGTATTACCGTAATGATGCTCCATAGTACGGATGATATTATACTTGATAGTAGTCTACGATAGTAGGTACATCAAGCTGAAAGATTACTGTTATCCCCGGTTACTCAGTTTGATAGAGTAAGGCTGTGTTCACAAAGTTCGAGAGCTAAATCAGACAAAGTTGTTTTGAAAGTTCGAGTCAGAAAACTTATATTTACTGATCTAATTTTCAAAAACCGATCGCGTGTATTTAAAATACGATAACGTAATTTTTTTTTAATCTGTACAAGTTAGCCCTTGACTACAATCTCACCTGATGATAAGTGATAATGCAATCTAAATTGGAAGCGGGCTAACCTCTTAGGAGTAGAATGACAATCCACACCCCTTTCGGTTTCTACACGACACGTAACGCTAGATCGCTTGGCGGTACGTCTTTGGCGGTAACTTTTTTAAAGCTAATTAAAGAGTTTTGTCGAACTATTACTATTTCTACCGTGCTACACAAAGTATGCCGTTTTCTTGTACAGATGCAGTTAAAAATGCTGCTGTCCTTTTACTAATTAAAAAAGTTGTGAAAGATGTTTCAAATAACTAGCAGACGCCCGCGACTTCGTTCCCCGCGGACCTTATATATCCAGTCTTGTCGCAAAATCCTTTCTTAGAGGATGTCTACTAACTTTATACCTTCCTCAAATTTCACCTTTCTCCGTCAGGCGTTTTCGAGATTTCTTAATGAGTGCGTTGACCTTTCGTTTTTATAAATTTAGATTAAGATTATAATTATCATCTGGCTGTGTTTCAATGTCTCACTCTAAATAACTTCTCTATTTGTAATCACTCTAAGTAATGTATGAATGCGTTTCTGCTGTAGTTACTGAGTTTCCTTTCCGTTTGTGCTGTTACTTTAATAAAACATCCAAAGCCAATCAGTCTTTTGAAAATAGATTATAATCTATGAGTATACCATCACGCAGTCACATTTACGCTAATCACACTTTACACTAGTAATATAAAGACAACAGTTTGTGTCAATGTGAAAGTGTGTGTGTAAGTGTATCATTAAATCTGAAATTTAGAATGGAAATAGATTTTACTCTGGATTAACATATTTAATGAAAGAAAATGAAAATATATAGCGTAAGGCTAGGCTATATATTTTTATCCTGGAAAAATCTATGGTTCCTGCAGGATTTGTGAAAAACTTAATTCCACACGGACGAACTCGTCGGCTAGTTTTATTAATTTGTGAAATAGCTGCTAAATTACGGGTAGAACATTTTGTCTCATTAGAATGCAACACTCTAGTTTAAAACCCTTATCTGACCATAGCATAAATTAATCAGTCATCCCATTCCCTCATTACGGTCTCCCTTCCACATAGTACAAGTCATTAATCATGATGTACAGGTGATACTGGAGACGGGATCCATCACAAACAATAAAGGATTAAGAGGGTAGAATTATATATAAATACTTATTGGATTACCAACCTTATTGCCGATGTAATAAATGCTAGATTAGTTTACAATGTTGGCTGCCCACAGTATAGCAATTACAGGGATGTCCCTTTCGTAAATAGCTAATCGTGGCTTTGTCTACGTGGCGTAATATTTCCTTGTGCTTAGAGATTTTATTTCCCTTTGTAGTCTTGGGGAAAATTATTTCTCTAGAACATAGTCTATTATAGTGGTCTATAGTGGATATGACCTCTCCCTCCGATTCCGGGTGTGGGTTCGAATCCGGTCCGGGGCATGCACCTCCAACTTTTCAGTTATGTGCATTTTAAGAAATTAAATATCGCGCGTCTCAAACGTAAAGGAAAAACAACCTGCATACTAGAGAATTTTCATTATTCTCTGCGTGTGTGATGTCTACTAATCCGCAGTGGGCCAGCTTGGTGGACTACTGGCCTAACCGCTCTCATTCTGAGAGGAGACTCGAGCTCAGCAGTTAGCAGTAAGCCGAATATAGGTTAATAGTGGTGATGATAATCTATAGGTACTTACTATGATATCAATAAGAAAGAACACAAAAAATAATTTTTAAACAATACATCATCATCATCCATCATCATCATTCACAGCCCTCCACTGCTGGACATAAGCATCCTGCATTGACTTCCAAACAAAACGGTCTCGAGCCGCAAGCATCCAGCGGCTCCATGTAACCCGCTTGATGTCTTCGGTCCACCTAGTGGGTAGTCGACCAACACTGCGCTTTTCGGTGCGGGGTCGCCATTCCAGCACCTTAGGACCCCAACGACCATCGTCTCTTTGAACTATGTGGCCTGACCATTGCCATTTCTGACTCGCTGAGCTATATCAGATATATGAGTATAATCAGATAATGTTAATAATTTCTGTTTATTTTGCTAAGTAATACATATACATTCATTTCACGGTAGAATACCACTAAGTATCTATTTACTTTTCGAAAAGTAGATAGATACTTAGTTCTCACACTGGTGTGAGAACTCCCCATACATAATAAGCAATGAAGTATTTTCTCGGCTGTTCCTTTGTATTTTTACAAGGGCTTTCAAAAAAACTGATTTTGAATTTATCCAAAACTTTTTGAATTTATCCAAATTGTTGTTTTGGGATTATAAAATAATATGAGACGCAAATAACGTATCGTATAACCGTATCTCATAGTTAAAAAGTGCAGGTACTCTGTGAAAGCGGGTTGATGAGACATTTGAGAAAGCAACTAAAAATACTTGTTAAAATGTGGAGTTCCAGGTTAATGTTTGCCCGACCCACTTTATTAGCAACGCTCGATTTGCGGCCAGGAAAAGGGCGGTCAGATAGAATAAATATAATAATATTTATTCTATTATTCTATCTGACCGATCGATTAACTACAATAATATTTAAGTAGGTTACGGCTTCAGAATTAACCATAACATATTAATATCATAAATGCTCAGGTAAGTATTACTGTCTGTCTGTTACCTTTTCACGACAAATCCGCTAAACTATTTTAGATGAATTTTACAGTGTTAAAAAAAACTTGAAACTTAGGCATACTTTTTTCCCCGGAAAAAATCATGGTCACTGCGGGATTATTCGTGAATTGTACAATTTAATAATTGAATATGAACAGAGTCGTGGGCATCTGCTGTTTATTATTGAAAACGAAATCACTTATTTATAAGTTTCTTATTTGTTTAGTTAGACCTAAACACCTAGTCTGTTCCAATGCCGGTGGGCATTTATTATTATTACTTTTAAAAGGAAAATCGGCTGTTTTTTGTTGCTCACTAACCTTATCTATTTTCCAGTGTAAGATCCATTAAAATTGGATAGCCGTTCCAAAGATTAGCAGGCATTACACAGAAAGACAAACATCATAAAAACCTCGATTGGGTTTATTAGCAATCCTCAACACAATCAACTATAAGCACTTAAGAAAACACAGTTGTTTAGAGATCACAGATAGACAATTCAATTTTACTTTTATGTATTGAAGAGAATTTCCGCTACTTTCGTGGCGTTGCATACTAAATGCAAAATTTTAACGCGAGCACAGTTTATTTACTACAAACTTTTACAGCCAGGTGCGCCGGATTACTACACGTTCTGATGACGTCACGTGCACTGTGTTTTGATATTATGACGTCACAATGAAGTTGGAAAAGCTGAGTGCAGTTTTGCTAATTCCAAATACACGTTATTTAGGACTATTCGAGTCGAGTAAACTGAGATTATTTGCGTTTTAGTTTAAGTAGTTTGTACTTATGGAAATCTGTTGGCCTTATTGCCACAAGCATTTGAATTGGTGGACAAAACTAGAACTTATGCAAAGAGTAGGCATTTATACCATAGATTTAAAAATAAGTACAGAGTACCTATAAACTAACGTCGCGGCGGTCGCTATTTTGAACAACATTATTGTATAATAAGACAATATCACGACAAAAGCGACAGATAAATGAGATTGGCGAAAGTGGAAGTCACACTCTAAAGTGTCGCACACTCATATATATTGATTAAAACTATTATTTTGTAAGATGCTTGTAAAAAAATATTGGCATTTTGCAGAACAGGAATCAAACGAAAAAAAATGCATTTTATTAACAAAAAAAGGCGTCATTCATTTTGCACGCTACTTCTATCAGCTAGTCCCAAAATACATGCAATCTCGCCATTCTCTTTTGTGGCACTTAATTAGATGTAGTGGCTCTATGTTATATAATTATATACTATATAGTACTACGTACTGTGTAATATAAATAATTAATTACGAATTTCCGCAAAGTTACACTGTTTCAATTCAATATTTAAAAATGTATTTCTGTTTAACTACCGATCTCACAGTTTACATACACAAACACGCTAACCCTTCTACTAAAGCTTTCATCATAATATAGAACCTATAACATAATAATCGCATCAACACACTAGTATTCAGAAATCTTAACACATTATCAGCAATACACCGCAATTTTGTGTGACACGTCAAAAAATAACCGAGCAATTTCTCCCCCTCTGAATAAAACCGTCAAATTGATTTATACGTCTGATCCCTTCAAAGTTCAGGAGGACTGGATACAAAAAATACTTTTTCTGAATGAAAGAGTGTTTTCCACCTTCGTCGTGACGTCATCAATCTTCCTGACCTCTTTGATACACTAATTGATTTACGAAGTTTTGTGTGAATGTGTTTCTCGAATACAAACTATTATGAGAAATAATGGCTATTAAGAGTATCATTAGCAGTCTACGTAAATGGCCTACTACAAACATTATTTCCTTATAGGAGACGGGATTTGAAGGTAGGAACCACCGCGTTGCATCAATGCTGGTCGGTAGGCTTACAGTGGAATTTATAGACATTGCGGGGGCGCCCCTAGGGGACCGTTCACTCGCTGAGTGTTGAATTTAAAATCTATGCATTTGAGAACTCGACACTCAGTGGATGAACGATCCCTATGAATTAATGAAACTATGAATTCCAATGTTAGTGTTTAATGTGTGAATTTAACATACTGTCATAGGCATAGGCAAAACAATAACACACACACACACTTCCAACTTCGGGCTGCTATTGAGAATTTTTAAAATAAAGGAAATATCAAAATTGACTCAAATCCAAGACCTCGTGATTGAAAGCTACTAGCCACTGGAAAAATGAGATCAAGGAAAGAGAGGTTAAGCATATATTTCCACCACTTGCGGGACATTATCAACCACTTGCGGGAGCCTACAAGTCTTCTGAGTGAATTATGTATATGTTACACTTTTTTTATAATTTGAGATGATTAATGTAATTGTATGAGCATATTCTCCTTAAATCTAAAATTACTTATTTATACAAAGGACGGCCAGAAAATTAAACAAGTCAAATTGAAGGTAAAAGCTAATTCTTCTTACCACCTAACACTGAATTGTTAGTTTTGTTATTGTTTGATTGAGATAACAACTACAGAAAAAATCCTTTTAATATAAAATTTTCAACTTATCTTTGGATTGACGTCTGTCAATCCAAAGATAAGTGCGTCATAATATAGTAGATATGATAAGGAATATGACGTTATAAAGTATTGTTTGACTGTATTGCGATAATATAGTGATCAAGTTACGTCTGAATGATAATGGGCATCTTATATATTGACATACAGACAGTCTCCACAGCCCCGAGCGCGTATTACGCCCACCAATGTGATTTGCGTGGGTATGTCGGTTTAATGCTTCATTAATCATTTGTTTTGTACTGAATTGATTTTTAGAAGTTTTGATTAACTTTCAAGATTTTGTTTAAGTAAAAATACTTATATATACTTTCTGACGTATATTTTCAAAATTGTACTTCATATTATTATCGTTTCTACTTTAGTGCTTGTTTTTACATTACTTTTTATTATTATAATCCTCAACCTGATATAAAATAGATTTATTAACGTTATGAACTTTTAAGTTGTGTGCATTTTGAAAAATTAAATATCACGTGTCTCAAACGGTGAAGGAAAAACATCGTGAGGAAACCTGCATGCCAAAGAATTTTCTTAATTCTCTGCGTATGTGAAGTCTGCCAATCCGCATTGGGTCAGCGTGATGGACTAAAGGCCTAATCTCTCTCATTTTGAGAGGAGACTCGAGCTAAGCAGTAAGCCGAATATGGGTTGATAATGATGATGATTCATTCTTAAGATTTTATTTAACTTTATGTTGGCAAGTTAGTCAATATAGCAGATTTAACGAAATTTTGAATTTAAACATACCATATTGACCTGACATGAGAATTGGACCACACACACATACATAATCCACTGCATCACAGAGGTCATTAAACTTCAGTTTGTTATTTTTAATGGGTCAACCGCAACACGCAGTCAAAATTGCGAAGAGAACAATCATTAAAAATCCGAAAAGAATGAACATTAAAATACAACAATGGCGCGAGCACAATGCGGTAAACAGGAAAATCGGTTCTGATGCGGAAAATGAGTGGAAATATTATAGTGAAGTATGTGAAGTGCAAGGTTGGATTTTCTAACACTATTCATTTTTCAGTTCTAACTATTAATATGCAAAAAGAAAGAATAGAAGGAATATCTTCATTAAAAAAATGGCAAGCTCTACAGACTTTTAGTTCATACGATTGTGAACATGTGTGACACACTTTGCTGGGTCTGCTAGGAAAAAATACAACCTAAAAATTATACAGGCTAATTATACAACTAAGTATGCTACAAATCAAATCAATCAATCAATATTCATTTATTTTAAATAGGCTTAACTTACAAGCTCTTTCGAAACGTCAGGTAATAAAAAAAGGATATTGTATCATCACAATAATAAATAAAATTAAAGATCTGTCTGTGATTTTAAAGTAAGACTGTTTTCTCAAGTGATTATACGATTAGTCATTTACATGATATAAAAACATTTTTTTTTAAATTTTTGTCTATCTCTTTATCCGGGCATACTCTGGAATGGTTGAATTGATTTGAAACTGAAAGATAGAGAACGTAATTTGGCAACTTAACATGCTACTTTAAATTCTGGAAAAAATCAATGGTTCCCGCGGGATTTGTGAAAAATTAAATTTCACGTGTACAAAGGCGTAGGCGTATACAAGTTGTAATAAAAAACTTACGTAATAACTACGTGTCAAATATTATTTAAAAAATAGAGACATGCCTACTACATAATACTTAAAATTTTAAGTTCATCATGATTGTGCACAATTCATATTAGGAAAATTGTCTAACTCCGCTGAATCACACTCAACAGTAATCCAAAGACTCATTACGTTCTATGGCCCGGAATGAGTGTTCATACGCCTACAGTTTTCCGTCCCACCTGCAGATCTCTAAGTACGTACAAAGTACCATAAAGCTTGGAAACGTTCCAAAGCGTAATCTTTTCACGGTATCCGCACAGGTTACGTCCAAAAATGGAGAAATCTTTTTCTGATGATAAAATATGCATCCGATTTATCTGGTGTACTTTGAAATAAAATACACGCTCTGGTTCGCGTTTTAGGCCGGGAGCTGCCGGTGAGCTTGGATGACTTAATTAAATATTTTAAAAAACCTGCCTTGTTGGTCCGGTTCGAATCTTGGGTCGATCTTTGTGATACAAAGCTTTACTTTCTAATCCCCGACGCAAAAAGTTTAAGTGTCTGTCTGTCTGTCAGTCTTTCTGCGGTACCATAGCTCCCGTAACTTACGGGCCAGTGTTCTTAGATACGCTTTATGAAAATCGGTTGAGCCGATTAAAAGTTGTGGGGGGTGAAAGTGGGAAAAAACAACCGAATGTCTGCAAATATACTCGAGTGGGGTCTCAAATGAAAGCACACAGTGTAATTAATAATTTAATGATATTCGAGGATTTTTGGAGTTATCATTAATCTTCTCAGCATGGAGTTGGGAAGTTAGGTTGTTACAGCCCATTCATTGCCGAAAAAAATCGATCAAGCCCGTCAGTTTCGGGCATTATCATTAATATATTTATATGATAGTAGTCATAGTAAAGCATTTAACATTCTCACCACGCTAGCCAACCCAAATTGGTGTACCGTGATGGGTGCTATAAGCAATACAAATTGGACTCAAATCAAAAACAAAAACTTTCGTACATGACAAGTATTATGAACTAGCACGAGTGGTGTAAATGTAATTTTATTTCATACTTTAATTTATTTTACTTCTTATTCTAAGAGACAAATCACGAGAACAAGTTTCAAACTATAAAGATTAATAATTTGTAGATTTCTTTTTCAAAATCTCCCGCCGTCTCCTGTACAGTTGGTATGGTTTAAACATGTCTTGATGAAAAGAGCGAGCTATAACGGTCCTGTTTTATGTTTTTGTTACTTTAAATCTCTGTTTTTTTAACTCCCATTTTGTTCACGGGTAAAGTATATAAGTAGCACAAATGTTTTATTTAGAAACTCTCAACCAGAAAGTCTTTTATTCGTTGATACGAGTATCATGACGTAGGAGGCGAATAATGAATCGTGCCATTTTCGTGAAAGTTAACCGTAGACTAAAAACGACATAGACGACTTTTTGGCATGCCATTGTAAATTAACAAATTAATTATTTTGACGTGATTTTCACGTCACAACCAATCATTTTATTACCAATATTTTATGCTAAGTAGTAGCTTATTAGTAGGGATGCTAAAATTGCAGTTACTAAAGCGTCTTTGGAATCGATTAGATTTGATAGATTAGATGACAGAAAGAATAAATTTATATATTATTTTCGCTTTTAGCGGTGGGGAAGAAATTACAGTATTTAAAGGCAATTTATCAGAAAACATGAGCGATTATTCAGGAGATTAGTTCATTCAAAATAAGTAAAAATCAATATTGGCTCGATAACAGAAATTTAAGGGTTTTATTTTGTAACTTTAGAACCCTCCCATTCCTTCACGTTACGCTCAATTCGTCAGATTTTCGAAATGCACACCTTTTAGCTATCAACTCACCTACCTTATCGTAATCTGACGTGCTGAAATTTTTCGGTTGCCCTAAACGTACCCACCAATATTAAGGGCTCACACTTGGTGGAGGTACTGAACAACGTGCAAGGCATACTCCCTGATGTTCATTTGCCGCTCTCGAGTAACTGCAAAAATCCCCTCTTTGGCTCCCCTAGTATTATAATAATTGGCAACAAGGTGACGCTGTTGCAAATGTATGAGGCTCACTACGTTTATATTTTAAAATTAAAATAAAGATCTTTAATTTAATGACAATTGGTAAACTTGTTTAGCTGGATGTTGGGTCGGAAAAATCAGTGCTGAATGTGGAAAGCCTCGTCTTGTTTTTTGACATACTTCACGCATCATATTTATCCTAGGTAGTTGACTAATTTTATGGATTTATCTATTACCTTCTCTGTCTACGAAGTTAATATTAACTGGCTCAAATTTGACGTTCCATTAAAAATATTATCTTATAAATTCAAAATATTACATTATTTTTCACAAGCTTTAATGTCGTAGCGTCATGGGAAAACAAATCTAACTCTCTTTGACAAAAAGTTGCAGTATTTTATTTCAGTTAAAACCCAAATCCCTGATAGGCTTGCCGTGGCATCGCTTTGAAAAGCTGTAGTACTTTTACACTAAGCTTTTGTTTCGCAGTTAACTGACCCCGATTGAAAACAAACTTTATCTATTGAATAGAAACTGGTGTAACTTTGTGAAATTATTATTAATTTAGTAAATAAAAATGTAGACCGACAAATAATGTTCTACGTACATTTCAAGTATCACAGGAAGATGTTTAATCTACATGTTTAATGAAAAATTTTAATATTTTCATTACTCGCTAGGTCGTTTCCTTTTTTTTTTCGGAAGGCTAGAGTGAATAATTTTAACTTGGACCGCATTACTGCCTTCCATCAGGTGTAAATGTAGTCAAACGTGAATAATCTTTCATGAAAAAAATAAAAATATATTGACTGTACAAAATTTATCATATGCAATTTCTTTAACCTACTGCAAAATACAGGTCATCTATAAGATAGGATATAGGCCCATCACAGTTTCAATGTGGGTTGGTTTTAGTCTCAATCACTTTTAGATGTAATTGATAGTTGCCGGAAGTGCTTAATAATATATTCTCCAGGGTACAACCAATGTCCTCACTCTGGGATAGTCTTGAATTTATAGAAAAAAAAAAGTCACATATCCAGGACCTCATTACGAAGCCGCAAAGGCTAATCATTGGACTAACAAGGCAGTCAGGATAACATACATAAATGGGCTGCTGGTGAATTTCTGGATAGCAAACTCTCTCCCTCTACAGTCGCTCCTTCATTACTGAAGATCGTGGTCCCGGTAAAATCCAAACCTCCTGCGGGTACAAGCCTTCCACCAGATTCTGTTGGTGGCTATCCCTGCTATCGTGTAGAACTTTGTCCCTTTATTTTCCTTCATCTGGTCAGCCCATCGTGTTGGTGAACGGCCTCTCGGTATTTTCTCGTCAGTAATGCCTGTTATTATAAATTTCTCCAAGCTGCAGTCACTACGATAATGTGTTCAAAATACCCCAATATGCGTTGGTAGCATAAGGAAAAGAAAGCCTAACCTTAATTCCGAGTATCCAAGGTATTATTAACATGTGCCTCCAGCACCACATCTCGAACGCATCTGATAGCAATAAATACTCAATATTTCTCATATTATATAAGAATATATAACTCGTAGCGTGACGCAGTATTCAAACCACCGACCTCATGAAGACACACAGGCTAACCATTTAACCAAATAGGCAGAAGCTAAAATACATAAACATAACAATAGATAGGTACAAACTTATCTTAAGCCATACAAACATTGATCCAATATGCAAATACCGGTACATCGCTTAGCGCGTAAACCGATTACCGAGCAAACACACTTAGCTTGCCGGATAAAACTTATAAAAACCCGTGTTCCGGATATCTGCAATCTGTGTACCGCGAGTTTGATAAAGATAGATGAGTTTTAGAACGTTATGTTAGGGGAAAGTACGAATTAGAATGTGTTGGAATCGTATTGAGCCTAATGTGGGAACATAAAGATATCTTTTTTTTTATACTTTTTATTTAGCCCTTGACTGCAATTTCACCTGATAATTATCAGCCTACTTGAAAATTCCACCAGCCAGGGCTTTTAGGTGAGGATATTTGGAGCATATACCCACAACGTCATTCCACTATGGGTAGGCGGGCTTAAGATATTTCGACTCTGAATTGTTAACTATAAAGACCGGTCACGTAGGTCTTTTAAAGTAACAGGGATGTAGCAATCCCCACAACTCTAAGATACTACTGATTATTTCTTGGAGGAAAAAAAGCGTGTCATTTCATAGCCTGACCCAAGACATAGGACTATCATACTAGTCGGGACTAAACGGGACTTGAACTTAGAGCAGGGTTGCGACTTTTTGGAAATTTATAAACAAATCTCGTTATTCAATATCAATAAAACATAGCCTACATTGTTGAAAGGTAAACTATCTGTGAAAATCGCTTGGAAATCCGTTTAGTCATTTGAGGCTAGCGTGAACACCCATACATACAGACCGGAATAAAAGTATCCTATGTGTTAAGCCAGATTATGTTTTTGTGTCAAGTTTCATTCAAAACCGTTGTTGATTTGATATTGTATACAAATATTATAAAACGGAATAGTTCGTTTGTATATCTTTGTACCTTTGTTTAGAGACGCTAATCTTTGGAACTACGAATCAGAATGTAAAATCTTTTTTAATAACCTATTTATTATTTGATACCCCTTCCTTAATTATTGTTATACGTGTACACTATACTAGAGAGAGGGTGTTAAAACATGTTGAGAAATTTAGTATGAGTTTGTTTTTTTAAAAAGGCTTTCCGCGCGGTTTAAGTCACAGGCGTGTGCTAGTAAATTAATTATAATAAATTATTGTTTAGTTAAGCCAAACTCCATAAATAAGCTTATAACCGAGCATATTTGTGTGAGCAATCTATAGGTACCTATTGGTAGTTTTATATAAAAACGTTTACCTTGTTAGCTTGCACATAGTTACCTCAATCAAACTGTATTTTGTTGTCGTTACTTAATCCTAAAAATACTATAAACGCGAAAGCTTGTATGGATTTTTGGATGTTTGTTATTTTTTAACGCTGCTACTACTATAGCGATTTGGCTAAAATTTAGAATGGAAATGGATTTTACTCTAGATTAACACATGGACTACTTTTTATCCCGAAAAAATCCATGGTTTCCCGAAATTTGCGAAAACTTATGATTTTAATGATATGAATGTTTGTTACTATTTCACGCCTCGACTACTTAACCGAATTAGCTGAAATTTGGTATTAGATATATTATAGCATGGATTAACACATAGGCTACTTTTTATCCCGGAAAAATCCATGGTTCCCGCGGGATTTGTGAAAAACTAAATTCCACGCGGATGAAGTCGCGGACGTCCGCTAGTAAATAATAAAATCTTGTGAACATTAACAATACCTGTGACTTATTTCTGAATACAACGTTGAAGGCATTTTATTTCTGAGGATTTCTACTCACCTCCTACTCACTTGTTCACATGCTCCACACATAGACACTTGCCCGCCTTTTTCGGCTGCGAAACGAAAATTCTAAGCGAGCGAACGCGTTTTATATCACACTCGCCTTTTATCTTTTTTTTTTTTATCTTTTTGAGCTCTCTCCACCGTGAGTTTACTTTGACGCAATTTCGTACGTACCCAAGCAAATAAATATCTTATATTCTTAAAGTGCTCAATTTAATAGTCCGAGCGGGATTCGTTGAGCGCGTGTGAAAATGTATGTTTTATTTAGGAATTTTCTATTTAAGGATGGGTTTATTTTTAACCGTTTATAAGCTATTTTGTGACTTAGCTTAAGTTATGCAATAAGAATAACTTTTAATCTCACTTCCATCTTATATTGGACTCAAAAGAACATCTGCAACCCTCCAAATCAAAATCATCTTTCAATTCACGGTCTCCAAACCATAATCAACAATTGATTTTTTTTTTTCGTGTTGAGTAAGTGCCGATGGCTCCATGTGAGACCACTACGGCGTCACCGGGGGGTTTGGGTGAGCGCAGAAGCATCGCCTGATGAGACCCGAAGGCTGAAATAAAGATAGAGGACGGAACGACTCTCTAAGGGCGTCCTCGGCTTAGAGGGCCATTCGGGAGGGGGTAACCATGACCTAAGTGAATCAGTCTGGACGCCCCCAAGATCGTGAGTTAAAAAACCCACGTCCGAGTGTCAACAATGGACTACCGTACTTACATATGGTAGGAGCGCGGGCTAAAAAACTTTTAGCCTCCTAAAATGAGGAAAGTCTGGTTATCGCAAGCTCTCAGAATCCAGTGGTTAGCATATATTGCTTCGGATCACGAGGCCCTAGATTCGAGTCCTGAGAGCTATGAAATACTGAGCTTTTCTTTTACGAAGAAATGTAGTGCCGTTAAAATAGGCTGATAATGATTGTACTTCTGAAAGTGATTGTACTTTCCCAGACAAGCTATGACACTAATTCTTTGGAGTATTATATACACACGCTCTGTTTTTATTCTTATTTTTAAAGAATAAAAATAAGAGCGATCAGTAAAGTTCTTAACTTTACATAACGATTACCTCAACTTACTTATTTACTCAATCTCATGTATCGAAGAGTATCTTTTATAACTGAAGCCAATTAAACCGAGCCTTTATATTAAGTCAATTAATACAGTTAATGAATTACTGCCAAACAAGGCTTTCATTAAACCTTAATAAATCTGCGACTGCAATTTCGACTTCATTTCCACGAGTACATGTCTCATTTTCGACGCTAATGAATTGAGTTTTTTTTATTCTTTACAAGTAAGCCCTTAACTATAATCTCACTTATACGTATACGTTATCAACCCATATTCAACTCACTGCTGAGCTAGAGTCTCCTCTCAGAATGAGAGGGGTTAAGCCAATAGTCCACCACGTTGGCCCAATGCGGATTGGCAGACTTCACACACGCAGAGAATTAAGGAAATTCTCTGCTATGCAGGTTTCCTCACGATGTTTTCCTTCACCGTTTGAAACACGTGATATTTTATTTCTTAAAATGCACCCAACTGAAAACTTGGAGGTGCATGCCCCGAACCGGATTCGAACCCACACCCTCCGGAATCGGAGGCAGAGGTCATATCCACTGGGCTATCACGGCCTCTTATCCACTGTGCTATCACGGCTTCTCAACAATCTTACTTGATGGTAAGTAATGATATAATAAGATGGAAGCGGGCTAATTTGTTAGGAGGAGGATGAAAATCCACACCCCTTTCGGTTTCTGCACAAAATCGTACCGGAACGCTAAATCGCTTGGCGGTACGTATTTATCGGTAGGATGGTAACTAGCCACGGCCGATGCCTTTCACCAGCCAGACCTGGACCAATTAAGGAAACTTCAATCTGCCCAGCCGGGGATCGAACCCAAGACCTCCGCCTTTTAAATCCACCGCGCGTACCACTGCGCCACGAAGGCCGTCAAAATGTAATTTGCAATGGATGCATGTAAGGTCCAAGGTTCGATTACCGCTCATTGCGTTAGTAGTAAAGCTCTATGTGCTAGACCTCGTTCATGGAAATGCCATGATTATTTCTGCCGCCAACCAGCACTGATATGTTTCGGTCTGATGAGAATTTATTGGAAGAAATAAAAGCTTAATATCACACAGTCCGGCTCAGGACTCGAATCCATGACCATATCTGGAGTCACATAGACTAAACAAAGCACCAGCGAAGCTTTTGCCTAAAGTCATACATTAAACGCAATATTTTTTTTTCGAAACGGTTTTATTGATTGCAGTTTGAATAAATAGTTCAATTATTGAGTATGCTAGAAAAATGGTAATGTTTTCAGTAGCCGTGATGTTTTTGCACTTAAATTTAAATTAATTATATTGTTTATTGTCTTCAAAGAAACAAATTGCGACTTAAAACACAGCGTAAACTAACTAGTGGTGAAGAAGGGCAAGTTGCAATGGAAACTATCACGCCTTGCGGTCCAGCGCCCGGCGCGTTTTAACGAAGAGATATCACAGGGTGCTCTAAAATCAACAAAATTAATTAATTAATTCCTTATTCAAAGAATTAATTTGACTATTCATTACAATAACAATAACCATTTGAATACAACAATAAAAGAACATTACATAAAATGTAGATAAAATTTTAATACTTCTAGACATAAGCTCTCAGACATTCAATGTTATTAATTTATTATTTTGCGTTGTTGAAGCCTCATTAGTTTGAAGTTGCTTCAAGTAGGTTACTCGTGTAAGCTAGTTGTATTGATTTGCAAATAACAACAATATGTTTAAGAGGTATAATTTTAATTAATATAACATGTAGAACAAGAACATGGTAGAATTAGTAATATTACAACATCGACATGTTCCAAAGCGTGGCTAAAATATTATAATGTTATATATAACATTATAATGTGTATACTATAATATGCATATACAGCGTATTGGACTATTGGCCTAACCCCTCTCATTCTGAGAGGAGACTCGAAATCAGCAGTGAGCCGAATATGGGTTGATAATGATGATGATGATGATGACTATGTATGAGTATGTTAGAAAAATCATGTTGGGCATAAAATACTTTTAATTATTGCATGTTGTGTCGTTACTTTTTTCTTCAATATTTTGCCATTTTATTTGGAAGGTACTAAGAGACCCCTCGTGGTTTCACCCACGTAGTTGTTGTTCTTGTGGGAATATGGGAACAAGAATAATTTAGGATTCCTATGGTGAATTATATAGGTTCTTATTTAATTCTGAGAAACGAAGAAACAAAGGAACGAACGACAAAATAAACAAATAATCCTTTCATAATGTTAGTTTGTAGCCGACGCTCAATAATTAAAAGAAGACCAATAATATATATTTCTCGTATAAAATAAATCAAATAAAGATAGATTTTAGAACACTCTGTGAACGTGTAATGGTCAGTTCGGAAAACCAATTCATTTGTACACTGGTGCTGGAATTTCGAAGTGAATACAGATTTTCTAACAGAAAAGCTTGTAATTACATTGAAGTGTGACATTTACGAGCGTATACCCGTATATTTTACACTTTCAAGCTATTAAGGTTTTAGCGAGCTTATTTAAAATAGCTACCGCCTGAAAGTTTGGTTTTTTGTCGGATAACTATAAGCTGACTTTTCTGCCATCCGATTGTTTTAATGATTATTTCATTAAAGAGAGGGGATATGTAGCTTAGACCCACCACGCTGTTACAATGCAGGTTGGCGGACTTATGATGATATTGTTGAATTCATTAACGACCACTATCAGATGTTAATGATAATGACTGAGACCGACGGCTTAACGTGCTCTCCGAAGCACGGGGATGTAACACTACTAATATTATACAGGGTGATTCGGACTTTAGTGCGGACATTTTTTTTCGTGGTTCTGTATCATTAATAGAACATAAATCTACAAACAGTTCGATACATTTTATGTAATTTTTTTTTTCAATTTATGTCTCAGAAATAACAAAATAATGGACACATTCCCAAACAAACTGCGCAACTGCTGGCGGCACTTTGTAAGACGCCGACAAAGAAATACCAGCAGTAGTCATATCGCTTCGGCTTCGGCTGACGGGGGTGGCAGGGGTGAGGGGATCGAAAAATCCCTGAGGACGCCTGCCGAATTGCCGATGGGCGACCAGTGACAGACAATCTGCCGTCGCTTGCGCATTTAAGTCGAATCATCCTTTGCAAAAGTTTGCGTAATAATAATCATCATTTGTATTTAATTATTCCAATCGAAAGTTTATAATTTTTATTATTACTACGCATTATTGATGGTCCTAAGCCCAATAAAGTATGAAGGGAAAATCGATACTCAACTCAAAAGTGACGACCTTTAATTATTATAAAAAATAATAGGTACAAAAATAAACGTAGAAAGGTCAACGGCCCTCGGCGCGGGCGCTCGCTAACCTAGTACCTACCAGCTGATTTTGTAGTTGCCTATTACTGTGCTATTACTTAGTACAGCGATAGGGTGACCCTCAAATTCTGTTTAAATGTTTAAACTTTAGCTAACGATAACTTTGTTATTGTTGAGTTAAAAAAAAAAAGAAAAAATACGTGTTCATTAAATTTTGTTTATGTACAAAATATAAAAATATCCGTACTTGAAAAAATTTCTTCCTGTATAGGTAGGTAGGTAGGAAAGTTGGTGTATGTGTGAGTGTATGTAAATATTACTGCAGTTAAATAAATAGTAAAGGTTAGCGGTTAAAGTAAAAGCTACTCCTAAAACTTTGAAGAAACGATTATGACCGTTACTTTGACTGTTATTTGCAATGAAGAAACTGGCTGGAATTGGATGGAAGAAAGAAAATCTCATTGTCTCATACACTTCTAGGAGATTTTTTTTACATTTGATGTAAAAAAAAATTGTGATTTTCTGCATTCATGCCTAATCCCTTGCAGCCTACAGTGACTGTCTGCATTAATGCCTAATGCCTTGCTACCTACAGTGATTGTCTGCATTCATGCCTAATGCCTTGCAGCCTACAGTGATTCGTGCTTGCCTAGAACGTGCCTTTACTCTCTTGACTTCAAAATACCCACATTATATATGGTTCTTGTATTTAGTTGTCTAATAGAGTTGAAACATAGTTGAACCTAAGTTACTTTGTTAACGGTTCGAACTAATACCGCATGCTTAGAATTGTTGTATTTTAGGTATTTAGTGTTGCGCTATAATATTACTCAAGTTAGCTAAAAGCTTAAAGCTTTAAACTGCCCCGTTTGTCCAGTGGTTAGGCTATATGGCTTCGGATTTATTTTTCAAGTTTTATATGTATAAGTAAATTATATTTTAGAAAGGCAAACTGCTAAGCCTTTAGTAGCGTCTGTTGTTCAAACCATAAACAATCAATTTGAAAGTGTTAGTGATACTGTAGCAGCACGAATTGGCATGCCAACTCAGTGTTATTACCAACGCGTGTTGGCCAATGCATTTTCAAATTAGTCATTCGTTGATTTCGTAACGAAACGGTTCGGTTCACAGTCCGCAATTACACAAAACAACACAACAGAAAAAGTTAATTCGTATAGTAACTTATATCTTATGTGTATTTTGTATTTCATTTTGTGTATTCATTAAACAGTGTTTCAACTTCAAATCTTTCTTATTATTTCATATCCTTGGCATTGGCACGCAATATAAATATAGCTTAAACAGGACTATGACCTCTCTCTCACCTAATTCATATATTATCAGTCAAATTCCTTATAATGCTAAAATACTTCAATTTACGTTTCATCATCATCATTATCAACACATATTCGGCAGACAGCTATCCTCGAGTCTCTTCTCAGAATGAGAGGGGTTAGGCCAATAGTCTCTGGTATGCAGATTTCCTCACGATGTTTTTCCTTCACCGTTTAAGACACGTGATATTTAACTTCTTAAAATGCACACAACTGAAAAGTTGGAAGTGCATGCCCCGGACCGGATTCAAACCCACACCCTCCCGAATCGGAGGCAGAGGTATCCACTGGGCTATCACGGCTCTTCATATCATTTACGTTTACATACACGATTTGAATTTGAATATGTTGTCCATTCCCAAAACGTCATAGATATCCCAACTCAAACTGCCGGTAATAAATTCATCAAGTCGTACGTTAATTTCGCACAGAACTATCACTGTATGCACATTAGCATACACTACTCTCCTAACTCCTAAGTTATAATCTCGTCTTGAGCCTCAGCCATTATTGAATTTGGAAAGAGGCCAAGCGTCTGATTCGTGAGCCAACTGCGCTGGCCAGATTTACGCGTCTTCACATCGTAATATGGCACCGAGAGGCCCAGTTAACTTCATTTGAACGTCTGATCTGTTATAATACAGATGCTTATCGCGTGGACCACCATTTTGTTGAAATATGGACCAATTTTGAGGAGAGGAGTCTTTATAATGTTTTAATAATATCTTTTTTAAGTAAAAGTAAGGGATATTATAACTTTGAAATGTCCATCTGTGCGTGCGTGTCTTTATATCTCTGCATCATCTTGGCATCGAAACTTCTTTACTTAGTAGGTAGCTAAATAAGTAATTAAAAGGTATTGTAATTATTAAAAAAATGTACGGTATCTAATTCGTGTACACTCATGGGTGTTTCCCAATACGCAGGCGCAAAGCTAACTCCTCTGGATCGCAAGATTTATCCTTTGGCCCAAATAAACGCCAACCGTTAGCTCACCTGACGCAAGGATCAGTTTTTCAGACACTAGAATTAAATATGTTGACCATAATTAAATAAATTCCATTAAAAATTTTCACGATCCTATTTATGTCTAATTTTCAATATTGTAAGAATTTTTGAATTTCAGAATAGATCTATTAAATTTACGCTGTCCATCTGGAACCGAAGCGATTGTTATCAAATTTGTTAAAGGGAATCATCCATATTATGTATTTTCTGTTTCAGAACAAAAGGCAAAAAAAGAACAAATGATATTAAAACAAAACAGTAGAATCAGTGGAATGAATCCCCTATCCGCAAGATGAGTCGGCAAATTTTGTAGATTTGTTTCGCAGGGCGGCCATTTCGCAACGCTACTGTTGCAATAGTAGAGATTTAAAAAATAGAACGGATTTATTGCAACACAAATTGACAAATAAATATTGATTTTTACTTATAATAATTATGCATTTAGTCTAGTTAGAAGATTTTCTTCGAAACAATCATTAAAAAGAAAGAATATAATTTAATTTATATTGTGTGTATATTTCTATGGCGTGTGTATTTCTGATACTAATTAAATGATATCGTTAATTTATAAAGGGATTTTTTTATATAAAAATTAAATAAAAGCTGTTAAAATATATGTTAGTGTGATAATAGGTAAGTCTATGTTTATATAGCCGCTCAAGTACTGTTCCCGAAAAATATAATAATAAGTTAAGTTAAGTTAAACCGTTAAGTTTGATAAATGACGTAAAATCAAAGATTCAGGGCCCCAATTCATGTAGTACGTCGATTCTATTTCTACAAACGATAACGATAGAGGACGCCCGCGACTTCGTCCCCGTGAAATTTAGTTTTTTACAAATCGCGCGGGAACCGTGAATCTTTCCGGTATGAAAAGTAGTATTTGTGTTAATCTTGAGTAAAATCTATTTCCATTCTAAATTTCAGTCAAATCGCTTCAGTAGTATCGGCGTTAAATAATATCCAAACAAACACTCAGATAAACATCCATACAAACAACCAAACAAAAATCCTTACATTCTTTCGCGATTATAATATGAGTACGATAGGATATGGGAATGAAATTTATTATTAAGGAAGGAAAAGGAGATTTAAACCCACGTCTTACTAGACACGGGCATAAGTTAGTTATTTCTGCATATCGTCTCCAAAGAGTAAAAAAATCTTTTGTAGGTTTGGGTGTACTCTTCTATAATAAGATCCCCAAGACTGTGACGGACCTGCCAATGCATAGCTTTAAGCAATGTGTTAAAAAACATTTACTTAGTCGAGGGTACTACAACATTGATGAGTTCCTGAATGATAAAGATGCTTGGAGGCCGTTGGATCAGCTTCCACCTTCACACAGAAAGTAAAACTATAAGAAATGTAAACAGTAATTGTTATTAATTGTAAATTATAATACTGTATGACTTTTTCAAAAGAGCAACTGTTGAGTTTCTTGCCGGTATCTTCTCAGCAGAACCTGCCTTCCGAACCGGTGGTAGAATCTTTACAAATAGTCAACTGACGTGTCAAAAGTGCTTGTAAACTGAGCCTACTTGAAATAAATGATTTTTGGTTTTGATTTTTGATATCGACAGGTGTCATTTCTATACATTTTGTTAGTTTTCTAAGTGTTAGCGTTTGTAGAAAGATAATCGACGTGACACATGGCTAAGGCCCCAGCTCTCACGAGGAAAAAACTCTAAGACTCATTACGGTCCAACAGTCGAGTTAAACGTGTATAAAAAGTTAACTAACAAGTTCTTTATGCAAAAGTTAGCTTATGAAACTCAAGCTTAGAATCAATTCCATTTAACGAAGCTAAGCTTTTGATCAAATGTTAGCTACACAGCGAGACCGACGGCTTAACTTACTGTCCGAGACACAAAGGAAAAATTGTCAACTAAAAAATCAAACCCGATTGAACGAATAGTTCGGACTTTTCGTCCAACTCTTTGTTGCCTTTTTTAAATAGATGCTTGGATAAATGTTGGAAATTCTAAAACAAGACCTAACTAAATTATTATATCTTTCAAATATCTCGTATTACATTTTATATATAATTATTCTCAGTTATTCAATTGATTTCTAAAATTTAGTGACATGGAAACATAATAAATATGATACACAATGAGTCTTTTTTTTAAGAATATTTTCCATATCTTTTTTAAATATGAAAAATTTATTCCCATTCTAACTAGTCGGGAAAGACTGTATTAGGAGTGGGTACGACAATAGACCAACGGGCGGGGATCGAACCACCACCCCTCGATGATGAGTCCGGAGCTTTTACCGTTAAGCTATTGATATATTTCCGAACCTAATGAAACATGGCAAACTGTTACCACTTTTTAAATCAGGTGACAAAACTGATGTTAATAATTATAGACCAATTACAATACTGCCAATACTTAGTAAGGTTTTTGAAAAAATCATTTTAAATCAACTTTTAAGTCATTTTAATTTAAATAATTTATTTCACCCTGAACAGTATGGTTTTACTAAAGGTCGCAGTACAACTGATGCAGGTGCTAAACTTTTAAAACATATATATGATGCATGGGAAAATGCTAAGAATGCTATTGGTGTATTTTGTGATTTGTCCAAAGCATTCGATTGTGTTGACCATAACATTCTTTTACTTAAGTTAAGCCACTATGGCATAAAAAGTGTTGCACTCGATCTCATCGCCTCTTATCTTAGTGATAGAACACAAAAGGTATGCATAAATGATTCAAAGTCTCGCGGTTTTTCTAACACAATGGGCGTCCCACAGGGTTCAATTCTGGGTCCTTTTCTATTCCTAGTGTACATAAACGATTTACCACACCATGTTAGCGGCATCTGTGAGATAGTACTGTTTGCTGACGACACATCCCTAATTTTTAAGAGTGACAGAAGTAAAGATAATTCCGACGATGTAAACCGTGCCATATCGCATGTGTCGCATTGGTTCACTGTTAACAACTTACTTTTAAATGCAAAGAAAACTAAATGTATTGAGTTTTCATTACCAAATGTTATAAAATTAGATAAGTCTATAATGATCAATGGTGAAACACTAGAAATAGAGAATTCCACAGTTTTCCTGGGAGTGACCTTGGATTCTAAACTTCAGTGGGGTGCTCATATAGAAAAACTGTCAGGTAAACTCAGCTCAGCTGCTTTTGCAGTGAGAAAAATAAGACAGTTTACTGATGTTGATACAGCTAGACTTGTTTATTTTGCGTACTTTCACAGCGTAATGTCTTACGGTATTTTGTTGTGGGGCAAGGCTGCTGATATACATTCTATATTTGTACTTCAAAAAAGAGCAATTCGAGCAATATATCAACTAAAATCACGCGAGTCCCTTCGTCAAAAGTTTAAAGAAATAGGCATTTTAACAGTAGCCTGTCAGTATATATATAACAGTATAGTTTATGTGAGACAAAATATTAATTTGTACAAACGAAAAGGAGATCTAAACCCACGTCTTACTAGACACGGGCATAAGTTAGTTATTTCTGCATATCGTCTCCAAAGAGTTAAAAAATCTTTTGTGGGTTTGGGTGTACTCTTCTATAACAAGATCCCCAAGACTGTGATGGACTTGCCAATGCACAACTTTAAGCAATGTGTTAAAAAACATTTACTTAGTCAAGGTTACTACACTATTGATGAGTTCCTTAACGACAAAGGTGCATGGAGGCCATTGGATCAGCTTCCACCTTCACACAGGAAATAAAACTATAAGAAATTGTAATTTAATTGTTATCAAATGTAAATTGTAATACTGTATGACTTTTTCAAAAGAGCAACTGTTGAGTTTCTTGCCGGTATCTTCTCAGCAGAACCTGCCTTCCGAACCGGTGGTAGAATCTTTACAAATAGTCAACTGACGTGTCAAAAGTGCTTGTAAACTGAGCCTACTTGAAATAAATGAATTTTGAATTTGAATTTGAATTTGAATTTGAGGCTTTACAAGCAGCATGGTGAAACCCATAAAAAACATAAAACGTACCGACTAAACAAAAAGCGAAAAATAACATTGTATTATGTTCTACCTACTGATCAGTTTGAAGGCGGAGCTAAACCGGTGTCGTATTAGATTAGTTAATGATAATGACGACGATTCAAGGCGACATCAACGGCTTTCACGGCCAATTCTGTAATGCAAACTAAAAGTAAATCATAATCCCCTTTGGCCTATTCACTATTTTGGTCTTTATTATCAACTTATTAAAATAAACATCAAATCAATTGATAAATTTCATCTACCTATAAGCTTTATGATATCCACCAACAGGCACCGAATGACATTTGTTACATAGAATCTCAATTTCGTATATTATGTCAACTAGCATACGTCAAAAATAGTGAATAGGCTTGCAGATCTGATCTGTTTACTTACAGGAGTATTTATCCTCTCTAAAATTATTTTACGTAAATATCATTGATCGCGGTTGAAAAATTACCTCGGCGGTATTGAAACAGTGCTATCAATCATTTTAGGACCCGCCGCGCCTTAACTGTCTACTTGGGTTTAAATGCGAAATCGTGACGCAGCGGTTGTTGTTTTAATAGAAACTTTCGGTACCTTGTTATTTATTGGTTATGGTAATTAGGTATTAAACAAGGTTGTTTCAAACGATGAACATCCGCTATTGGAGGCTGTTTTGTTTCCGCTAAAATTCTTGTGGTGAGCGCTGCAAGTGTCTCGTTGGTCTAATGCCTATGCTTTTTTTATTATTTACAAGTTAGCCCTTGACTACAATCTCACATGATGGTAAGTGATGATGCAATCTAAAATGGAATCGGGCTAACTTGTTAGGAGGAGGATAAAATCCACACCCCTTTCGGTTTCTACACGACGTCGTACCGGAACGCTAAATCGCTTGGCGGTACGTCTTTATCGGTGGAGTGGTAACCAGTCAGAACTAGACCAATTAAGAAAACCTCAATCGGTCCAGCCATGGATCAAATCCAGGACCTCCGTCTTGTAAGTCCACTTCGCATATCACTCTGCCACGGAGGCCGTCAAATGCGGCTTTTGATTCTGAGATCCTTGGTTCGAGTCTTGGGTTGGGCTATGAAATACTAAGCTTTTCTTTCTTCTATAAAATTTTCAGTGTAAATTAGCCTGTAATAGGGAAGTTGCTGGTCACCACCCAGTGCTAAGGAGCGTAGGTACGCTTAAAGAATACGATTTGACATATTTTATCGATCCTACTTTAGTGGAATAAGAAAAGGTGATGATTTTAGGGTTTTATTCGAAACGAGAATGACAATCATCATCCCCATATTTGGCTCACTGCTTAGCTCGAGTCTCCTCTCAGAATGAAATAGGTTAGGCCAATAGTCCACTGCCCTGCCCAATGCGGATTAGCCGACTTCACATACGCAGAAAAATAAGAAAACTCTCATATACAGGTTACCTCACGATGATTTTCCTTCACCGTTTGAGACACGTGATATTTAATCTATACTAATATTATAAAGCTGAAGAGTTTGTTTGTTTGTTTATTTGTTTGTTTGTTTGTTTGTTTGATTGAACGCGCTAATCTCAGGAACTACAGGTCGGATTTGAAAAATTCTTTCAGTATTAGATAGCTCATTTATCGAGGAAGGCTATAGGCTATATATTATCCCCGTATTCCTAAGGGAACGGGAACCACGCGGGTGAAACCGCGCGGCGTCAGCTAGTTTCTTAAGAAACTAAGACCGACTATAGTAACACACTTTAAGCTTTTTACTTTAACAATTAAAATAATTGCAGTTAATTTATCATAATGAAAACTAATGAAGTTACCGCTAAGCGATGTTAACACGCAAGTGGCGTACTCCACGCGCCACTAAATCGCATTAAAAGCCTGCGCTAAATAATATCTGCACAAGCGTTAAAACGATGTAACCGCACCACTGAGTGGGCTCTGTGGCTATAGTACTCTATGTGAACGTATGAACTAGGAGCCTGTGGTAGTCAGACATACCTTATTACACGCTTTATATTAGCTTCACTTGTAACTATGTATGTAAGAAAATCTTGGAATCTTAATTTGACCTACTTCCCGATCTTCGATTAAGATGAAATTTTGCACACGCTCTGAGTTCTGATGACAATATATTATGACTAGCTAAGAAACGTCATTACAAATCCAGTTTTTAAGTTTTTTAAATTACTTAAAGTTATTTTATATTATAACTTATTTTGACGAGTTCTTTAATGATAAAGATACCTTATCAGCCGATAGACGTCTACTGCTGGACATAGGCCTCTTGCATGGACCTCCAAGCACAACGGTCTCGAGCCGCCAGCATCCAGCGGCTCCCTGCAACCCCCTTGATAGGACGGTCCACCTAAGGGGTCGACTAAAACTGCGCTTTCCGGTGCGGGATCGCCATTCCAGAACATCGGGATCCCAACGTCCAGCGGCTCTTCGATCTATGTGGCCTGCCCGTTGCCAGTTCAGCTTCGCGACTTGCTGAGCTATGCCAGTGACTTTGGTTCGTCTGCGGATCCTGATTCGATCACGCAGCATGATTGCTCGCTCTATCTGCTGATAAAGTAAGGTAAGGTTTGTTAATTACCGAGATCGACCAGCTCAACGTGCTCTCCGAGGCACGGGGGTGTAACACCACCAATTTTACAACTCCGTGCGGATAAATTTATAGCCTCAATAGCTCAACGGTAAGAGCGGTCTGACTCATCACCGAAGGGTGGTGGTTCGATCCTCGCTCCGTTGGTCTATTGTCGTACCCACTCCTAGCACAGTCTTTCCCGACTAGTTGGAGGGCAATGGGAATATTGGTCATATTATAAAAGATATGACAAATATTTTTTAAAAAAAAAAAAAAAAAAGCAAACTTACAATCACAATCACACTCACAAAAGGAAAAACTCATTTAAAGCTCAACTTAGAACTCAAACCCAGGACCTAGTGATTCAAAGCCACATAGCCTAATCATTGAACCAACGAGGCACTAACACAGACTATAACACACAATATTCATAGAGCAATAAACCCGCAGAGCCCCATTTAAGTGGGAGCTAACAGACCGTAAAGCAGCCATGATTCCTTCAAATAGGGATACTCTCCCAAATTAGCATACATAATGCTTTTATATGCCAATAAAGAAACTGTACCAAACGTTTAGTAAAGGAACTTATGACTTGAAAAAGTTCCTTTGACCCTTAACCATTTAACCTTTACTAATAAAACCTATTCCATATTTGGTGTTTTTTATTTTGAACTATTTACAACTTTCGCCCTTGGTTTATTTCGTGTTAGCCGAATCAAATCTTCTAAATCTAATAACGATCGGAAAATTTAAAAATGATTTGTAAAATACTAAGTCTCAAACTGAATTCTAAGAGGCTATCCATAAAATATGAATTTACCTACAAAGATCAAATGTTCTGGTTTTATTTTTACTCTATTTACGTCTTTAGTAATAGGCCTAAGATGCGTGCCATGAAAACTCTTGTTGTGAGAGAAAGACTGCTTAGCTATAATTAGTTAGTCGACAATGATAATGATGTCTTATCTTCACGGAATTATAATACTATTAAGCCGTTGTTGCTAATTAGCATTCATATACCTACCTACTGTGTTCTATATACATAATACATAGCACGCATCAGCAGCCTATAGTGGAACGCGCTTGTCTTGAAGATGCCTATTTACTCTTGACTTGAAGATACCCTTATTGTAGGTAGTGGGAAAACGAAAGTAGGGAAAGCATTCCACATCTTTGCAGTGCGTATAAGGAAAGAGGAACTAAACTCGTCCGAGGAATATTGACTACGTAGCAGTGCAGATCTCTGCGATACCTAGCAGTCGTGTGGTAGAACGGCGAAGGTGGCACATGATCGAACAGTTCCTGAGCGCACTCCCCGAAATATATTTTGTAAAACGCCGATAGACAGGCAACCTTTTGGCGATGCTCTATATCAAAGCAAAGCCATGTTGCTTCAATTAAAGTTAAATGGATTTAAGTATACTAAACAGTAGAGACTGTTATTCAAAATGAAAATTGCCCATATTACCTTCATGACCTGTTATAAAGACTTTTCTGTCTTACCGAACTCATTTGAAAAAGTAACTTTTTATGCACGTATTGTTCGAGCGGGGAGTTTAAGGGTGTAAATGCGACACAAAAGGGGTATAAAATATTTGAATTATACAACCCAATTCACCTGAGTCCTCTTTTATGTTATTACCCGGTATTACTAGCAGTATATTCCTGTTTGCCTCGATTTGTTTCTTAGGGTTAGACCTGAGTACGACCTTAAGTTTAAAAACTGACAAACTGAAATGTCCAAATTCGAGTGTATCTAATCTATACTAATATTATAAAGCTGAAGAGTTTGTTCGTTTGTTTGATTGAACGTGCTAATATCAGGAATACTGGTAAACTTACAGGAAGACAAATGGTTATTTATGTGACTTCGAATCATGAAGTCCCGAGTACGAATATTGGATCAAGCTTATGGAATATAGCAAATTTTACTTCCGAGAAATTTTCAGTAGTAACTTAAAGATTTGGTGGTATTAAACTCTATTGCTTTGGAAGCTTTATAGTTATCTACTATATTTTTACCATTTATAGTGATAATATATATATCATTGTTGATGGTGGTCCATCAAATTTTTTCCACTAGAAAACCACTTTTTTTTTAGAGAGAGGCGTTACTGAAGAGTGTCATGGGCTATATTTTATCCCCATATTTCCACGGCAACTGGAACTATGCGAGTAAAACCTCGGGCATCTACTAGTACTGTACACACACGCGCAGTGTGAAATCGCCCTTAGTTTCTCGAATCGTAAAATCCTGCGAGGTTTATTGTCAACAGGGAGTTCAGCAGCGGGTGTAAACTGATTCTTGTTACCCTTTACCGTTCCCATGTTTAACTTTAAACTGGCTTTTATTGTTCAACCGAGCGGAGAATTTATTTAGAGCGAACTGTACGAACACACTGTGACCAAAGTGTTGTAAATAAGTATAAAATCAGACGATTTATTTTGTTTGCAGACCTCATGCGGTTTGTCTATATCCGTGAAAATACTGGAATAAGATATAGACATTGTTGCTCGCCGATAATATAGCTCATTGGTAAAATCAAATCGGTCTATTAGTTTTAGAGCTTATACAATTTAAACAAATTATACATAGTAGTAATAGTAGTATATTAGAAGTCACATTGATAGGATTATGGTGTAAATATTCCAAATGAATATTTAATGTATGCCTCGTTGGATCACGAGATACGAGGTTCGAGTCCTACTATAGAATATTGATCCCGCACGGCAGTCGAGAGACAAAAAATGTATTTCTAGAAAATATTGTGTTCAGTGCAGTTTCACCCCAAATCCTCACCTGACGGTAAGTGATGATGTAATCAAAGATGGAAGCTAACTTCTAAGAAGTAAGATGAAAATCCACACCCCATTTGGTTTGTTTGATTTGGTTTCTAAACGGCATCGTACCGGAACGCTAAATCACTTGGCGGTACGTCCTTCCGGTAGGGTGTTAACTTGCTTTCCACCAGCCAGACCTGGACCAATTAAGAAAACCTCAATCGGCCCAGCCGGAGATCGAACCCAGGACCTCCGTCTTGTAAGTCCACCGCGCATACCACTGCGCCACGGAGGCCGTCAAAATACTACCTCTTTAACTACTACGTCTGACGGCTTCTACGCACGCACAAAAGTTCTCGTTAATACTAAGTTAAACAAAATTTACGTAGGAATGTAAAACGAAATGATCGAGTGAGATTTTACCGTATTAATCGGCGAATCGTATAAAATTAAAAAAAAAACTTTTATCAAACTGTTAATTGGTAAAGTTTGTTAACCCGGTCGGCGCGGTGGAAGCAATTTGTTCATAAAATAGTGTAACAGCAGATCAGCACTTTATTCGTTCTATATCGACGGTATTAAAACGGAGTCCAAACCTCCAGTGTATTAAAAAAAATTGATTTATTTACCACGACTAAAAAAAGTTTATTCAAACGCAAAACGCAAGCTTATACAAATATCCTAATCGAATGTATATTACAAATCAACAAAAATGCTTATAGAGTTTAGAGCTAATCTCCGAGTTCCTACAAATTCTAAAAAATAATATTGCGTGGCTGATACGATACGATTATAATTATATATGGCTGGTGGGAGGCTTCGGCCGAGGCTAGTTACCACCCTACCGACAAAGACGTACCGCCAAGCGATTTAGCGTTCCGGTACGATGTCGTGTAGAAACTGAAAGGAGTGTGGATTTCATCCTACTCCTAACAAGTTAGCCCGCTTCCATCTCAGATTGCATCATCACTTACCATCAGGTGAGATTGTAGTCAAGGGCTAACTTGTAGAGAATAAAAAAAAAATATATTCAAACGCAAAACGCAAGCTTATACAAATATCCTAATCAAATGTATATTATGTGTATATATGTACCAACAAAAATGCTTACAGAGTTTAAAGATAATCTCCGAGTTCCTAAAAATTCTAAAAATATTACGTGAGTTTGTATAAAGTGCCGTGATAGCAGAGTGGATTTGGAGGGGTAGGTTTGAATCCAGTGCGGAACATGCACCTACAACTTTTAAGTTAAGTTATATGCATTTAAAGAAATTCAAAAATAAAAAAGCTCGTGTCTCAAACGGTGAAGGAAAAACATCGTGAGGAAACCTGCATACTTGAGAATTTTCGTAATTCTCTACGTGTGTGAAGTATGTCAATCCGCATTAGGCCATCGTGGACTATTAGCCTAACCCCTTTCATTCTGAGAGGAGACTCGTGCTCAACAGTAAGCCGAAAAGTTGATGAGTTTGTATAACACCAGTTTTGAGTCACCATCCAGAGTCTCACTGGAACATGATTGATGTCATTGGTTCGTTTTAAGGGGGTTCGACCAACAATGCGCTTTCCGGTCCACGTTGTAACCCCAAGATCTGTCGGCGCTCCTATGTGACTCGCCAATTGAGTTTTGCGACTCGTTGAACTACGTTACCAACGTACTACTACAACTCTGGTTCAATTGTTGATCTCTTTATCTCAGATTCGATCACGCAGAGATACTCCGAGCATAGCTCGCTCCTTTACCCAGTGAGTGGCTAAGCCATGAGGCCATGGCCAGCGACCAAGTCTTGGATCTTTGTGGTCACTGGCATTAAAAATATAAGAAATAAATTAACCATGTTACCCTGTTACCAGCTTTTTTAAGCTACACTCTCCAACTGTAAACGTAAAGTTCAAAATTATATTTAGCCCAATAAAAATGTACACGAAAACGGGAAAATCTTACAGAATTAAATCCACGTACAGTTTTAACCCTTTGAGGCTACAATATAATTTAATAGTTTCATTCCGGCCACAAAACGAATAAATCCAAAATTAGTTCAAAGAACTGTATCCCGAGATCTCCGCAAATTGCATTTGGAAACGACGAAACGAATTAGCCCGGGGTAAGTTGGGGATTGAAAAGTTTCAAAATTATACTCCGTGCAATATTGACGTTACATTGTTCTGTATAAAATACAATGTTATTATTCATTTTGGAATATTTCCATCTCATGCATGATAGAGTTTTGAAATAAAATATTATTTGGTAGTGCATTGCTTGATTTTGTTGGTGTATTTTTTCCGATAGTGAAAAATGTCTGAACTTAATGTCTTGGTTATTTATTTATTTTGAGCCGTGATAGCCCAGTGGATATGACCTCTGCTTCCGATTTCGGAGGGCGTGGGTTCGAATCCGGTTCGGGGCATGCACCTCCAACTTTCACAAGAAATTAAATATCACGTGTCTCAAACGATAAAGAAAAACATCGTGAGGAAACCTGCATACCAGAGAATTTTCTTAATTCTCTGCGTGTGTGAAGTCTGCCAATCCGCATTTGGCCAGCGTGGTGGACTATTGGCCTAACCCCTCTTATTCTGAGATGAGACTCGAGCTCAGCAGTGAGCCGAACATGGGTTGATAATGATGATGATGTTGATATTTATTTTGATTGACCGCCTCGTTAGTTCAGTGCTATTTTAGTTGGTAGGATATACTTGTATCTCTAAGTAGTAAACCTGCTTCCATCTTAGACTGCCACGTCATTAACACGTCCATTGTCAAGCCAAAATCTTGGAATTACGTAATAGCCCGATGTGTATAATTTGTACAAGATTGTCAGGGACCACATGACGTCGCGTTACTGGCCACAACGTAAAAGGCCGCTTCACGCGAGATCGCATGGTATGGCAATGAACGTGTTAACATCAGGTGAGATTGCATTCAAGGGCTAAAATAAACTAAATAAGGCTATGAACATATCGTGTTGTCAACAATTAGTATAAAAACACATCCGTCGGGTCTACTAGTAAGTTATGTAATACAATGTTATGTAAAGTGTTATGTAAGAGTATGTAAATGCGCCCGACGGAATGGGAAAGGCCCCTTTCGCAAAAACTACCGACCCGGCAAGCTAGTTACTTTTGAAGACGGTTATTAAATATTATGTTGTTATGTTTTACACCGCACACACAGCTCGTAAGAATGACAAACATTTATTACTACTATTGGTATAAAAATGTTTTTCATTCTTTTGACATTCATACACTACTGAAAACTGAGCTAAAATATGGACTTCTTAAAATGATAAATGAAGAAGCACTAATGATTTCAGAAACGATTTCATTAAACAACTTCAAAAAAGTATGTTCTATGGTCGACCAGTATGTTTGACCGTATATATGAAAGTTTTCGATTTTTTACTTTGCATGTTACCAGTGATGACCTACAGATCCGAGACTTGGTCGCTGACTGCGCTCAGTGCAACGCTCAACGCGAGCGATGGAGCTCGAGCTATGCTTGGGGTTTTTCGGCGTGATAGAATCAGCCGCTGACGAGCTAACATAGCTCAGCGAGTCGCGATGCTGAAATGGCAAAGGGCAGGCCACATAGTTCGAAGAGCCGATGCACGTGCGGGTTACAGGGAGCCGCTGGATGCTGGCGGCACTTGGAAATCCATGCAAGAGGCCTATTTCGAATTCTCAAAAGCTTATCCAACTGTTTTTTAATTGCTTTCTACACTTCTGGACTGAGCTTGTTTTTTTTCTTTTCAGTTTTTTATGCAGTCGGGTTTTTTTATTTCTTTAATCAATTTATTAACTGATCATTTAATAAGTTCATTATTGAATCCCTCAATATTGGTGAGCACTAATTTCCTATTTTACGTTTACTTGTATAAATCACGTTTATCTCTATCCTTGATAACATGTATACCGTTTTCCATCATTATTGAATGAATATGTAATGGGTAAACATTGTATTATTTGTATTCATAATAATATTAGTTAGAACCAAACCTACTCTGACTATTAAATAAACATTTTATTGTTAAAGTTAATGTTCACTAAACTCGAGATCCGTATTTCTTAATTAATATAGAAACAAACTTTGACGCATAAATTGTACTTTCGAATAACAATTTGGAAGTTGCTTGTTTTGACACTGTCACCCTCGTAAAATATTATATTCGGCTCATTTAGTTATATCAAATTATAACTTCTGGTTCACTGACATAAGGGCGACATTTGATTGCCCTCTCGTATATCGATGTAAAATACTAAAATTTGCAGCTTAAGGTACTTAACTGACTAAGAGTTAGTTATAAACGCGATTTTTTTAAGTCATGAAAAACACTATAACGATTCCGACGAATTGATACTATGATAATCGGTGATCATACATTGTATAATCACCGATTACTCGAAGACGCCAGAACCGATTTGAATTTTTTTTGTTTGATAGGGTTTACTTTCCATTTGGTCCCATTGTGATAATGTTAGGATCTGAATATGGAATACTGGAGAAATTGAGGTGAACGTTCAAATATTATACGAACAACTAGTACTTTTGTTAGTGTTTTTAAAAAGTATTTAAAAACACTACAATTCAAAGAAGATCTGGTGTCGAGCCGACGTACAGACGAGGGAACTCCTCATCGATTTACAGCAGTTACCTTGTGCTTGGACTTAATTAATTTGTATCGATGAGAACTTTACACCTAGATTAGATGTGACTGTCATTAGGGGTGTGGTGATGGATACGAGGGATTTTTAAGGGAACTCCTCAACGGTTTACATTAGTTATCTTGTGATTGGGCTTGATCAGATCAAAAACAAAAACAAGATCAGTTAAAAATGGCGGTAAGTAATATTTTTTGTGTTTTTATTTCTTTTTTTGATATTTTTTAGCCGCGAGAACGACTTTGGCCCATGGCTCACGATGCTCATCCTGCCTGCCATATACGTGAATGTTGACGCACGATGCGGCGGCGACTGGTCGTACGTGGACACCAGCGCGACAATCGCGACGGTCCGAGCGCATTTTTTATCCGCACAGTGTGCCGGTTGCCTAATGTAATTTATTAGTTTACACAAGTTTGAGTGCAAAAGCGTGATAAGTTATAATGACAACTATAGGCTTTTGTGGCGATAATTAGGCTGTTCATTTAACTTTATTAATCTTCCTCACTATGGGAATATTAATTAATTATTCTTAGAAAGTGCCTACAAAAGTGGATACTACAGTTACGTATTGGATCCAAATATTTTCAAGGTATTCCAAATACATTGATTTGTTACAATGTAAGTTTATTTAATATAAATATTTAAACCTGAAGGTGTCACAATTTATACTTTTAGTTTTATTAGGTAGTATCTGCTTAAAAATTAAAAATGTATTTCGATATTGTCTTTCATTTCTGAAAAATATTTTGTTTTTATAAATTATGTAGAAAAAAAAATATTACTACTCTTATGTGCATGATGTACAACCGTTTTGTATATATATGGTTTATCCACTCATAGGACGTTATATCCACTGTTCATAATGAACTTTTGCAAAACAATGCCTACTTCTATTATATTGTATTCAATTTTAATATTTTATACAGGCTTGTTACATAGCTGTAGGTAGCCCGTGTCCCATATGTGTCGCAGTCAACTTTTTATTCACTTTGGCCGCTGTAATGTATGCGGGTAAAGGATAATTTGCTAAGGCGTAGATTAGAATATCACAGAGAATGCAAAAAGTTTAAAAGACTTATTTTTTAGAAATATGTGAAAAATAAAAAAAATATTCACTAGTGGACCCCCGCGGTTTTACCTACGTATTTTCAGTTCCTGTTTGTATACGGGGATAAAATGTATGTAACTTGCTTGATGTAGCGTTACATTGAAATAATTTTTATAGCACATTTTTGGTGAATTTTTAAACAAATAAATATGTCCTCTCCTCCTTGGCTATGGCTATATTAGCCATAGACAAAACTCGCGGTAAAAGGATACAGTCACTTTTTTTTCTATACCACGCTTAAAAGCAAAGAATTAACATTTGTGACCAAATGCAGATCCCTAACTGTCGACTGTTATTCCTATACTTTCCTTGGCACTGGAAACATCTATGCTTAGAGTTATGAGAGAGTGAGAGTTATTTTAACCAATAAGTAGGCGTCCTCTCCGGACTGCTAAGAATTTCTAGGGAAAGAAAAGGTTTCGCTCCGGACCGTGCTCTCTCGTGCCTGACATTTCCAAACCATTCGGACTGTACAAGGAAATGTTCTATAGTCGTGCATTCAAAGCAGGATGGTCGTGATGGTCATGTTTATTGATGGTATGTTTTACTGCAAAATGCAGAATGTATTGTACAATTTGCAATACACACTTTAAATACATCCTACTGTCTTAATACGTTCGCTGTGACACAAATTTTTCTGTATTTTAATCTGGTGCTGTACGAGGTTTTTTGAAGCTACTGGAATGTCTCTCAAAAAGTTCAAAGTGTTTATTAAACGCAAGTTTTTGAGAAAGGCTTATTATAGTGTCAATGATTATATTAATGATAAAAAAGCTTGGTGTTAATCAGTAATATACGACTGTGTGCTAGTTTTATATAAGTTTGTAAAATGGTGGTAAACAAAAAAAAAACTTTGGCTGAGTTTGTTGTGGGCTCTTCTCGGACCAAGGCGCGTTTGGAACCCACGTAACTTTAGTTTTAAGTTTTCGACTATTATTACGACCATTAGATTAAATTAAATTATGACATAATGTTGACCTTTCAAAAGTGCTTGTTAAGCCTAATTAAAATAAATGAATTTAGACTTTTGACTTTTGACCTCATACAAGAACTTTGTGGTGTGGTACGAGGTCCATCAACCTCTTGAAGACGCTATACGTACGAGGTCAATTGACCTCGTACCGCAGTGAACGTGTTAAGATCCTGAGGTGTATTTTAAACTTTATGTAGGTACCTCTCATTTCGCTGACAATCATATTTACAACTGAAACACAGTGATAAATATTTATATGAACTGCTTATCATTATTTCTATTCAGAGTCTGTTATATCACTACTCTACACAACATACAGTTAAAGAGAAATGGGCGGTTTGCGTCGGGTATCAAGTTGAGATTTCTTTTTTTTTTCATATTAATGTATTCCTGCTTATTTCGGTCGGCGAATATTTTTTTCAATCAGAGCTGTCGTTTCCCTGTTGTTAACTTAACGATATTAATATATTTTTTTTGCTCTGACCCAATATTTTACGATTCCTGTTAAAAAGTTTCCCTTTTTGTTCCAGTAGTTAGCATATGTGTCTTCAAATCATGAAGTCTTATGTTCGAATCCTATCTTGTGTTTCATAATGTAGTAAGTAGATAATAAAAAAAATAAGTAGATTGTTATTTTTTTCAATATTGATATTTTTTAGTTCGATTTTTCTCAGAACATAAACATCAATCAAATTAAGTATTACATAACTAACAAACGTGGTTTTGCCTTATTTATTACAAGCTGACACCGCGCGGTTTCACCCGCGTGGTTCCCGTTCCCGCAAGAATACTGGGATAATATGTAGCCTTTCTCGATTAATGGGTTATTTAACGCTGAAATAATTTTTTAAATCAGAGCAGTAGTTTCTGAGATTAGCGCGTTCAAGCAAACAAATAAACAAACTCTTCAGTTTTTTTAATATTAGTATAGACTAGCTGACGACGCGCAGTTTAACCCTCGTGGTTACCACGTCACGTGGAGTACGGGAAAAATATATAGTCTATAGCCTTCGAGATAAATGAAAGAATTTTTCAAATCGGACCAATAGTTACTGAGATTAGCGCGTTCAAGCAAACAAACTCATCAGCTTTATTATTAGTATAGATTTCTTGGGACAAAAATATTTAGTGGTGGACCACTCTTTATCACTCTTCGGTATTAAAAATAGATTTGCACACAAAACTTCATAACCGTTTCAGAGGAGTTAGGTAACAAACACCGTGACATGAGAATTTTTATATATTAGATAACATGCTTTTGGTAGGTAATTATACTAACAAAATCTTTAGGTACAGGGGTTTTAATAGTCAGGTTTACCATTAAATACCTGATCATAATTTAAACTAACCGTGAATTGGTAAATAACTCTCCTCAATTTCATAACTAATATCGGAATTCATTTGCACATAAACTCGATTGAAATAGGCGATACCTAATTTTGGGAACACCGAATATATCGAGCGCAAATTTCATCCGATGTATCGTCGTTGTACATCGAAACAATAACCAAAGTACAAGGAGATTTAATTTGTAGAACGGATATTGAAAAGAAGACTTGCGTGTCTCAAAGAGCATACGTTAAGCCTATCTTACAGAGATTTATCTTCTCGTCTATCGTATTAAGTAGGTACTGTCGGGTTTTGAGAGTTAGGGAATCGAAAGTGTACTTGTGTTTCCGCACACAATTGTGCACTTTAAGAAAATAGTCGCCACACGAATAAAATTGCCTTATTATTATTTTTTATTAAAAGTATTCATTAAAAGTACTTGATATTATCTAGTATTTTTTACTTTATTTTATTATTTACATTATTTAATTGCTAATTTCGCATGTTAAAAATATGCGTTACATTTACAGGTAATTATTTTAAATTAAAACGTGTCGTATCTTCCCATAATGTCGATATAATGTCGTACTTTTTCCATAATTTTGCGTTTACCTAGGAATCTTGTCTGGCAAAAAAAAACTATTTCTCTTCAGTAAAAATTGACGTAAAAGATCACTGACAAAATACCCTCAACGCTCGTTTCCGACACCGGAGCAAATTCGAGAGATGTTGACTCGAAAATATTCAATTGGAAATATTGTGAGGTTTCCGCGGAAAATAGCGAAATAAATTTGTTTACGTTTCTCCCATCTATCACTATATCAACGTCTTCAATATCACTGGCAATATCTGATATGAATTGCTGATATGCGGTAATGAAAATGCACGTCAAGCGTACATAAATATTTACGATATTTACATAATATTAATTCTGCGATATTGCGTCGAAAGTCGTATGCAAATCCTTTGTAGTGTCACACAAAATAATAATACTCTGATTAATGACCAATGTATTTATTTATTTGAACAAATTCAAAATCGTATCATGTAAATAGTTGGGATTTTTTATGTTGACTTTGTAGATTTGGTGAGCTTATTAATTTGTGCGTTTGTTGAACATTGTTTTATACTACTAGAGTTGCCAGGTTTTGTTGAAAATATTACCTGTTGGCTGCTATTTACATTATCGGATTTATTTAAACTTTTTTACCCGACTTCAAAAAAAGGAGGAGGTTATCAATTCGTCGGAAACTTTTTTATATCACATCGATGGACGTCTACTGTCTTTTATAGTAACTTCGAAACACCGCATTTTCATAAATATTCCTGTTCCCCTATATGTCGGCAAATACTGTGTTAGGAGAGACGACAAGGACATACGACGACAGTCCATAGGTCGGGATCGAAACAGGACCTTGACCCGGGATGAGTCCGACCTTTTTACCGTTGAGCTATTAAGGCTTCATTGCTATACATTACGCGACTCTTTATAATGGTGATAAAGTTCACTTATTATGACATTCTATATTACACGCAAAGGTAGGGTTAATAAACATTATTTGGCTACCCAAATCTCTATAATATGTAAAATGTATATGTTACGGTTAAGGGTTAAAGGTTTCATTATAATACCGACCAACATACCTTCACGGACTTTGAAGTTTCGGATTAATTCAATTCTTATTTTATTTAGTTCACTTATTACAGAACGAAAGCTTGTGACCGTCACACATACCTTATTTTATAAAGGATAAAAGTTTTTCAACAGCTGCTAGCATAGGTAGGCATTATGGAATTAGCACAGTGCCTTTGGAAGTTAACATGTTTGAAGTATCCTCCACCAAAGTGTAAAACGATTTGACATTTTCTACGGAACATCATGACTTATCCCGTCTCCGATCGCCAAGCTCTTAGCTTTGTAGTATTCCTTCGCTAGATGCCCATAAAGATCTATAGCGGTATTTTTACAGGGTTGCCCTGATGCTAAATGGTTGGCAATTGGGGACAAGATCTGTCATAATATTATGACGAGAAAAATATTAAAAATATTACTCTTTGTACGTATATATTTGACGATTGTAGGTGACCTTTGAAACTTACTAGCATCCAAAGCCAGCGCAATTCAAACTCTCTTGATTGTTCCATTGCAATATTTTCTCGTTTTGAGATATCGTAGTGAACATCTAAAGCGCTCTCACTTCTATAAATCCCTTTTCCATCCCAAGAATACCATTCTCAAACTCTGTTTCTCCGTTTCTCGGCCTTTCCACGTAACATTTATGTACACATTATTGTTTGTAAAGATGATTTAGTCATGATTTTATGATGAATCACTTCTATAGATTGTTCTGGATGGTTCAGAACGGACGACCGTTAGATACGGAACGAGCGCCTCTCGGAGTCGGGTGACATATTGTGGAAACTGCACTCGAATAAATCATTGTTCTTGATACAACGAGCTACGATCATCTGTTATAGATGCGACAATTTTAAAGAATTTTAATACTAGTTGTAAAAGAGTCTGTATAAGAAAGTACTACGACTATGATTAATCCTGCCACAAACAACATTGCTGTGTTTTCCTCTGGTTGCCGGTGATACTGCAGATTCATAAAACAATAACACTAGATTTTGGGTAATTGTTGCTTGATGCTGCTTTGTTAAAGGCAGACAGGTTGTCCTTTAAAAAGCACGACATACCCTACAGAGTGATATTAAGTTACATTGATTTTTCTGCAAAATACTAAAATTCCTACTACCACCATGTTTTGGAAAATTACATGCGTTAATTTTCTACTCGGAAATTATTTTTAAATACTTGTTTCACTTTTGAAATATTAATTTTTTCTACTACTAAATAAGATTTTAAAAAAACAGGGCTATTTTTTCATATTATACGATTTTTTTTGTGTAGGTACTTTGAACAATTGAATTTGAATTTAATCACAATGAAAAAATATACCAAGCAATGTTGTACATCTAGCTACGTTAACTTTATTAAGGATTTCAAAAATGTAAGCCATTAGTACATTGTTTTGAAAAACTTTTTCATAATTGTTATTTTCGCTCCTAAGGGGGTCGATAATGTAAAAATCGTTATTTATTAATATTTGTTCCAGTAACTTGAATAACAAAAGAATCTACATTAAATCTTATGATAATCAGTTGAAATAACAAATGTTCAAAGAAATCGTAATAAAAAGACAAGTAAGTATTACAAATAATCGCGAAACATCAATCAATCGATGTGAATCATAAACATGTTTCATTATTTTAGTTAAATATTTGGTATTCGAATGTCAAGTAAGATTCAAAATTCACGTTAGTCAATGTAAAAACAAGCCCTTCTATTTTTCATACATCCTTGTCTCTAATAGCTCAGCCTATGTGCTCGAGTATATTTATACAAAGGATAGCGAGGCTGCCTGTGATCCATTCTTTCATGAATTATGGCCCACTGGAGGAAAATATGAGAAAATATGTTCCTACTCGCAGTATTTCGTCTCACCTTTCTGTGGAACAAGATAACAGGCTGCGTAATTTTGTGTCGGCGAAATTAGTAATACTGAGGCGTAGACGGAATTTTTCACAATAACTTTGAAGGTATATTGAGATGATGCTGATGGTATGCTTGAAATAATTTTAGCAAAGTTATGAGGTTATTTTCGAGAGAATTTGATTTGGAAACACTATTGGGCTGATTTTTTGGACGAGCTTTATAACTTTATAAGGTTCAAATCCCAGGTCAGGTCAGAAGAGTTAAAATTATATTTTTTTTGACGGCCTCCGTGGCGCAGTGGTATGCGCGGTGTATTTACAAGACGGAGGTCCTGGGTTCGATTCCCGGCTTGTCCGATTGAGGTTATCTTAATTTGTACAGCTCTGGCTGGTGGGCCGAGGCTAGTTACCACCCTACCCGCAAAGACGTACCGCCAAGCAATTTTCATCCTAACGAGTTAGCCCGCTTCCATCTTAGATTGCATCATCATTTACCATCAGATGGGATTGTAGTAAAGGGCTAACTTGTAAAGAATTAAAAAAAAATGGCTTTGTTCTGGTCTGAAGATAGCATGGCCCGACAAACCTCAGAGACCTCATAAAATGAGGTGAGAACATGAAAATAGGTAACCTTAGATGGAAGCGGGCTAACTTGTGTTAGGATGAAAATCCACATCTCTTTTGGTCTTTACACGACATCGTACCAAAACGCTAAATCTCCGGACCTTCGTTTTGTAAATCCAACGCGCATACTTGCGCCACCGAAGCTGTCAAACATAACTTAATAAGAGTCGTTGGTACAATATGCTTTATTATCTTAGTTCACTATTGTTATCGCCCCCTATTGCTAGGTGAGCTCATAACGCAGCCCCAGGATAGCCTTGTTAACTTGTTATAACGGTAATAGCCCCGGTACATGGTTTCGTATTTTATTCTATTGTATTCTGCACCTTTTCTTGAAAATGCTCCCAATAAAAACATTTCCATTTTTACGAAATTCTAAGTTTATACACTATAGCTATTAAAAGTTGTAAAACACATTTAAGTTTAGATTGAACGATTACTACGTATTTCTAAATGACAAAACTGCTTTGAAGTTATATTATGTATACTCCAAAGCAGCTTTGTCACTAAGAAATTCGTAGTAATTGTCTCATTAAATTTTACATAGTTTCAGATGTTTGTTGGTGAAAAGTCAGACATTACATAGTAAACAAAATTAGACACATCTAAAACTCAACCGAAAGTTAACTAATAGAAAATCTAGTTACTGGTACAACTGAAATACACAACAGAAGAACATAAACTTTCTCATTCAAATCATTTACAAAATTCCTGTTAATATTATGGGTATTATGCTACAAACGAAACAACTATATATACCTATTAACTGATAATAAATAACGGCTAAAACTCACGTGATATAAGGTATGTATGCCCGACTAGTTTCGAACCCATTCGGGGCCCTTAGTCATGAGCTGGTTCTTACAACAGGCACGATCCAAACTTTGAAGCGGCGGCGCGGCGCGCAACCGCACGCATCGCGCGTTGGGTGAGGGATTGAGTGGTGGGGAGTGAAGGATCCGTTACACTCTCGACAGTTCATTAATGTCATCTTCCTTAGACTCATCTTCTTGTAAGCAAACCGAACTAGCACTATCTACCTACTCGTACACGGTCCATTGCTTTACTGTTCTTATAATATTCTCAAGCTCATAGAGAGAGAATCAAAAGACTACCCCAAAGCTGTATAGAAGGGAATAATCTACATCATAAACAGTTGTCCGCAATGGCTGAGTTGAACACAATGAAAGTTTTATAATAAATCATGGCAGCTTGCGGACTCGGCTTAGCGTCCTCAATCACACAGAAACGTAATCGATGTTGCTTTTTACATTATTTAGTACCAGAAAGCAGAAACTAATATTTCTCTGCTTTCTGGTAGAACCTTATGCTCTTAAGTAGCGATTAATAAATAGCGGACAAGGAAATACTTGTCATCATTTATACTTATCGGGTTAAACGAATTTGTCTAATTAATTTAGTCAGTTCTGGTTGCATTCGTTAGTTTTTCGCCGAAATAAATGTTCTATTCATTTCGTAGAATAATTGTTTATTATACTTTAATACTACCGTAATACGTACATACGTACAATTATAAAGTATTGAACCATACAATACAGAACTATGTACTTACTCTTTAACCATAGTACCTAATTATTGATATCATTCAAATGAGTCGAAGCAAGTCTGTAAGTAAGTAGGTAGGCCTTGCAGAAGGCTGTATGTAATCTGATTCTGAGTCACAGTTACTATGATTGATTACTATGATGTGATTTTTGTAAAATTTTGTTATTTTGTTTTTGGTGTAATAAAGTGTTTTTATTATTATTATTATGATCTGGGTAGCGATTCCGCTATTTAACACTCGTCGATGAACTAATCGCCTAAAACAAGTCTTATTCGAATTTGAACTTCATTTGTATAGGATTAAAATTAAAGTGTCACTGTCACAGCGATGTAACTTTACAGAATGCAGGTGCTGGTGTTTATCAATTATTGATTTTAAGTTTTACTGACTGACTTATGAATAAAAATTACGTAGAGCCCAATTACAGTAAAAGCAAACTAAGCGGAAAATAGTAAATACGGTAACAAAAATAAATCATAATTTGAAAAGAAACTGTAGTAAAAAACCATATTGATACAGATTCAACGGAGCTGCAACCAGTAGTAAGTACTTACTTACTTACCATTTAGTACTACAAGTTACTTAATTTTGTTCAAAAACACTGGTTTTCCCGCATACAAAAGTTACGCTACTGTGTAACAGGTGGTAACCAAAAATGAGTGAAATGATCCCTTTTGTCCGCAAAATTATCCGCGAGTCTGTTCGCTTCTCTTCCACAAAACTAAACCCATTTAGATAAAGTCTTTGTAGACAAATAACAATTTTCTGACTACTTTTGTCTACATATTCAATGATAACTAAGTTTTGAGTAAATTAAATTATCATATCTGTTTTTGTACGACTATAACACGACACTAAGATTTATTTTGTTCTTTTTTAAACTAGACACAAAAAATTAAAAATACAATTGGTATGTATTATTATACATCGGGTTGGTTTGTGCACTATATTAGGCCAATTTGTATTAATTGGCCCGATATTTAGCTTCTCGATTATTGAAAGGCAATTAATAATTTATTGTACTCGACGTAATTTGTGCGGTGATTAAATTTGTTTTTAATTAGCGAAACTGGTTTAAACAGCTAAATTCAATGTTTATACAAATTTTAATTCATATAATTGGTAATATCCTTGTTTTAATTATTGTCTTTTGTTTTGACACATAATTTAACTTGAATAAAGTGATTTGTAAACACTTCAACAAATATAAATTTTTTGAAGTCTTAGGTTCTTATAATCTAATGCATTACTTTTAGAGTCTGCTACTACTTCTTTTTTATTCTTTACAAGTTAGCCCTTGACTACAATCTCACCTGATGGTAAGTGATGATGCAGTCTAAGATGGAAGTGGGCTAACTTGTTAGAAGGAGGATGAAAATCCACACTCCTTTCGGTTTCTACACGACATCGTACCGGAACGCTAAATTGCTTGGCGGTACTTCTTTGCCGGTAGGGTGGTAACTAGCCACGACCGAAGCCTCCCACCAGCCAGACCTGGACTAATTAAGAAAATTTCAATCTGCCCAGCTGGGGATTGAACCCAGGACCTCCGTTTTGTAAATCCAACGCGCATACCACAGCGCTACGGGGGCGTCAAACTTATCAAAATTTAAAAAATACGAAATCAAAAATCAAAAATCGGAAATAAATTGCAAAATCCCCTATTTATATCATCCAGAAATTGCTCTCGGCACCCAATTTTAATAAAGCGCCGTGTACACTGTACAAATGGCACGGAATTAATTTAGAGCCGACCGCCTTCCTGTCTATCGATAGTCCAATAAGTTTGGGGTACGGGTTTTTAATTAAATCTAGTCTGATATATTGGTCCGGGCTTCGGTTGTGTAAGAAATTACGTGATATCAATTGGGAATTTACCTCGCTGTTTCCTTTGTAACGGTTTGTAGAGGAAATGTTGTTATTTTTATTGTTATTAGTTGTGATTTCCCTCGTGCAGGTTTCTTTTCTGTGGGATCGTTTTGGTGAATAGTAGCTTACGTTTAAACGCAAAGTTTAGGAGGATGGAAATGTTTGCAAATAAATATATATTGCATTATTAAATAAAGAATAATATACTTATAATAGTTCAGCCATTCTTGAGTTATAAATGGTCTCAGTAATTTATATAAGTTTAATTATTGTGATATAAATTAAAAATCTTGATAATGTTCAATGATTTACAAACGTGCCACTAAATTCGACCAAAGTCAAAATTAATAATTCAGTCAAAGATTTTTCTAAGGCCTCTAGCGAAAGGTTGCCACGGGCTCTAGTGACTGGGAAATGAATAAAAGTATTAAAATAATATAAAGTTATAAATCAATGTTTTACTACATAACACCATCACCAGTAACACCTTCGGACTATAAATGAATATTGGGAATTTATCAAAAAAAAGACAAGCTGAATAATAGCCTAAACCAGGATCCAAAACCAGGGTCTCATGATCCAAAGCTTCATACAGTAACATCTGAGCCAACGACGCAGTTCGATATGCCTAGTATTATTCTGTTATCAAGGCTGCAAACATGTCTTGTCGTATTGAACCAACTACTCAGCCAGTTATAAATTTGACATGAACTATACCACCAGTTATAGTGCCCCCTCCTCTCTCTGTTCCTCCATTGCTAAGATGTTATAGCTCAATAATTTCACTTCTAAGTACACAACTCCAACCGTTGATGATTATAAGACCGTAAGAGTTAATCAAACTTTAGCTGTGTTTAGTCATTTGTATTGCCAATCTCAGGAAAAGAGCCCCTACTATTTGTGTTTAGTAAATAAATGCGAAAGCGAATTTGTTACTTACGCTTCTAAGGTTCAACTATTAAAATATCAGTAGCTATTAAAGGAAAGCTTCTACAAATAAAAAAAACCGCAATTCGCTAGAAAATATTTTAAAATATATATTTATCATTTTTTATAATAGAATAGTTTATATGCACAGTGTAGGTAGTTTTTATATCTTAGAAAAGAGTTTTATGGCATAAAAGTGCTCACCATTTTATGAATAAAATTAACTTTGTAAGATAAAATATTATATTAAAAAACATTTAATTCATTCGTTTTAATAATTTTGACAATAAATGACAACCATGTAATACTGCCTGTTTTTGGTGCATTTGCCTAAAAATATTATCGTGCAAAAATGACAAACGTATCAAAATGTGGAAACAGTCAAAGACGCACACTTTCTGAAATTCATTTTCAGAAAGTGTGTTTGAAGTGTGTTTCCTCGCAAATGTGCTATAAAACGTCGTATGACATACGTGCGCTTTTATAATTACAGCCTCTGCTTCCTTACTATAGCTCTGCCCAACGGCTCGTACTTGCAATATCGCCTCGGCTGTAATTTTTAACTTACCGCACTTACATCATCATCTCAAACGGTGAAGGAAAAACATCGTGAGGAAACCTGCACACCAGAAAATTTCTTAATTCTCTGCGTGTGTGAAGTCTGCTAATCCGCATTGGGCCAGCGTGGTGGACTATTGGCCTAACCCCTCTCATTCTGAGAGGAGACTCGAGCTCAGCAGTGAGCCGTATATGGGTTGATAACGACGACGACGACTTACATCATAATGTACTATTATGAACTCGCAGTAACTAGAACCAATAGTAGTTGATAGTCGAGCAACAACGCGATCGCAACTGCTGCAAACTTTTCGAATCAGACGCGAAACATTGCCACCATGTTCCCACAATCTTTTGATGTATCGATGAAACTATTGTTATTACAGCACATTACTGCGCCGTGCTCCTATGTTCGGGGTGGTAAATCAATTTTAGTTTTAGTTCATGTGTGGGAGAAGTTTGTGACAGAGTTGCTACGTTGTTTAAATTTCGAACACATAATAAAACTAATAGTGTACTCTCTTGACACTGCAATTGTAATCACTATACTGTAGATTCTATTACCAAGTATTGGCGTAAAAAAGGTTTTTAACTACAGTAGGCATTATACGTACAAGTTGGCCAAAATGGAAATATGGATCTCCAATCATCATTCTTCATTAACAACCTTTAATCGGATTATATAATGATTTATTTATTTTGCTATCATCCGTTTCACTTTGCAATTGCACGTTGTAGACTCAACATCTCCTGAGGATGCTCCGGTTTCGGGGTGAAACGTACGTAGAGAGTATTTTGTCGGACCTGGGTGACGTTGTCGCATGGATTCGTCGACTTTTCATGGATGATAGCAAAATAAATAAATCATTATATAATCATGATGAACTTCCGCAAAGTAACGCCTGCTTCTATCCAATACCTTTAATCGGCTCACTGTTGAACACGAATCTCCTCTCAGGGTGAGAAGGGTTAGGCCTTAGTCCACCACGCTGGCCAAATGTAGATTGTCAGGTTTCAGGTTTGCAGATTAATAATTTTACTATTTTCTTAGATACCATAAACAAGATAGCCAAGAAATACAAGATCACCTCCAATACTGGACAAAAAAAATAGGTTCGTTAGATTCTATTAAAAGAAACTTCTACCAGATCTTCTATGAATTAATCACTAAACTACATTTTTTTTTAGATTTAAGACAATCATTTTGGTTCTTATTTTACTTGCGTACATAATATAGTAAAATGAAAATTACAAAAAAACAAGTGACATTCCTTTGCATAAAAAGCGGGTCAGTACTGCTGTCTGGAGAACCGCCAACCGAAGGCTAACCGGGTAGTTCTTATGTCAAGTCTACTATTGAAACTGATATAAAGAGGACAAAGATATTCGGTTCTATAACCCATTGTGCATGGCTCTTTAAATTGTTGGTTTTGGTCTTTCTCGTTTTATCTTAAACCACAGAATCCTACTAATATTATAAACGCGTAAGTTTGTACGGATGTTTGGATGTTTGTTATTCCTTAACGCCGCTACTACTGAAGCGATTTGGCTAAAATTTGGAATGGAAATAGATTTTACTCTGGATTAACACATAGGCTACTTTTTATCCTGAAAAAATCCATGGTTTCCCGAGATTTGCGAAAACTGATGATTTTGATGATATGAATGTTTGTTACTCTTTCAAGCTCGACTACTGAACCTGATTCACTGAAATTTTGTAATGAGATATTATAGCATGGATTAATATATAGACTACTTTTTATTTCGGAAAAATGCATGGTTCTCGAGGGCTTTGTCGACTAAATTCCACGCAGACTTTCTTTTTTTTATGTGAACAGTTTTTAAAATATTTAAAAACATAAGACGCCTTTTTTTTGATAAATATTGAAAATTACTGATTCAACGCTTCGTGTCGTGCTGACTCGAGAATGTATTAGTTTTGAATTTTGTATTTGGAGCGGCTACGACACCGTCGTGCTCCGTGCACTCAATCTGTTTAGTCTGTGTCTTAAACAATAAAGAGTTATTTTTTATTTCTAAGTCACCTTGTGGTAAATCACTTATTTATTTATTTACTCTCATAAGGTACACCACAAATAAATAATTTAAAAAATCAAGGTTAGGTAAATTAGTTAAAAGTAAGATTTTAAAAAATCAAAATAAAAATTTATTTCTTTTAAGTAGATTTACAAGCACTTTTGAAATATCAAGTTTAACTATTTGTAAAGACTCTACCACCGGTTTAGAAGACAGAAAGATAGGCGATAGCTTTGTTTGTGGTCCTCAAATTGAGAATAACGGTTGTGAGTTTTTATAGTCATGCAATTATTTGTTCTTAATTGCTTTACACAGCATTACTAATATGTTAGTATCTTCGGTTTACCTATATCAATGTTAGCTGGAGGAAGAAATTTAAATTTTTATACCAGTCTGTTGTCTGCCAGGAGGCCAACTTACAAGATATTGCGATGGTTAAAATGGGTAACATTTATTTATTAACCTACTTTGTAGACTAGTATTCAACTGAAAAGTAAAAAAAGTTCATCTAAACTTCACTTATAGCCGTTTAAATTTTTTTAATGGATCAACTATTTTATTTGAGTTTCTATAACAAGACTCCTAAGACTGTGATGTACCTGCAAATGCATAGCTTTAAGCAATGTGTTAAAAACATTTACTAAGTCGAGGGTACTGCAACATTGATGAGTTCCTTAATGATAAAGATGCTTAGAAACCGTTGGATCACCTTCCCACCTTCACACAGGAAGTAAAACTATAAGAAATTGTAATGTTGTCATCAATTACAAATTATAATATTGTATGACTTTTTTTTAAAGAGCAACTGTTGAGTTTTTTTCAGGTTTTTTTGTCAGCAGAACCTGCCTTCCGAACCGGTGGTAGAATCTTTACAAAAAGTCAACAGACGTATCAAAAGTGCTTGTAAACTGAGCCTACTTGAAATAATTGAGTCTACAAGTAATTTGATACACATTGCTTAGATCTGTAGTGCCTTTCCAGCTTCTGTTTTCACCAACCACCTCCAAAAAATCTAGCTAGTTATGGAGTAGACACTGGGTTCATAGTATTTACTCAAGTGTTTTTGATTCTTAATAAATCAGAATAAAAAAAACTGTCTAACTCACTCTTTGAGCCGCAGGGCGTGTTTAAATACATTAAAAGATCATAGCCCAGTGGATATGACCTCTGCCTCCGATTTCGCAGGGCGTAGGTTTGAATCCGGCTTAAGCTACAACTTTTCAGCTGTGCATTTTAAGAAATTAAATGTCACGTGTCTCAAACGGTGAAGGAGAACATCGTGAGGAAACCTGCAAATAAGAGAATTTTCTTAATTCTCTGCGTCTGTAAAGTCTGCCAATCCGCTTTGAGCAAGCGTGGTGACTATAGGCCTTACCCAGTGAGCCGAATATGGATTGATAGTGATGATGATGATGATTATTTCGTAAACTATATATTCTGTTCTATCACCACAAAAAAAAAACGATGAAGATGATAATGGTGATGAACATAGCTAAATAATGGAACGTACTAGTGCAAGGAAATATCAACAAATCTCCCAAGAGACCGTCTTGCAAATTTACCAGAACAATAGAGTGGAAGGAAAATTTAAATTTCTTCCCTCTCTCTATACGACTCCGGAGTCTGGACGCGTTAAAGATATCGGGCCAGTCTCCGCTTGGCGACTCTCCAGGAAGCAATCTTGTTTGACGTTTTATAGCTTCGTGTGTACGGCCACGAGTTGGGCACTTAGTGGTACTAAAACTTAATATTATTATACTAATATTTGTTTCAGGGGTTTGGTTCCAAACTCACATCTCTGACTTGACGGATTATGCGTTGAAAGCCATAAAATGTCGCTTGTTCAAACGGTGATGTGAAAACTCCGTAAGAATCCATACTAATATTATAAATGTGAAGTCTTTCTGTTTGTTATTTGTTTACAGCTGAACCGATTTTGATACAATTATGGTCAAATTTAAATTAAAATTTTGATTAACTTTAAGCAGAATTAGTTCAAGTCAGGCTACGTTGATTAGAAAATTCAAAAACGAGATTTTGACGGCCTCCGTGGCGCAGTGGTATGCGCGGTGGATTTACAAGACGGAGGTCCTGGGTTCGATACCCGGCTGGGCAGATTGAGATTTTCTTAATGGTCCAGGTCTGGCTGGTGGGAAGCTTCGGCCGTGGCTAGTTACCACCCTACCGGCAAAGATGTACCGCCAAGCGATTTAGCGTTCCGGTACGATGCCGTGTGGAAATCGAAAGAAGTGTGGATTTTCATCCTCCTCCTAACAAGTTAGCCCGCTTCCATCTTAGACTGCATTATCACTTACCATCAGGTGAGATTGTAGTCAAGGGCTAACTTGTTAAAAAAAAAAATTAAAAAGTAAGGAGGGTTTCTAGCGCGCTTTTGTATATAAATAAATGGGACCTTGGAAAGAACATTGGCTACTTGTTTAACCAGGGTAAAAGAAGACAGGTTAGATGAAATATGGGTTAAAAGTTTGTATACAATTTTGTTATGTTAACTGTCATTGAAATGTAAAATGTAATGACATTAAAAAAGGATGGAAGCTGCTTTTTTGGTACTTCGCTTGTTTGTTCAATTATTATCCACAGTAAAATCGCATGAGAAATAACTTTTTCCAGAAATTTTTAATGAAAATGTAATAAGTAATTTAATGAAAAAGAGTTTTTAATAAAAACTTAAACCATTTCAAGCCAAACCACCCGTACCAAAGTTCGCTCTACGTGACAATGTCGTGGCCCAAATGTAAAAGTAGGGCTTCTCATATTAATTCAGGTTAATGCGCATTTGCTTATGGTATATGAAATAGATGCTATACCTTTATGTGTATTTAGTACTCAGATTGCTTACGCCTTTTTATGGCTGCCACAATATTATGGGGTGATAAATATATCCCACATGTTTTCTTTATTATAAGACGTTTCTCCATAACATTGGATTTGTGACTATTATGTAACTATGTGCTAGTTTAAAAATATAGCCTGTGATGGCCATACCTTCTGAGCTGCCAGTTGAATAACGAACGATTGTCTGAACCCTGGATACCTTCCTTCCAAAGCCACCATGGTCCAAGCATTGACGGCCTCCGTGACGCAGTGGTATGCGCGGTGGATTTACAAAACGGTGGTCCTGGGTTCGATCCTCGGCTGGGTAGATGGAGTTTTTCTTAACTGATCCAGGTCTGGCTGGTGGGAGGCTTCGGCCGTGACTAGTTACTACCACCACCCTGGGGATATATTTACCACCCTACCGGCAAAGACGTACCGCCAAGCGATTTAGCGTTCCGGTACGATGCCGTGTAGAAACCGAAAGGAGTGTGGATTTGCATCCTCTGCATAACAAGTTAGTCCGCTTCCATCTTAGACTACATCATCACTCACCATCAAGTGAGATTGTAGTCAAGGACTAACTTGTAAAGAATTAAAAAAAAGCTCCATAATTGGCTACCGCACTTACCTATGGTAGGAGCATGAGCTGACAAACTTTCAGTCTTCATAAAAAGAGGTAGCAATCGCAAGCAGTTCTAATTCTTCATTCTTTCTTTCTCTTTGGTTGATCCTTTCAGTTGTTTCATATCTTATGGATAACGTCGAAGCAGCAGTGTGCAATTTCGTATTCGATCCGCGTCATTTAAGACTCGGAGGTTTGCGCTGGGTTTTAGTAGGTATTCTCTGGTCTTCTGGCCGGCGGCGAGTCCCACATACCCGACGGTGCCGTCAAGTATGTGGGACTCGCCACGGACCTTCGAGATGGATGTCTAAATGCCTTTTATATAACACTAGCGGACGCCCGCGACTTCGTCCGCGTAAATTTCGATGTCAACTTTACTACTGCCCCTACCCTACCCTACCCCTAACCTACCACTACCCCAACCCTACCCTACCCAACCCCTACATCTACCCTACCCCTACCCTACCCTACCTTACCCCTACCTCCACCCTACCCCTACCCTATCCCAAACCTACCCCTACCCTACCCCTACCTTACCTACACCCTACCCCCTTCCTACCCCTACCCCCATCCTACCCCTACCCTCCCCGTACCCTATCCCTTTCTTACCCCTATCCCACCCGTACCCCTATCTCACGCCTATCCTACCCCTACCCTACCACTTCCCTATCCTACCCGTACCTCTACCCTACCACTATCCTACCTCTACCCCTACCCTACCACTACCCTAAACCCGGCCCTAAACCTACCCTACCCCTACACTACCCCTACGCTTCCCTACCCGTACCCTACCCTACCCTGTAACTTCTCTATCTGACTCCTACCCTTAGCAAAATCGGTCCAGTCCTTCGAGAGTGGTGGTATGACCAAGAGAAATAGAGACTTCTATGCTAATAATATAAAGAGGTAAAGTTCGTGTGGTTGTAGGAGGTAATCTCTGGATCTACTGGACCGATTTGGAAAATTGTTTTACCAATAGAAAGCTACGTTATTTGCGAGTGTCATAGGCTATGTTTGATCCCCATATTCACACGGAAACGGGAACTACGTAAATGAAAGCGCCGGGCGTCATATAGCGGAATTTCTGCGTCTTTTAGATATTTTGTATTATCTCCGAAACTATTTAAGTAATTAACATACTGTAAAGGGCAAATCTTATCTCCATAATATCCTTGTGATTATTAAATAATTTATTTTAATAAGGATTAAAGTTTAGTTGTATAAATAATGACGTAAACCTGAGTATATAAAATTAATAATTTTTAAAACACAAAAGGTACTATATCTGCTAATATATAGAAGATAGATATATGGTGTCGCGGACTTTTTAGTAGAACTTTTAAAGATACATAAAGTTTCCATACATTAATTTCAATTTTACACAATAGTTAAGGCAGCGCATGCGAATAAGTCTGTTTAAGAGGATTTTCGATCCGACCTGTATGACAAAAACTGTGATAACTCGGCTAATATATATGATACCTATATAAAATATAGCCTATAGCACTCCCTGATAATGTAGCATTCTACTGGTGAAAGAATTTTTAAAATCGGACCAGTAGTTCCGAAGATTACCCCATTTAAAAAATGTGACAAACTTACAAACTTACAAACTTTACCTCTTTATAATATTAGTATAGAGTATAGATTAGTATAGATTAAGTAGGCGTTTACTTTTAATAATTTTAAACCATTACTTTTTCATTTGTTGAAAATAGTATTTCAGTTAAACTTTATTCATGAAATCAAGCAAGCCCACTCCCAAAGTAGCATCATAAAAGTCTTGCCGCCAACAGATTTCCACGGAGACTATAAATAGAGTTAGTAGCCTTTTAAGTTTTTACGACTGTGCTACATTAAGAGAGTTTTGAGACACTTTTGAGCACTTACGAAGGCTTAGGCACACTTTTTCGGCTTTTGTTTTAGGGTTCAAATTTTAGTTTTTTTTATTAAAATCATTAACTAAAATTTCTCGGAGTATTGTACACTTGTGTTAAGTGAAACTAAATTTTACTTAAAAACTACTCCTTTGACACTTCAATTAAACCGACAAGGAAAGATAAGTTTGACTTTGACGGCCGTACAGGGTCAGGCATCACCTCCATATAGGAGATAGGATATGACACTTACACCCACCACGCTGGTCCAGTGCGGGTTGGCGGACTATACGTAAGTTATAAACTTCTCCAGTTGAGTCATTCGACATGTGAGTATCATTTAGTAGAAAGTTAATCGAGTCTGTTAGACATTGTTATTCGGTGTGTTTTTTACATTGCAACTTGTTTATTAGGATAGCCCTTGACTGCAATCTAGGCGCGCTAACTTGGAACGTATACATGTTAGTTCTACTCATACGTCTGATGGTTTATATGAGACGTCATAAAAGTACCAACACTAAATCACTTGGTGGTTCCGTCATTACCGATAGAGTGGTAATTAATCACGGTTGTGGCCTATCACCAAACTAAACCTGAACTGATCAAGGTCTTTTTATCTGACAAAATCCTACTCGAGCTACTCTATCTACTCGAGCTGGAGCTTATTATAACAAAAGCATTAGCACCAGAATTTCTGCACCAGAAACCATAATATTGGAGTTCATTTGAGTCCGTCGTATTAGTTAGCGAAGTCGGTGTTAAAAATTTAAGAAAGGCGGTTAATATTAACGATACTTCCATGTAAGGTGATTTCAATTTAAGTAGTAATACTTATAGCTTTTCGTGACAGGGAAACACTACTGCAATGCTTACTTTTGCATTGCTGCGTTCCACTTTGAAGGTCGTCGGACCTAGTTGTCGGTGTAATTATTTTATGCACATGAGTCTAGTCTTAAAACTTACTCAGGTTGAAGCACACAGGTCTTACCGTCAGGGTAGATCATAATATTATGGTCCGAAAATTATTACTCTAAAAAAATGACAAACGAATTCATCGAAGTAGTTAAATAATAACCCAAAAGATCTTAATACCCAATCTAACTACTGGCAGTTTATGGAAGATAGGTACTTCAATGGAAGGTTAAGTTAAGTTAAGTTAAGTTAAGTTAAGTCTGGCATCAATAACACCAACTCGCAAACATAAAAAAGTAAAAAATAAAACGAATCGTAATCTCTGTTACGGTGGGCAGACAAAGGGTACAATTAGCCACAAAATTACTTGAGCAATTAGTAGCAGCTGCGGCCGGACCAGTGAATTACGGGCCGTTTTAATTTTTTACTATTCTCCGTATTTGACTGTACAACTAAAGGTATTTCACATTGAAGGCGGTTATACGGCGGTGATGATTTTATGTAGCTTTTGCTCGGTAATAACCTCAACGGTTTTAAACACATAATAATACTATTCCTACCATAACATAAACGATACACATCTTGGTAGTGCTTATTTGGTTCTATAATTTTATTATTGGAAAATGTTGACAGCAAAAATAAGATACGGTAAATATTTGAGGAAATATTATATTAGTGTGAATATGCCTTTAACTTCTTACTTAATTCGATTTTGGAATAAAAGAAGATAATAATTATGTTTGAGATTTGGTCGCCATAACTATGAAGTCAGATATTATAGAAAATATGAGTAAAAACCAATGAGAAGTAGAAACAAAAAGTTTTATTAAAAGAATAAAAAAAAAAGGAGAAAAAAGGATTTATTAGGCAGTAAAAGTGGCATATGATTACTGGATGAATAGATACATTGCGACCTTTGCATGATAGTGAAAACTTAACTTCACAATAAAAACGCGCTTATATATTGGAATTTCAACAATTTACTCCATCAATAACAGACGGTCGACGGTCCAGTGGTTAGATTTGGGTTTTTTGATCATGAAGTCCTGCGATCACTATTTGGTCGAGCTACAAAATAATGATCATTCTTTTAGGAAATTCTCAGTAGCAAAAGTTGGGAAGTTGGTGGTTCTGCAACGATCACTATAATATGATGTTGACATCATATTATAGTGATCGTTGCAGAATTAGCAGAGTAGTGGATGTAAGCTTCAAATCCCCCCTCATTTAAGAAGGCTTGGTCCTGTAGAAATCTATCTTAGTAGGTTCATTATGTAGATGATGAATAACGGCGCGGATTTTCGTGTTTAGTATGAAGCTACCTTTAAACAGCAACTGTCAGTTTGACGCTCGGTTAAAGTCGCCCATAGAGACTCCAACAAGCGGTGTGATTTTTAATTATTTCGTCGTTTTTCTTTGCTGTAACATTTATTTCCCACTGGGGGACCCAAAGTTGCTTATTATTCTTACCCTGTTTTGACAGCCTACAGGTTTTTATATGACATAGCAAGAGAGCTGGTGAAAGTTTTGCGGATCCATTTGAGCTACAAAACAGAGCTATAAAAATATGATGAGCTATAAAAATATTCATTTTTCAAGATTCATAGTAAAAGTTACTATGAATCTTTCATAGTAAAAGTAAAATGAATATTTTTTCATAAATAGAATTTAAGAGTTATTTTCTTAAATTAATTCTAACGCCATCTATGTTTATTTTATTTACTCATTATTAGCACTAAAAATATATTTTCAATTTATATAGAAAATTTTTATCAGTGACGATTTTGAATTGATAAAATCAGCTTGAAGAACCATGTGAACTGTTTTATTCCGATTTAATAATATGTAACTGCCACGCGCTCTTTAGCTAATTTTAGATATTTGGTGACATTTTTGATATGGGTCGAATCGTTTCATGATATCGTATTGTTACAACTTTGCCCATGTTTTTCAAACCCATGAACTTTTTAGAAGGCCTTTTATGTGATTGTTATTATGTAACTTTAGAAGGTACAGACAGGTTCGGATGTATAATTACACAAATTATTTAGAATTATATTATATAGTTATTTGAATTAAATAAAAATATATTTTATAGACTACCGAACGATTATCATTCAATCCTTCGTAAGATAAAAATCTCTGCGATCTACGAATCTGGATGAAACATTCTAAGTGTTTAACTAACGGACTTGTAATAAATAATTGACTGATCGAAAAATGGCGATTATTGAAAATCTATATCTATACTTATAATAAGACTGGACGAATTGTACACATTTATTCGCAATTTGATATTTTACTTATACCATTTGTAACTACAAACGTTACCGTGGCATAGAGTACTACTAGCGCCATCTACCCTGTTCATTCTGTACATTGAAGATATTTTAAAAATAAATCGTTGGGGGCATTATATAATCGATACTAAAGTTAAAAAAATTATTTTTCGATTTTTTGTCTGTCTGTCTGTCCGTGTTTTTTTTGTAATTCGGGCATCACGTTGATTGCCTGCGTCGAACTTAATTTGATATTTATATTTGTGCAAATATCAGAGACTAGCCGACGCCCTGCGATTTCACCCACGTAGATCCTGTTCGGAAAATATAGCCTATACGGAGATCATAAAACACTCGCAAAAACGTGGTTTTCTACCGGTAAAATAATTTTCAAAAACGGTTAAATAGACCCAGAGATTACCATCACAAACTTTACCTCTATAAAATATTAGCATACATTAGTCCAGAAAAGATAGGTATGTTTTTTGCTAGCTAGTTAGTGACTTTATATAATAGTTATTTGTTTGTTTAACCAAGCAATAATTAATTTTCTATAACCTAGTATATTAATAGATGATGACGCGTATGCATAGTGCCCGTCACATGGCGTTAGTGGTTCGTTATTTCGTTCAAATTGTTTACCTATCAAAGCTTATGCAAAACACCATTAAAGCGACGCAGCATGCATAATTTGAACATATTAATATTTAACACGGCGGCGGCGCCATCCTACGCGCGAGTTGCTGTGTGCACTTTACGTCGGCTTCACTCGGCTCTCGGAAATTAGGTCACTGCTTCCTAGACTATAATACGTCGCGAACATAATTCAATCTAGCAAGAATTATGATTATCTCTTTGGCATTCATTGTGTATTTGCTTTAAACAATAGGTTGCATGCCCTTAGAGCATTGTAGTATGACTACTGATACTACACACAATACGATTTGTTAATAACAAAAATACTTAGAGACAATTAGATCAACATCTTCACGATTATTAAAATGTTAAAGAATGTTGATTTTAAAAGAGCAACAACCTGATGGTAGGCAGGCAGGAAAGTGCACATATCTGAAAGTTAAAGGTGCATTCCCCGGACCGGATACCTACGCAGTCCGAAGCGATGTCGGATATCATATTCACTGAGTCTTTACGGCCATATAAATAAAATAAAAAAAAGCCTTTTATTTTAAATAAATAGAATTTTGCGAGAGTTACCTACTTTTAAAAATCAGTATGTAACTATTTTTATCGTATTTATTTTAAAAAATCTATATTTTGCTGGAACCCCCCTCAGGTAAAGGCCTTCTCCAAAGATTACGGCTTATCTACTCCTCCTGTCCTACTAATATTATGAACGCGAAAGTTTCTATGGATGTTTGTTTGGATATTTGTTTCTGTCTAACGCCGCAACTACTAGACCGATTTGGCTGAAATTTAAAACGAAGATAGACAATACCCGGGATTATTATTATTTTTTTTTTATTCTTTACAAGATAGCCCTTGACTACAATCTCACCTGATGGAAGCGGGCTAACTTGTTAGGAGGTGGATGAAAATCCACACCCCTTTCGGTTTCTACACGGCATCGTACCGGAACGCTAAATCGCTTGGCGGTACGTCTTTGCCGGTAGGGTGGTAACTAGCCACGGCCGAAGCCTCCCACCAGCCAGACCTTTATACAACCCACCACCTCCCATGGCCCTTTCAACCTCTCGGTAATTTGGGCCGAATCGAGGGAGGGCGAACCCGGTACTTGCTCTTTGCGTGTTCCCGGGACGCCTTCTTGACTCCCTACAAGTTATTTTCTCTTTTCGCTCCTTGTCCCTTGATACTCACTCTCCCCCTTCTGGGGCTGGACGACACACGACGTTGAGATCCGCTTGCCCGCCGCGGTCCATGCATCACCTTCGACCGGTGGTCAACGGTCCAGAGCGCTCCGCCTCGCGTGCCACCGATGCGCGAACTCCCGTAGCTTGCCGAAGTTGACCGCCGAGCTAACGAGATCCTGGTAGTACACCGGTCCCGCCTCTTCTCTGACGATCCCTTCCAACATTGCACTCCGGAGGTCCTCGTACTCGCCGCATTCCCACAGGACATGTTCCACCAGCCAGACCTGGACCAATTAAGAAAACCTCAATCGGTCCAGCCGGGGATCGAACCCAGGACCTCCGTTTTGTAAATACACCGCGCATACCACTGCGCCACGGAGGCCGTCAAATAGATTAGCACATAGGCACCTTTCATCCCGAAAAAAATCCATGGTTTTTGCGAGATGTGCAAAAAACTGAATTCCACGCGAACAAAGTCGCGGGCGTCCGCTAGATTAATATTATTGTCGCTATATTTAGGTAAGCTTTGCCAAATAAATAAACCCAGCGGTGTAGAGTACAGGCCGAGCATTCTAAGCGAAGTAATCTAATAAAGCTTCACTCACATCGAAGGTCGTAAACGAGTGGAGGCGTCGCGACGTTACGGTTTCTAGGGTTCCGTGGCGAACACATTAAAAGAGACTGACCATTTTTCATCCATCGCTGGGCCCAGATATGATGAATGGACCGTTACAATGTCATTTATAGAATAATTATGTCATTTAAAGAATAAAAAGCCTTTTAATTGCTAAATAAATCTTATAATTAGGTACCTTAAGCTATTTTTTTATTATTATTAGTATTTAATGAAGAATAATCAGTTCTAGACAGGTTTTAATTTCAGTTTCATCGACAGTTGTTTAATTAAGATAGCGGCTTAGCTCGACATTATAAAATCAACAAAATACATTTATTTCCAAAACGATTAACTACTCTAAATTCCTTTTATTTTGAGATAAAGCGATAAAAGAGAACTAAAAGAACCATAAGGGATTTGTTTTTTCTTTTGTCTACGCTTTTCCCCTGTTTCTGCAGATAGTTTATAACGTAATAGTATTTAAAATCGTTCAAACTTGCCAAAAAAACGCTTATTTAATTTCTTTAAATTTTAGAAAAAAATTAGAAATTAAATATTACGTGCCTCAATCGGTAAAGGAAAAACATCGTGAGAAAGCCTGCATACCTGAGAATTATCATAGTTCTCTGCATATCATGTTTGCCGATCCGGATTGGGCCAGCATGGTGGACTATTTCGCCTAAACCCTCTTACTCTGAGTTTTAAAATACTTGAATCTTATTAAGCTGTAGGCCATGATCATTATTATTTTATTATCGCGTAAAATAGAGCATGACTTCATACAGTTATTGACGATAGAAACAAATTCCTATAATGCCCGGTCTTCAACAATCTGATAATAAAATATTTTCACGTGTACTTGAAGTTTAATCTTACTTTCAAATCGAAGCGCAAAAGGAAATCTTTATAATTTTGAAAAAGGAAAACTTTTTTTAGGCTTTGAATGTTTTAATAAATTATTATTAAAACATTCAAAGTCTACTGAACCCATCCACTTTAAGTCCGGTACGCACTTAGGTAAAATTATTTATTAGCATAGTATCATAAATTCCGTTCTCTTTAAGTTTAAACACAACTCGCAAGTACGTAAGTAACGCTAAGTGCCGTCTGGGAACGCCGATAAAAGTATTATTCTAGTTCCAATGATATTGTACTGTCAAAGATACAGTTTTATGTTGAAACTTTTTAGGCGCGTTTTTTGGGATAATTATATGGGAGGGCGTGGATTCGAATCCGGTCCGGGGCATGTACCTCCAACTTTTCAGTTGTGTGCATTTTAAGAAATTAAATATCACGTGTCTCAAAAACGGTGAAGGAAAACATCATGAGGAAAGCGGCATACCAGAGAATTTTCTTAATTCTCTGCGTGTGTGACGTCTGCCAATACGCATTGGGCCAGCGTGGTGGACTATTGGCCTAATCCCTCTCATTCTGAGAGGAGACTCGAGCTCAGCAGTATATGGGTTGAGAATGATGATGATGATGATGAATAAGCATGTGAATGTAAGATAACTGCTGTATAGTTTCGAATAAGAATACAACTTTTACTTTTAACGTTTGATCACACACTCACATTTTTATGCGATTAGATTAAGAAACTGTATCATTGTATATGTCAGTCGCCCGCGACTTCACCTGCCCTTAGACCTTTATAACCCTGTCGCAAAATTCGTCCTAAATGAATGTCAAATAACTGCAAACTACCTCGCTACCAAATTTCATGTTTGTACGTCAAGCCGTTTTCGATACTTTCCTTTATTCTTTGACATAATTGAGAAAACCTACAATACTTTAAAGTTGTTTATAAAACTATTAAGTTAGTCCACGTTACAAACCTTTGAGCGTTTCGATGTTAGTCATTAATCAATACGAAAATAATATGTCTAGGTCCTAGGTCTAAAATGTATTACTCGTAACAATTTAAACCATATTTATTGACACAATCGTTCATGTACATTGTGCATTGTACATGCTAATAAGAAGTCCCATGTCCTTACAACCATTGAAGATCCACATGGGTTAAAATATTTATTATTTCACAAATGATTCATTTACTCACTTATGTGAAACTTTCAGGCTAATACAATATATTTTAGTTTGAACGTAAAAGTTATAGAGTAATGTGCGACTAGATGCGGCACGGTGATTTAATTTTAAATCTATATTTCTAATAATTAGTTAATAGTTATTATAGTGGGCTTTCTGGTGTTTCAGAGAGTTTCATGAAGAAGATTTAATAGCCACTGTGTCAGTTTACGACTGAGATCATTGCTATTAAAATTAAACGTCTGTGCAAAGTTTCACGACCCTGCGTCTAAGAGTTGCATTATTATATTTCTACCATTTTAGTTCATTTTGCAAGCAAAAGTTTCCAATTAATAAATTTAAAAAACTCGTTCATCTTTTTTTTTCCATTTAACCCGTGGTACTAAATGCTTATAACAAATCATTACATGTTTTGATCATATAAAGTTTTTTTTTTTAACATTAAGTACCTTAAGGATTTTATTTGAAATTGCCAAGTATCTTTGGTTTTCTATATCAAAATTCTGAGGCGTTTAAATGTTTCCAAGTGTAATGCTCGTTGCGTCTTCGAAAATTCTTTGAGAATTTCAAGCCTTCTTCCTTCAACTTTCATTCGATGTAAAGTGTTTTCTCCTTTTTTTAGCATTTTAACGGCGTAGATATAGATCCGCTCCAGGTCTTTTGTATAATTTCTTTTTTTTTTTTAGGTCGGAGTCGAAAGGTTTATTCATTAATACTTTTTGTAGTAATTGTGTAACGGAACATCCATAACAAAGCTACAATTCGCATGGCAAACGCGCAAGGAACACATGTTTGTATGCGCTGCTACCACCCTTTTAAACCCTAAGGCAAAAACCTAAAAAACCTAAAAAAAATTACAATAAGAAGTACCCACTTCCTAGTAAAAACTGCTAATAATATTTCCTGCTTATTTTTAGGTTTTAAAATCCACTACTAAAAGTTCAAGGTTTTGGTTTGGTTTAAAATATCTTATTCAAATTATAAACATTAATAAAAAAACTTGTTTTTATAAGCCACCATCGAAACATAACTCTAATTAACAACAGACAGTTTTATGTGAAGTTTTACGAAAAGCAATGACTCTACGATCCCTTAGAATTAGCCCTAACGTAAAAGAACGGTTTGCACTCGGATTTTGTGTCCCCATTCCGTGCTATAGCATTCCATTAGAGTGAAGGGAGTTTTAGTGCTATTTTGTGAGTATAGACCAGTTCTGGCCCTGTTTACTATGTCACAACTAAAAAAATAACAATACTTTCAGTGGAAACTGACATATGTTTTAGGTAATACGTGTACTGCTTCGTAGTTAGCCTATGTGGTTGTTGTAGGTACAAGCCTTGAATGGGATTTGTAATATGTAGCTGTTATTTCTTGAGATAACTTCAAAAAATTCTGCAGGGAGTTAGAAAGTTGGTGGCGCTACACTCAGGAGGGCACGTTAATCAGTCGTTCCCAGTTATCATTCAAGTATTGATCGTGATCGTTATAAGAGTCAAACATTACTATCCTAAACCCACCAACCAGCATTGGTTTAGTATGGTGGAACCTAGCTAAATATCTCTTGTACTTTAAAAATTACGATATAGATTTACGATAAGAGATCTGTAACAAGGTATATGGATGTCCATCGGTTGATAATGATGATAAGGTAGGGGTAGATAAATTTTTATTCTAAAAATTTTTACAAACCTACACCCATCCAGACAAAGTTAAGTTAATTAATAATTATAATTATGAGAACGAGTATAAAATTATTTTAAATCCAATCGACACCTTTATTATTATTTTAATTCGTTTTCAAACCAAACTATATTTAATTTTAATATGATACTCGTTCAGTATAGAGGCGTCCATGCGTTCAATCAACCACAAAATGCATTGTGGAATCAATATTGCTGTAACAATATTCCGGTTATACGATTACCGGTTTTGGTCATTTGATAAAAAAAAAAAAAGCTTTTTGCCTTTGTTTGATTTATTTTTTCTATTAGGTAATATTCTTCTTCTACTCGTACATGAAACTTCACACAAGCTTTCATTACCATCAAACAGTGCTCGTTGCAAACTAAACAATTCTCTAAACCCACTAACATGGATTGAAGCAGCGTGGTAGGCTTCAGTTTCATATTTCCTATCCAAAAAGACGGAAGGTTTGCCTTTCTAATGGCCTTTAGGAAGGTAAAAAATGATGATGGTTATTTCACTAAATTTGACGGCCTTCGTGGCGAAGTGCGCGGTGGACTTACAAGACGGAAGTCCTGGGTTCGATCCCCAGCTGGGCAGATTGAGAATTTCTTAATTGGTCCAGGTCTGGCTGGCCGGTACAATGTCGCGTAAAAACTGAAAAGGGTTTAGATTTTCAACCTCCTCCTAACAAATTAGCCCACTTCCATCTTAGATTGCATCATCATGTGAGATTGTAGTCAAGGGCTAACTTATAAAAAAAAAAAAAAATCAAAACCATACAGAATGATTCGAATAACGTTTTCATTAAGAGACATAGATACTGTCCCACGAGACGAACGATTGTACGTCATCTAAGCTTTCGGCATTCGCACTTTGTAAGTGAAATTTACAGCTTTAGTAGTCAGCTATACTTAGTTGATTGGTGAAGTTTGCCTTTATTAACAAATGAGTCGAGCTTGCCTCTTTAATTTCCCTATTATTTTTTGTCTCAGTAGAAATTTATTACTAACCGGTACTTTTATAATGTGACCAATATTCCCATTCTCCTCCAAATAGTCAGGAAAGTCTGTGCTAGGAGTGGATACGACAATAGACCAACGGAGCGGGGATCGAACCACCACCCCTCGGTGATGAGTCCAACCGCTCTTACCGTTGAGCTGTTGAGGCTTCAAACGGTTGTGCTTACAAACTTTTATTTGTACATAACAAATTTTTGATGACCTGTCTGCTGCAGTTCGAAGTGCTGGTGGTTTTCAAAGGTGAGTTTTTGGGTTCGATTGCCAGCTTGGGTCAATTTAGGATTTTAGATTTTCTACCATCTACGAGCACCGATATGCTGTTTAACTTTCAGGTGGTATCTAGAAATCGTTAGTACCCGACTGTTTTATAATTGCTTTCTACACTTCTGGCCTGAGCTTGTTTTTATTCTTTTCTTTTTTATATTTTATGCAGTCGGATTTTTTTATTTGTTTAAGTAACTTATTTATTATGCAATTAATTACCTCAACTACAGCTCGTTTCATGTCAGGATGCCGCACCATGCCCATGACAGTTCGTTCCACTGTTGAAAGTCTGCCGCGATTCATGAAAATAGTACGTATTATGAACCTACATGCATCATACAGGTGACTGTCACCGTACCCATGCTATCCGAAAATACTTTAAACTTGAAATACCTTAAAAAATTAAGTATTGAATACCTATGTAGGAATACATTGCTTATTTGTTATGGTTAGATTAGTATTATAATTACTTTTGATACAAACAAAACAAAACGTACGCGTTGAGTGAAAACGTACAAATGTTTTGGTTGCACTTTTCCTCTGTATTTACCATTTCCTCTGTGAACAAGACATAGACGAAATGTCACTAGTCACACGACTTGCTCTTTACTTTATTACACACTCAAGTGTTACTTTGTGGTATAATAGAATGGAGTAATGTGTAGATTTTAGGAACAGAAAAGCTGTAGAGGTATTTTTAGACGAAACATGTTTCGTTAATTATGTATTATTATTTAATTTATTTAGTTAGCTTCCAGAGTTTGGAAGTTAGTTGTTGGTGTAACACCTCAGTGCCTCGGAAAACAAGTCCTCTCTTCGGTCTCAGCGATTAAGATAATTAACATCTAAATGATCGACATCGTGACTCTCTCTCCGCGTCGTGTTCCTCATTACTGAGGGTCGTGATCCCTATCACACATTCAGGACTTTTTCCCGCCATGCGACTCGGCTTTTCGCGATTTGTAGAGCTTCGTGTACTTTGTTATCGACAGTGGTGCAGATTTGATGTGACCAACGCCTCGGGCTACGTCCTTGAGGTCTCTTCTTTTCTACTTTGCCAGTGATAACAAGTTTCACTAAGTTATCTCCTTCTCTACTGGCAATGTGACCGAATCAGGTACTCAAGGATCCTCTGAAGATAGGTGGTGAAAAGTCTTTTCGTAATATTGAGTTGTTTCAACACCGATGCATTGATCCTATGCGATGTCCACGGAATACGGAGCATTCTTCATCTCGAAGGCTGCAATGCAATGCAATGCTGATGCTGATTTGATACTCGATGTCTCATACGTGAATATTGGAAAGATTAGAGTCCGGGCAAGACGCATTTTGGTGTTTAAAGAGATGTTCCTGTCTTTCCATATCTTATGCAGCTGAGATATGGAGAGTTTCCATTTCACATGATCCTGTGTTTGTTATATTGAAACCCACATACACGACATCGTGACACACATACTCAAATGAAAAAGCACGGTGGGTCTAAAATCTATATTATAGCCTGATGATGAAGATGTATTTAGTACTAACAGACATGCATGACTACTTACTTATGGTATGGCGGGTTAAAGCTCTACATATTTTTCTGACTCTCAACCATTTCACTAATCATGAAAGTGTTCTTCAGTCAAATAATATTAGTTTCATATAAATGGTGAGGTGATGGGAATAGTTTAGAATCATAATAAATGCTAGAATATTTGAATTTTGTATTTTTAGATGTTGTTTACAGTTTCAATGTAAATAAAATAATTCACCAAACGGCAAAATAAATGGACATTAATTTATTTATGTGTTTATCTTTAGGCACGCAGAGCTATAAATAAAATCGAATTTGTGTTGAGCCTTTCACAAATATTGAAATAAAGTAATGAAAACTGCAGCCGTTTTTATTATTGGATAAACAAAATTGAGTTACGATGTATGAGACTAAGAGTCTGTCATAGCTAGACTTGCCTCATTTTTAAAAAAGCTGAAAGTTTGTCAGTTTGTTCTGCTTCCAAAGTTATCTGGGCATTTACTTTGGATCATTAGAGCCTATGTTCTACTCCAAGATTCAATTTTTATCCGTAACTAATTTCATGCAAATCGGTTCCATTGGTTAAGCCATGAAAGTAACAGACAGACATACTTACTTTCGCATTTATAATAATACTAGCGGACGCCCGCGACTTCGTCCGCGTTGAATGTTAACTTTCCACTTGCCCTATTTTACCACTTTGGGAGTAGTGTTTTAAAAATCCTTGAATCACATTTTATTTCGTATTTTATATAAAATTTATGAACAAATTTGAAAAATGAAGGATTTTCTATACAAACTTGCAACACCTATTTCACCCCATTCTTATTTCATTTTCGCAATAACAAGTACCATATAACTTCTCCGTATTATGGTCGTGAACTGTGCCAAGTTTCATTTAAATTCATTCAACTGTGTAAGCGTAATGCCCGGTTAACAAAAATCACGGACAGACAGACAGACAGACAGACAAAAAATCGAAAAAAATAATTTTTGCTTCATCGATTATGGAATGCCCTCTAATTAAAATTTTCAAAATATCTTCAATGTACCTGCAGAATTTGTACTGTTACAGTTTTATTATAATTGGCTTCAGTATCGATTATGTACCTAATGCCCTCTTATTAAAATTTTTAAAATATCTTTAATGTACCTACAGAATTTGACCTGTTACAGTTAAATTATAAGTAGATTAGTATGAATTTTATTATACCATGAAAAATCATATCCCCAGTTACTCGTACCATCCAGACACAAACAATGCCAAATAAAATAAAACCGCATGCCATGATGGGATACCTGATGCCGCCTGACCTCTTATACTCTTGAAGGGTTGATAAATTTGTATGTATACACAAAAACTTTAGATGTATCACAGCTGCTCCGCTGCTGTCTCTGTGCGAATTTTCATATCACACCCTGAGGTAACAACAAACGATGCCTTAGATTGCACAGTTTATTTCATCTCAGTCGTCATGTCATGTCATATTTACACTTCTCTGCGCAAGGTGAGAAGTGGTGTAGCGTCTCACTGTCCGCGGAGTTACAGACCAAAAGTTCGAATTAACTGCACATTCAGTCACGTCTTTATAAAGTGACTTATTTTGTTTTCCACTCCAAGTGGACTTCAATAATAGAAATAAAAAAAAAAGAATTTTCAAAATCGGTCCAAAAATGACGCAAATAACGCTGGACATGCATAAAAAAACATACATACAGCCGAACGTAGAACCTCCTCCTTTTGTAGTCGGTTAAATAGTAAACAAACCCAAGAAGTCTTCTTTAATTTAATTCCAGCTCGCAGTAGAACTAGAATGAAATTTTAATATTTAAGGTTATATTAAATTGACGAAGTGGTATACTCACAACGAATAAGTCAATAATTAAAAAAATAAAAAGACCCTATTGCCTAACCTGCTCGTACATAGTCACCGCCTCGCGTATTTTGAATAGCGATTAATGAATAATGAATATAAATAATAAAATAACAATCTAAAATTTTTCAAGTTTTAGACTGTTTTATTATAGCCATGATAAACCATTTTGAAATATTTTTGATAAGTCCTTGAATTTGATACTCTCATCGCAAAATTGGAAAAAAAAATCATCTCGAATCTAAAACGTCTCACAGTCGTCATGTTTTTTTTTAACATCATCTATCTAAGAACACTTGGGTTATTAAGCCCAATCTAACGATTTCTTAACTATGTGAATGCGTTCAGCGGTTTTGAAGATATGAGGTTATAAAAAATATTACATACATACGAGTACATACAAGATACGTACGAAAAACATAACTCTTCTTGCACTCAGGTAAATAAGAGCGTAAGCCAATAAATAATGCACGTTATCGAGCACACTTATTATACTGTACATTGTATTATCGGCAAAGACTTCAAACCCAAGTATTCGAACATTATTAATCATTACTTGTAATTGCCCACCATATCATAAATTCATTCGAACGGCCACAAAAAAAAACAACGCGTCACTATAACTTAGACCCAACCCGTAATGCTCGTCCAAATGTGAAAAGGTATGAATTCAGCGTTGATAGAATTCTTTATACCAACGCCCTCTAGTTAGAATTATTCCAGTATATTACAGCGTTGAATTATATTGTACAACAATTTATTAGAGCTCTGTTTCTTTGTATTTCAACGACAAGTTAACGTTTCACTGCCATCTCACCTGATGTTTAGTGATGATGCAGTGTAACGTTTACTTGGAAATTGGAAACGGAACTTTATTTAATGAATTTTATACCGTATTTACTGTACCATACACCTGCCAGGTTTCTGCTATAGAGCTGATTATATCCGACACTTAATACGCTACCTATTGGACCCATAAGAAGGCTTAGAGTAACACAGCAGGCAACGAAGCGATCTATGTTCGGAGAAATAGTGATCGACTCAGAAAAGTTACTCAACAAATCATCATGCTGAAGTGTCAATGGGCAACACATAATTTAAAAGTCCGATGAATGTTGTACGAGGTGAATCCGATGAATGTGATGAGTTATTAGAATGGCGACCCCACACTAAGGTAACAAGCGGTCAAAGCGGGAAGCCACTGGATGCCAAAACCAAACGTAAGACTTTACAAGATGATGTACAGCAACGGACGTCTATTGGGTTATGATAATCATAATTATAGGACTACTAAACGAACCATCATCCTTTTGACCATCGTCAAACAGGTATCTCAAACATGATTGTGTTTAAGTAGTTGATGAACTATTAGTAGAAAAAGAAAACATACGAGTCGAATTGCGAACCTCCTCCTTTTTCGGTCGTCGGTTAAAACACAGCTTATCTAATTACATTATTTTATATCAGTTGGATGATCATAAGGTTTTATTTAAGCCTTGAACGGTGGCCTCCCTACGTGGTTGACATCCAGGCTACCCACAACAAACGCTCGCGTTAACGTGTCTAATCCGAACAGCTAAAGTGTGAATGCCCTCCCAGCGTCTGTGTTTTCTGCCACTTACAATTCAAACATCAATGCAAGAGTTTTTCAGGCAAGCGCTTACTATGTTAGACCTTATCAAGACTCACGTCAGGCATTATTACTGTTTCATATAAGAATAGTTTGCATGTGGAATGCTCTTTTAGAGTCTTCTCTCGTTTTCTGCCACAATTTTACCTTCAAGGCTAGATTGAGTAGATATTTTCAAGGCAAGCAAGCTCCATCTTCCACTACATCATTACTTTCCATTAGACATTACTGTAGATAAACGAATACCGATTTATTTTGAAAACCCTATTTTAAATAATAAAGGAGTTTTGTTTTTTTACGCAAACATGACGCTTCCTCAAAGAATTTCTTTGAAGATACAAGCTCGTCCTAATTTCCCCAACCAATGTGACCGCTTAGCAGTAATAGCCTGTACATAAATTAAAAGAAAATGTTTCTTAAATAGCTGTCCACTTTATCTTGCGGCTAATTTGTTGTAATTAGCGGAACTTCTCTCTAACTCCTTATATTTTTGAGGAAACGTCGCGTCTCAAAGAGATAATTAAAATGTTGCGAAAGTGATTGCTTGTGTCACTTTGAGCTAGTGGTGTGCACTTCATAGATGCAAAAATACACTGCTTACCCTGAGAACGAACCTGTATTGGACTTATCCAATTCTTTACATTAGATTTGTCGGCTTCTGTGGCGCAGTGGTATGCACGATGGACTTACAAGATAGGGGTCCCGGGTTCGACACCCGGCTGAGCCGATTGAGGTTTGCTTGGTCCAGGTCTGGCTGATGGAAGGCTTCAGCCGTGACTAGTTACCTATACCGGCAAAGATGTACCGCCAAGCCATTTAGCATTCCAGTACGATGTCCTGTAGAGACCAAAAGGGATATGGATTTTACTAATACTATGTTAAAAGTTTCTTAGTCAAAAAATGTATTCTATGTAAAACCTTTTAAACATAATAAAAAAACACAATTTCACCTATTTGTCTTCACGATTTGGGTGCGTCGCATTTCCGAAGCGTAAAGTTAAAAATACTGACAATATAAAATTAGTATTTCGAACAGATAGGACATCCATTAAACTGAAACTTTTGTTCAATACTACCGATAACCATGACTCTGGTAGGTACAGACTGGAACACAGGAATGCTGCTTGGCTGCAGAAATAAGCATGTCGCTTTTCCAAACAAGGTTTGCCAAGGACACCTAAACCTATCTCGAAAGAAATTGAATGTTAAATATAACCTTAGTCTAATCTAAAACATTAAAAAAAATCATCTTCAGTTGACTGTTACAGATTGTTTTAGCAAATAAGGCCAGTTTTGCATGGTCCTTTTTAGTTTTAATTATTATTTTTTAATATGTCATTTGTTTTGTATTTTGTGTGCAATAAAGTAATTCCTCTTCTAACAATCAGAAAATAGATCAACATACATTTACATAAAAATAGCTAGTTTAAAATGCACTCGAATTAATCCTCTCTACATTAGTTTAAAGTCTCTTTGAAAAACCCCTAAAGTTTACCGTACAACTAAAAGTGGATTACAAACAAAACTCGAAAGCGAGGTACCGCAAACAATGCGTAAACAAGTTAGCTCTAACCTCCCAAAGTTTCCCTATGAATAGCATTACGCCTTGGGAGACTCGAAAACTGTCCACACAATTTGTTCGTAAAAAGTGAATGTAATAAAAAGTGGGAAAAAACTCATCCCATAAGAATGGCGTGCATCAATCAAATTAAGAATCGTAATATATAACGAGAACCTGCCATAGTCAGATGCACCACTTTATGAAATTTGTTAATTTTGTCATTCTCCTACCATAACTAATAATGGTATCCAAATAGGGTGGTTACACCATCTTTCAAAACCACCGCGCATGATGTAATTTCTCAAAATTCATCATCCTCATCATCATCATCATCATTATTAGTCTACTGTTGGACATAGGACTTCGAAACACAAAGGTCTCGAGCCGCCAGCATTCAGCGGCTCCCTGAAACCCGCTTGATGTCCTCGGTCCGCCAACTAAATTAAGTAGACTATTAAGGTAACCGAGTCAATTAGACAAATTTTGTTCGGTATGTTTTTATATCGCACTTTTTACGATAGTCACTGACTGCCCTCAAAACGCCGTAATTTCGAATAGATACAAGGTCATTCTACCCATTATCATTCATCATCATCATCATTATCAGCCGATGGACGTCCAATGCTGGACAAAGGCCTCTTGCATGGACCTCCAAGCATAACGGTCTCAAGCCGCCAGCATTCAGCGGCTCCCTGAAACCCGCTTGATGTCCTCAGTCCATCTAGTGGGGTGGTCGACCAACACAGCGCTTCCGGTGTGGCATCGCCGTTTCAGCACATTTGAACCCCAACGTCCATCAGCTCTTCAGACTATGTGGCCTGCCCATTTCCACTTCAACTTCGCAACTTGCTGAACTATGTCAGTGACTTAAGTTCGTCTGCGGATCTCCTCATTTCAGATTCGTTCACACAGGGAAACTCCGAGTAGGTATAACTCGCTCCATTGCCCTCTGAGTGGCTTTGAGCTTTCTAATAAGACCTTAAAAATATTGCAAAAGATCGGAAGAGTTTTCTACACATGACCGCCAAACTTCATCAGGAAGAAGGCACCTAATGATGATGAATAAGACCTAAATTTAGCTACCGATTTTTCAAAATTAGTGAAGCATATATAAAAAACGCAAAATAATTATTTTAAAATAATTTCCAGAAGTCTTATTGAGCAGGCTTTTCATCATGTCTATCATTTTGGATTTATCACGTCACAACGCAACCTCCACATGGCCCTCTTAAGACGATTGACACTCCATTTGTCAGAATATTATTTCCCTTTTATTGGTGGCGAAATTACGCAGAATTTCTTTATTGTAATACATAAGGTAGGTACTAAGTAAAGTAGGTACACTTTACAATTTATTGAGTAATAATACAATAAGGATTAACTTAACTTAAGCTAACTTATTAGCCGCAGTGATAACACTTCAAAGTTGGAAAAAAATAAAGATATTTTTTAATCACTAGAATGATAATTATATTAAATTGTTTATCTTATTATCGGTGAAACTACAGACACATGAAGTAGAAGCTCATTTTTACGCCTGGACTGACCAATCAAGAAAATCTCAATCGACCCAGCCGGGGATCGAAACCAGGACCTCCGTTTTGTAAATCCACTGCACATACCACTGCGCCAGGGAGGCCGACAAAAAATTGTATTATTTGAAAGATTATGTTTCTCCGTTCCTTCTACACCGTATCGATAATTTGAAAAACCTTCCCAGCTTTTATTTTCCCTATAATTTACGTGGACATCTTCAAGTTGCAACTTATGCTTGTATAGTCTGGCAAGTTCGTTGATAACACTCCCATGATATGCGGGCGACGAGGGAAAAGACTGCGCGGGTGTGAAATCGTGCGTGCGGAGAAGTGAGGTGCATCAGTCGTTAGTTTTTTATTCACCGTTACACACCCCCCGGCCCGCTCCCACATCGAGAGTGTTATGAACAAAATTTCCAAGCTAATACTGCGTAGGCTGAATCTTTGTTTACTATTAAATGCTACTGTAGTTATATATTTTAGTACTAAGCTTCATCCCATATTTTCCATACGTTTTTTAATCAACGTTTATACATTGTTCCCGTCCCCTCACATACTTATCAATAACGACATGTAATCAAGGCACATATGGCTTAAGGCGCGGATGTTTTAAGTCGAAAGTGCCTTGGAATTGATCGAATTCCTTTGTAAAGGGAATGCTTAAGGAAAGATTCCTTTCAGCTTCACGGTATATTTGAAGATTTTGCGACAAAAGCGAAACCTTTCAAGTTTTTTAATGAGAATATAGATATGTCGCATCTTTATTTCTTAACGTAATCCTAACTTTTAAATAACCACCGTGTAACTCTTCTTTCAATTCTAATAATCCCACAGGGCAAGTTGCATGAGTACCATGTAAATTGTATATTCAACTTATATTGTATTCTCCGAGCCGTGATAGCCCAGTGGATATGACCTCTGCCTCCGATTCCGGAGGGTGTGGGTTCGAATCCGGTCCGGAGCATGTACCTCCAACTTTTCAGTTGTGTGCATTTTAAGAAATTAAATATCACGTCAACGGAAAACATCGTGAGGAAACCTGCATACCAGAGAATTATCTTAATTCTCTGCGTGTGTGAGGTCTGCCAATCCGCATTGGGCCAGCATGGTGGACTATTGGCCTAACCCCTCTCATTCTGAGAGAAGACTCGAGCTCAGCAGTGAGCCGAATATGGGTTGATGACGACGATGGTATTCTCAACTTTCATTTAAATAAAAATAACGAAAAGTTGTAAAAAAAGGAATTTTTATTATATTGTTGTCGTCGTGTTGCAATGCCACCGCGGAATTTTAATTAACGTGTTTTTGATAAGTAGATTATTAGGTTAATTACAAAATGACAATAAGATTAATATAGACTAAAAATACAAAATAGTCAAATTGGCAGCAGTTTCTAATTCACTCGACATCTTGTCGCACCGCTATTGGTATTTTTTTATTCTTTACAAGTTAGCCCTTGAGTACAATCTCACCTGATGGTAAGTGATGATGCAGTCTAATGATGGAAGCGGGCTAACTTGTTAGGAGGAGGATGAAAAAAATCCAATCCCCTTTCGGTTTCTTCATGGCATCGTACCGGAACGCTAAATCGCTTGGCGGTACGTCTTTGCCGGTAGGGTGGTAACTAGCCACGGCCGAAGCCTCCCACCAGCCAGACCTGGACAAATTAAGAACATCTCAATCTGCCCGGCCGGGGATCGAACCCAGGACCTCCATCTTGTAAATCCACCGCGGATACCACTGCGCTACGGAGCCCGTCAAAAACAGTGAGTTGCGATTGGTTCCCGCTAAAAGTGAATGTTTGTAAAAGGAAAAATGGTGGGAGATAGCGACTGAGGCGGTCAGAACCTCCGATAGCCAGGAGTAAAAGTTGAAGTATTTTATCTTTGAATTAAAATCCCATGTAATTGAAACTAAAGACGTTGTGAAAGTGTTGTACAAAGTGTATTTGAAAATATATAATTCTGTAACTAAAGTGCTCGTCTTATTGAGAGTACTATTACAATATTAATACAATGCTTCATCACGTTCTGAATTCGAATTACATAATCATCAAAAACGAGTTTTCCTTACTAGTTTCACCGATCAAAAGAAACTTTACCGAGCAAGTGAGATGAAAAATGCATTTCAAACACTATTGCAAAGGAGACAATTTCCCCAATTATCCAACAGTGCATTAAAATATTTCCATTCAGCAGCCAATAAGATGTATTTGATAAGGGTTTATTTGTATTCGAAACTCACATCTCGACTCTCCGCTAGACGGCTTACTCTGAGTGCCTCCATACGTTCTTTTGTCGCACCTACGATTTAGGTTACACTGTATAGGCGAGTGGAACTTCTGCACGTATGCTCAATGTGATATACGAGTTGAGTATTTCTTCACAGATGAAAGAGTATATTATAGTATACATGCGACCCGCTCCGGCTTCGCATAAGTGCAATGTAGTTGTAATATTGGAAAATGTGGAGTTATCTGTACTAATATTAGAAAGAGGAAAGATTTGATTGTTTGTATGTAACTGTGCCGTTTAAAAAAATCTTTCACTGTTGGGAAGCTACACTATCCCTGAGTGCTATAGGGATAATGGTTATACATATTTTCAAAAAAAAATAGGGTTCCTATACGAAGTTATCGAGCTGATTTAAAAATAATATTATGATTAGCCAATACTACAGGATTTTACGTACGACTCGCCAGCCACTTTGGCTTTGCTTTAGGATTTTATTTACTGTAATATGTATTTGTTACACACATACCTTTCTCTTGAACAACTCTATCTAATCTATCTATCCAGTTTAAAATATATAAGACTCTCTTTCTCTTTTTTTTCATACATATATTTTTATTTATTAAACGAAAATTTTAATTATATATATACGGCCTGCAACATGTTAGTTTCATTCTCATATCAGTAAGAAAACTTTTCACCGGTTATTCTTCTTCGCTTGTAAAAGTTTTATTGTAAACTCGGTTCATTGTTAGAGGCACGAGTTTGTTACTTTGTTGGCTTACTGCAGATTTTACTCTGTACAAGTATATTGGCGATTAATACAAAAGAGGAAATCAGTCCACTTTCTCTTTCTTTTTTCATTAGGAACTGGCATATTAAGAACTAGAGAGGATGCCTGAGATAATTTTTATTACATAGATCCCGCAGGAACGGAAAAGGGAAATGTTTTTGGGGTAAAAACGTCTATGAGTCATTTCAAATTCGGCAAAAATTTTAAATGACGTTTTTATGTTTAATGTTACTTATAATTTAAATACCTTCAAAGCAAGAGTGAATAGACATCTTCTAGATAAGCGCGTTCCAATTAAGACTGCATTAATGCTTTCCATCAGGGTTAATTGTGGTTAAGCGCGAGCCTATATTAAATAAAAAAAATAATCCAGGGTATAGTATATCTCCATTCAAAACTTCAACTAAATCCAATAAAGAGTTTTTGTGTGAATGAAAAAGAAATCTCTATATCTACCCATATATCCATACAAACTTACACTTATATAACTTTTGCTTATATAATAGGATTTAATTTATACCTACAATGATCAAAAAGGGTATTTTAATTGTTCAATTATGTTTTCAGGAACCGATTTTTAATTCGTTGAATAGATATTCCAACTGTATAATGGCGTAGTATAATTAAAAGTACTCGAAGTTAAATTTGAAAAATATATACAATATTTGTAAAAAAAAAGTAAACTGTAGAACATACATGCGTAGCCCCTCTCCAAAACTTCGTAGCTTCGTAGAAGTGCTACACTATATCTATTTACTTTAACAATTTAACAAGTTTCAAGTTGCATGCAGTTGGGAGCTTTAAAATTATTTCCTGCACTGAACATAAAATAACTGTGGACAATTTTTATTTTTATTATTTATTTAATATGTTTGTATTCTCACTTTTTTATTAACTTTTAATTTACAAAGAACGGTGTTTAGAAGCAGCATTTGCCTTTTGCTCATTACATGGTATTAATTTAGAGTTATGATTATAATCCGACAACATCAAAAAGGTGAAGAAGAAGAAGTGAAGAAGTGGGAAGTGGATGAGGAGGGCGGAGGATTTAGTGTTGTGGAGCGCCCTCGGAAAGGCACTATGTCCAACAGTGGGTGAATACAGGCTGTTGATATAAATATAACGGTTTTCAAAAACTGTTAAATATTAATATTAAACTCACCATGTTAATTTTTTTTTCATTTCAAGATTAAACCCATTTAGTGTTGAGTAAAATAAAAAGGCAAATTAATTACAAATCTGTAAAAAAGCTGGCACGTAATTAATTTGACCTTTCCTGTGTTTACCTAATTCTATATTTAAAAGGTTGAAATAAAAATAAACATTTCGTTTTTGGGCGTGTTCCCAAAATCGTTACCTAACGGTTTTAATTAGTGACAAATCCATTACCCAAACTGTGTACCGTTTGATTTATCTATCGACGTTACCATAGATATAATTAAGCCGAGCGAAGATGACCATTTATATAGAACGAACAGACGCAATCTCCTCTATTCCTTGATCTGGTCACTTAGAAAAGAATAAGGCAAAGATTTCTTAGTAGTCCATCTTATTTTATAGAAGATACAAAAAAACAGCCCAGTGGTACTTCGGCCTCCGATTCCGGCGGGTTTGAATCCGGTCCAAGGCATGCACCTCCACCTTACTCTTCAGTTGTTTGCATTTTAAGAAATTAAATATTACGTTGAGACACGGTGAAAGAAAAACATCCTTAAGAAATCTGCATACCAGAGAATTTTCACAATTCTCTGCGTTACGTTACGTTCTTTTGTAAGTAGTTTTATGTAACTACTAAAAAATATTACTTAATATGAAAATTAGTCTCCAAAATTTACGGTATGTTATGTCTTTACTGTTGTATATCAATGAATTTACCCTTCGTCTAATCAACACCGGAGAGCATTATATCCATCAATTTTACCATGAGATAAATCAACAGAAATGCAATGGTAGAAATCCAATGAAGCATTAATGTGAAGCGCTTGATATTAATATGTAATGTAGCTGTCAATGTATGCTTACATTTTAAAGAGTGGTGAAGTATCCTCAGCGTAAAATAATACGACCCTAATGTCAACTTCCATTGGACGCTTCATTCGAAATTAAATTTACACTGTTCAATGAAAACATGCTATGTTTTTGTAACAAACTTTGTTGTTAAAAACCATTTTGAGTAATTAAATATTTAGTAATTAATTATAATTGATGGATGAAACTAAAGTTCGCAATGTGTTTGAGTTAGGTAATTGATCTTCCTATAGCCAATATTTTATTAGAGTTTTATTTTTGTTGTACAAGTTGTACCTACAATATTCTAGTTAGAACTCGACAATATTGGGGGTAAACAATTTTAGTATAAAAATGAGAAGCATCTTCGAAAATGTGGTGCTGGCCGTGGCGCTTCGAGATAATTTTATATTGCTATAGAACTAATTATTGTTATCAGTCTATTTGAATGGAAGGGAGATTTGAAGCTTAGACCACCACGCAGATCCAATACAGACGGTGAGATTAAAAAAATATCATTATCATCATTATCAAAATGAGAGAAGACCAAATAGTCCACCCCGCTGGTCCAATTCGGATTGGCAGACTTCATACACGCCAAGAATAAAGATAGAATTCTCTGGTATACAGGTTTCCTCACGATGTTTTCCTGTACCGTTTGAAACACGTGATATTTAATTTCTTAAAATGCACATAGCTGATAAGTTGGAGGTGCATGCCCCGGATCGGCTTCGAACCTACACCCTCCAGAATCGGAGGCAGAGGTCATATCCACTGGACTATCAGGCCTCGAAAATCAATCGGTTCAAAAATATATTAAGTCATAAATCTATTATTTTTATCATATTTATATGCCCGAATATTGTAATTGTGCATTGATTCTAGTTTCAATACATTTGAAAGTTCATGAAAATTTTGAGTAAATTTGCCTAAATTTTGCCTGAATTTTCTCAGGCTAAACGAATGTTATCACACTAATATTAAAAGGCGAAAGTTTGTGTGTAAGTGTGAAAGTGTGTAAGTATGTTTGTTTCTCTTTTACGCTGGGGCTACTGAAGGGATTTGGCTGAAATTTGGAATGGAAATAGATTTTGTTCTAGATTAACACATAGGCTACTTTTCATCCCGGAAAAATTCATGGTTCCCGCAGGATTTGTTAAAATCTAAATTCCACGCGGACGAAGTCGCTGGCGTCCGCTAGTACCACATGACGTCATTAATATTTTATAGTAATAGTAGAATGAACATGCTTATTTGATGTTAAGTGTTAATACTAATGTTAAGTTTTAATGACTAGCTACTCCTTTATTGCTATATCACCTAGTGATGTGACGATACAGTCTAAGATGAAGTCAGGTTTCATATCTCTGATGATTTTATAGCGGTATCATACGGTTACTGGTAGGGTTGTAACTAGCTAAAGCCGATTCCTACCATCAGGTAAAATATATATATGCAAGATTTCACACGCATAAGCGATATAAATGATTACGCTGAGAAATATATCCTAAACACACGGGAATTTCAATTGTTTCAAACTTCCTATACACAAGGAAGACTGCATCATAAATTCCTGTCGGGTCTTACAAAGAATTGTAGCTCCAACATTTGACGCC